>NC_092048.1:47143730-47450541 GCF_003086295.3 Arachis hypogaea
AAAATTTCTGAAAGGTTATCTCTGGATTGTTGTATTTTAGCTTCTCTTAATTTTCTCTTCAGAGTCCTTTCAGGTTCTGGATCTGCTTCCACAAGAATGTTTTGGTCCTTGCTCCTGCTCATATGACAAAGAAGAAAGCACAAAAAAATAATAATAATAATAATAGAGATCCTTTATACCACAGTATAGGGATCCCTTTGTGAGTGGAAGAAAAGAGGGGGAGACAAAGAATGTGATGTAAAGGAAGAAACACAACTGTACGAATGGAAGAGATGTGAGATGAGATGTTAGGATATGAATGAATAAATAGAATGAGATGGGGGAGGGATAATTTTCGAAAATTATTTTGAAAAAGAGTTAGTGATTTTTGAAAAATGGTTTTTGAAAAAATGTTAGTAATTTTCGAAAATTTTTGAAATAAAAAATAAAAGATAAAAATAATTAGTTAATTAAAAAGAAATATTTGAAAAAGAGGGAAGATATTTTCGAAAATGAGAGAGAGAGAGAGTTAGTTAGGTAGTTTTGAAAAAGTTAAGAAACAAACAAAAAGTTAGTTAGTTAGTTGAAACAATTTTTGAAAAGATAGGAAGTTAGGAAGTTAGAGAAGATATTTTGAAATCACATTTTTGAAAAAGATAAGATAAGAAGATATTTTTGAAAAGATATGATAGAAATTAGTTTTTGAAAAAGATTTGATTTTTAAAATCTCAATTAATGACTTGATTCATAAGAAATCACAAGATATGATTCTAGAACTTAAAGTTTGAATCTTTCTTAACAAGCAAGTAACAAACTTCAAATTTTTGAATCAAAACATTAATTGATTATGTTATTTTCGAAAATTTGATTTAAAAATAAGAAAAACATTTTTGAAAAACATTTTTGGAATTTTCGAAAATAACTAAGAATTTTGAAAAAGATTTGATTTTTGAAAAAGATTTTGAAAAAGATAAAATTTTCAAATTGAAAATTTGATTTGACTTATGAGAAACAATTTGATTTTAAAATTTTTTGAAAAAGTCAATCCAAATTTTCGAATATGATGAGAGAAAAAAAAAGGGAAAGATAATTTTTTTTTATTTTTGAAATTTTTATGAAAAACATGAAAATTATGCAATGCATGAAATTTTTAGATCAAAACATGTGATGCATGCAAGAATACTATGAATGTCAAGATGAACACCAAGAACACCTTGAATGCCATGATGAACATCAAGAACATATTTTTGAAAAATTTTTAATGCAAAGAAAACATGCAAGACACCAAACTTAGAATTCTTTAATGCTTAGGCACTAAGAATTCAAGAATGCATATGATAAACATGAAAAGACACAAAACAAAAAATCATCAAGATCAAACAAGAAGACTTACCAAGAACAACTTGAAGATCATGAAGAACACCATGAATGCATGAAATTTTCGAAAAATGCAAGATGCACATGCAATTGAAATATTTTTTATTTTTGTGATTTTCTAAATTTTTTTGGATTTTTATTTTATATTTTTCGAAAAAATTTTTTGAAAAAGAAAAATAAGGATTCCAAAATTTTTAATATGAATTCCAGGAATCTTGCCATGTTAGTCTAAAGCTTCAGTCTAGGAATTAGACATGGCTCACTAGCCAGCCAAGCTTTCAAAGAAAGCTCGAGTCCAAAACACTAGACATGACCAATGGCCAGCCAAGCTTCAGCAGGTGATCATGGATCAGCAGCAGGTGGATGAGCAACAACTAAGTTGCTCTTGATAACAAATTGCAAGCCTCAGTCCAAATGAATTTAGACATGGCTTTACAGCTAGCCAGGCTTCACATGCTTCATGAAACACTAGAATTCATTCTTAAAAATTTTGAATAAATTTTTGAAAACATTTTTATTTTTTTTTTCGAAAACAAAAGAGAAATTTTTTTTTGAAAATATTTTTGAAAGATCTTTGAAAAGAAAACGAAAAAGAAAGTTACCCAATCTGAGCAACAAGATGAACCGTCAGTTGTCCAAACTCAAACAATCCCCGGCAACGGCGCCAAAAACTTGGTGCTGTTGCCGGATCAAAAGGGAATCTGGCACTGATGTTACCGGACCAAAAGCTTGCCGAAAACTCAAACAATCCCCGGCAACGGCGCCAAAAACTTGGTGTACGAAATTGTGATGTCCAGGCTCGAACAATCCCTGGTAATGGCTCCAAAGCTTGGTGCTTTGATCTTAATTCATAATTGTCACAACTTCGATACAACTAACCAGCAAGTGCACTGGGTCGTCCAAGTAATACCTTACGTGAGTAAGGGTCGAATCCCACGGAGATTGTTGGTATGAAGCAAGCTATGGTCACCTTGTAAATCTCAGTCAGGCAGATATAAAGTGATAATGTTGTTTTCGAATATTATATAATAAAATAGGGATAGAGATACTTACGTAAATCATTGGTAGGAATTTCAGATAAGCGAATGGAGATGCTTTTCGTTCCTCTGAACCTCTGCTTTCCTGCTATCTTCATCCAATCAGTCTTACTCCTTTCCATGGCTGGCTTTATGCAAGGGCATCACCGTTGTCAGTGGCTACATCCCCTCCTCTCAGTGAATAATATGCTCACGCACCCTGTCACGGCACGGCTATTCATCTGTCGGTTCCCGATCATGCTGGAATAGGATTCACCCTCCTTTTGCGTCTGTCACTAACGCCCAGCACTCGCGAGTTTGAAGCTCGTCACAGTCATTCAATCATTGAATCCTACTCAGAATACCACAGACAAGGTTTAGACCTTCCGGATTCTCTTGAATGCCGCCATCATTCTAGCTTACGCCACGAAGATTCTGGTTAGGAGATCTAAGAGATACTCATTCTAGCTTAATTCATGTAGAACGGAAGTGTTTGTCAGGCACGTGTTCATAGGGGAGATGGTGATGAGCGTCACACATAATCATCACCTTCATCACGTTCTTGGGTGCGAATGGATATCTTAGAAGCGAAATAAGATGAATTGAATAGAAAACAGTAGTACTTGCATTAATCTTTGAGGAACAGCAGAGCTCCACACCTTAATCTATGGAGTGTAGAAACTCTACCGTTAAAAATACATAAGTGAAGGTCCAGGCATGGACGAGATGGCCAGCCCCTATGGTCTAAGAACAATGTGTTCCAAGATGGTCAAAAAGACGCCTAATACACTAGTAAGAGGTCCTATTTATAATAAACTAGCTACTAGGGTTTACATGAGTAAGTAATTGATGCATAAATCCACTTCCTGGGCCCACTTGGTGTGTGTTTGGGCTGAGCCTGAGTGTTGCACGTGCAGAGGCCATTTGTGGAGTTGAACGCCAGTTTCTGTGCCAGTTTGGGCGTTCAACTCTGGTTTTGGATCCTTTTCTGGCGCTGGACGCCAGATTTGGGCAGAAGGCTGGCGTTGAACGCCAGTTTACATCGTCAATTCTGGGCCAAAGTATGGACTATTATATATTGCTAGAAAGCTCTGGATGTCTACTTTCCAACGCAATTGGAAGCGCTCCATTTCGAGTTCTGTAGCTCCAGAAAATCCACTTTAAGTGCAGGGAGGTCAGAATCTAACAGCATCAGCAGTCCTTTTTCAACCTCTGAATCTGATTTCTGCTCAAGTCCCTTAATTTCAGCCAGAAAATACCTGAAATCACAGAAAAACACACAAACTCATAGTAAAGTCCAGAAATGTGAATTTAACATAAAAACTAATGAAAACATCCCTAAAAGTAACTAGATCCTACTAAAAACATACTAAAAACAATGCCAAAAAGCGTATAAATTATCCGCTCATCAGAGCCTCCGACACCTATTGATGCTAGTACTCAAACCGAGGTAGTATTATACAAATGGTGGAAAAAATCTAACCATTTAAGTATCATGTTCATTATATTTCGTATCTCAGCTAGTATCTTTGGTTCAATTCCTGATTGCGAGAATGTCAAGAATTATATAAAGGCTATTGATGAACAATTTGATTCTTTTAGGGTGAAAGTATCATTTTTGTCCCTAACGTTTCAATCGTCTTATTTAAGTTCTTAACGTTTCAAAATTGACTCAATGTTGTCCTGTCGTTAGGGATCCGTTAACAGAATTGACGGCGGGACAAAATTGAGACGATTTTGAAACATTAGGGACTTAAATAGGACGAAAACGTTGGGGACAAAAACGATACATAGAAATAAATTTTAATTTTATCTTTCAATAATATCAATTTTTTACTGTACATAGTATTCAATTATTTTTTAATTACATCTAAATAAATTACACTTAATCACATTACTTTTCTTATAAATAAATTTATTTTTTTATAATTTGACACTTAAAGTAATGTAATCTTTTTATAAATAAATAAATTTTACACTTTCATTCTAAATAAATAATGTAATGATTAGAATGAAAGTGTAAAATTATAAAAAAAAATTATAAGTAATGTGATTAAGTAATGAAAGTAAAATTACATTATTTAGATTATAATAAAAGTATAAAATTTATTTATTTATAAAAAAATTATATTACTTTAAGTGTAAAATAATAAAAAATTAATTTATTTAGAATGAAAGTATAAAATTATAAAAAAATATAAGTAGTGTGATTAAGTAATGAAAGTAAAATTACATTATTTAGAATGAAAGTGTAAAAGTTATTTATTTATAAAAAAATACATTACTTTAAGGTAAAATTATAAAAAAATTAATTTATTTAGAATGAAAGTAATGTGATTAACTGTAATTTACTTAGATGTGATTAAAAAATAATTGAATACTATGTACAGTAAAAAATTGATATTATTGAAGGATAAAATAAAAATTTATTTCTATGTATCATTTTTGTCCCCAATGTTTTTGTCCTATTTAAGTCCCTAACGTTTTAAAATCGTCTCAATTTTGTCCCGCCGTCAATTCTGTTAACGGATCCCTAACGGTAGGACAATATTGAGTCAATTTTGAAACGTTAGGGACTTAAATAGGACATTGAAACGTTAGGGACAACTTTAGGACTTAACCCGAATGTTGGGGACAAAAACGATACTTTACTCTTCTTTTAGTAAGGCACTTTCAAGCACCTTAATGGCACAATTGTCATCCATGAAGTTTACCGACGTAAGGGGTGTGCGTGAGCATATCATGAGGTTGAGAAACATAGCAACACAACTAAAGACTTTATAGGTTGAGATCTTTGACTCATTTCTAATGCATCTTATTCTGAATTCTCTTCTTATCTAGTACGCACTTTTTAAGATTTCTTATAACACACATAGAGAAAAGTAGTCCATCAATGAATTAATGGTAATGTGTGTACAAGAGACAGGAAGGCTAGTTCAAGAACTTGGTGAAAGTGCACTGTTGGTAACAAATGAGAATGGTAAGAAGCAAGCTCATAAGAAAAAAGGAAAGGGTATTGCATCCTATCTTATGAAGAAAGAAGGTGCATGATGTTTCTTTTGAAAAAAGAAAGGACACGTGAAAAAGGAGTACCCAAAGTTTAAGGCTTGGCTTGAGAAGAAAGATACTAACTTTTGTGATCTTATTCCTTCAGTGTGTTTTGAATCTAATTTTGTAAAAATATGTCATGACACTTGGTGGATTGATTCTGGTGCTGAAATTTAAATTTCAAATACCATGGAAGTTTCATAAGGAAAAGAAAACTGATAGAAAGTGAATTGAGCATCTATATGAACAATCGAATGCATTCACATGTGGAAGCTGTTGGAATATTTCGGCTTATAGTAAGTAATGGTTGTATTTTAGATTTAGAAAGAACTTTTTATATTTCAGATATCTCTAAGAATTTGATTTCTTTATCTAAACTTGTAAAACAAAAATTCTGTATAATTTTTATTGATGATACTGATGATATTATTAAAAATTCTAATATTATTGAATGTGGTACTTTAATTGGTGATTTATTTAAAGTCCATTTAGCTAATAATATTTCATCAGGTTTAATGATTATATATGGCAATGTTATGAATTAAAAATCCTCCATGTTATGATACTGTAGGTTAGGGACACATCTTCATTGGAAGAATAAAGAAATTAGTAAGTAATGGAGTTCTTAAACCTCTAAACTTTACTGATGTTGATATTTGTGTAGATTGTATTAAGGGCAAGAAAACCAAAAAGTGTCAAAAAGGTACTAAGAGGAGTTCTGACATATTAGAAATAATTTACACTGACATATGTTGTCCTGATATGTCCTCAAGTGGTTAGAAATACTTCATCTCCTTTATTGATGATTATTGATGATATATGTGTCTCTATATGCTTCATAATAAATATGAGGCATTAGATGCTTTTGAAGTTTATAAAGTTGAAGTAAACAAATAATATGAAAAGCAAATTAAGATCATGAGATCAGATAGAGATGGAGAATTCTACGGGAGATATACTAAAAATGGACAAGTACCTAGTCCATTTGCAAAGTATTTTCAAGATCATGGTATTGTGACACAATACATCATGTTTGGCACACCAAATCAAAATAGTGTAGCTAAAAGAAGATATCAAACTTTGCTTGATATGGTGATTAACAACTCCAATCTTCCTTTATCCTTATAGAATCAAGCCCTTAAGACTGCATATATATTAAATAGAGTTCCAACCAAGGCAGTTGCTAAAACGCCATTTAAACTATGGAAATGTTGAAAACCTAGTTTGAATCATATACGCATTTGGGGTTGTCTTGGTGAAGTTTGGATTTATAATCTACAAGAAAAGAAGTTGGACCTAAGGACGATAAGTACCTATTTTTTATAGGTTATGCAGAAAAGTCTAAGGGTTACAGGTTTTATTGTCCCTCCCACTCAAGTAAACTAATTAAATCTAAAAATACAATATTTTTAGAGCATGATGTGGAAAGTGGGAGAAATCGTTCTCTTAATGTTGTTGAGAAAACTTCTCTATGTACAAGAGTGATTATTCAATATAATGCCCATACAGATAGGGTCAATGTAGAACAACCTATTACTGATGTTCCACATCATGAAGATAATATAGAACAACTTATTATAATATTTTATATCATGAAGATAATATTCTAGTATATCATATGGTGGAGGATCAAACTCTTCATAATGAAAGTATTGTTTAAGAACATATTGTTCAAGAGAAATCTCAAGAAGAGGGAGAACCTATTATGCCACTACTTTTACAAAAGGTCGATGATGCAACATTAAGAAGATCAACTAGAATAAAAAAACCTACAACTTCTAGTGACTATGTAGTGTATCTTACTGAGTTTGACTATGATGTTTGTGATGAAAAAGACTCAACGACGTTTTCACAAGCAATTGAAGGTCGTAATTTTAATTTATGGCTAGATGCTATGAAGAATGAAATGCATTCTATGGCAAATAACCAAGTTTGAGATCTTGTAGAATTGCCTGATGGAGAAAAGGCTATTGGCTGTAAATGGGTCTTTAAGACTAAGAAAGATTCATCAAACAATATTGAATGATACAAGGCTCGACTTGTTGTCAAAGAATTTACTCAAAAGGAAGGAGTTAACTACAGGAAAATCTTTCCTCTTATTTCAAAGAAAGACTATTTCTGCATCATTATGGTATTGGTAGCGCACATGAAATTGCATCAAATAGATGTAAAAATTGCTTTTCTTAATGGAGATTTGGAAGAAGATGTCTATATGAGACAACCCATAGGATTTATCTCAAGTGTTGGTAAGCAGTTGGTTTACAAGCTTAAGAGAGTAATGTATGGTCTTAAGCAGGCTTTTCGATAATGGTATTTGAAGTTTCATAATGTGACTTCATTTGGATTCATTGAAAATATTTTTCATCAAAGTATATACCACAAGGTTAGTGAGAGTAAGATCATATTTCTTATCTTATATATGGATGACATTTTGCTTGCAACAAATGACTTAGGATTGTTACATGAGGTGAAATAATTTTTTCTAGACATTTTAATATGAAAGATATGGATAATGCATCTTATTCATTGGCATAAAGATTCATAGAGATAAACTTAAAGAAATTTTAGGGTTATTTCAGGAAACCTATATTAATAAAGTTCTTGAGAGGTTTAAAATGCAAAATTGTTCACCAAGTGTTGCACCTGTTGTAAAAGGTGACAAGTTTTGCTTAGATCAATGTCCCAAAAAAGAACTTGAAAAGGAACAAATGTAAAATATTCCTTATGTTTCAGTCATTTGAAGTCTAATGTATGTCTAGGTCTGTACAAGACCTAACATTACTTTTGCTGTTGGCATGTTAGAAAGATATCAAAGTAATTCAGGTATTATCCATTGGAGAGCTGCAAAGAAGGTTTTAAGGTATCTTCAAGGGACCAAGGACTTCATGCTTACATATAGAAGAACCGACAATTTGAAAATTGTTGGATACTCAAACTCATACTTTGCAGATGTGTTGATTCTAAGAAATCATCTTCAGGATATATCTTTATGCTTGCTGATGGAGCAGTTTCTTAGAAGTGTGCAAAACAGTTACTTGTAGCCACTTCTACCATGGAAGTCGAGTTTATTGCTTGTTTTGAGGCTACATCATAATGTGTTTGGTTGAAGAATTTCATCTCTGTGCTTAAGATTATGGATTGTATCTCTAGGACATTGAGATATATTGTGAGAATTCAGCTGCTATATTTATGGCTAAGAATAATAGAAGTAGAAGTCGAAGTAAGCACATCGACATTAAATATTTAGCCATTAAAGACCAAATTAGGTCTAATGCAGTGCAGATAGCGCATATTATTACTAAACAGATGATAGCTGATCCTTTAACAAAAGGCATGTCGCCAAGATTGTTTAAGGATCATGTTAGTAGTATGAGTTTATATTCAGCAACGTCACTTATATGACTTAGCTTATGTTGTATTATATGACATATTTGGATATGAAATTATTATTATTATTATTTATTTTTCATTTGGTTAGTATATATGCACATATATGATTGAGAATGACAAATAAAATTTAGTGAAGGATCTAGAATAAGCATTGGGCATATTCATACAGAAATACCACATAAAGAGTTTATTCAATTAGGAGATGTTACATTGTAATACATGCAAGATAATACTCGATTAATGAGGACCTACCGCTATAATTTGTGTAATTTGTCTTAATTGTTTGAGCATAGTATGTAATTACTGACTAGATGTAACAAATATTGGACCAAGTGAAAGAATGTTAGAATTTTATTCTATTTGTAGTCTAATTTGTTAATATAGATATTATCTAATGATATTGTAATTATTAAAAAATTTTATCAGTTAACTCTATTGGCAGTTGGTTTGTTCTTTGATGGAGAGAACACGATTGTTCACAAAAGGTATAGTTTGGGTCTCTAATTCTAATCATCATGACAGACATTTTGGTTCCATCCAAAATTAGTGGTTCAAGAATTCGAAGTTTCAAATCGAATTAAGAATATATGGTAATAATTGGAGGTACGTAAATTACTAGTTTTGTAAAATAACTAACACCATGTCCATCTATGCATGATGAGGATATTTGGAACGCTTTCTCCAAATTACACTAGATATAGTAAAATTTAATTTTGATCAAAGGTATTTTATTGAAAATCATGTAGTACAGGATAAAGTTAGAAATTAAATTTTAAATAATTCTTAAAGTTAGTATAGTTAACCAAAACGATGGTTGCAATAACATATAAAGATATGGGATAATTTGTATGTTTGGTTGGAATAAGATATAAAGATATGGGTTAGTTGTTTTATAAAATTAATAAATTGTTAATGCTTGAATTTTGTAACTTGCAAAAAATCAAGAAACAGATATGTCTTGCACATAAGGAACAATTTAATGTCACAACTTACAAAATGTGTAACAACAACCACGTGTTATTTGTGGCAGAAAAAAGAGCTGACAAATATTTTTTGCAACCAACAAAAATCTCTAGAAAAGACATATGCCATGCATACTGTATGATTGGTGTACATTGAAATTTGATATTTGTACAAATAATTTAATACATTTTACATAACCATGTTATTTGCCTCGTCTCCATCCTCATTATATGAATTATTTGGTAGTTAGCTTCAAACTCCTTTTTGTTATCATTATTATTTTCATTCCAGTTTATTTCTCTATCTTTATGTTTATCAATATCAAACTCATCTTCAACTTCATTCGTAGCTAACTATAAAAACTTAAGGGTAAAAAACCCAAATGCGTCATGGGGAGTTGAAATTTACCCAAATCCGCCAAATGAAAATCTGAGACATCAATCCACCAAAGAAGACTTTTATATAATTCAAATCAATAAAATTTGAATTAGACTTACACATAATTCGAATTGATATAGTTCAAATTATTCCCAAGCATTATTCGAATGTAGTTCGAATCAATTAGCATCGAATTATGGATGCATGGTTCGAATTATATTAATTCGAATACTAAAATCACGTGGCTTAAGGGAGTTCGAATCATCTTGATTCGAATTACTCTCATTTGGTAATTCAAAGTAATTCGAATTGACTTAATTCGAATTACATATATATAGTGCGAATGGAGTTGATTCGAATTATTGTGAGGCATAGCTCTATATATATGAGGTGTACGTGAGTTGCTCTCAATAGAAGGGTCAGATGGCTGGTGAGGATAGGTTTCTAGTGTTGGTTCACCACAGAAGATCGATTAAGAGAAAAACTCGATCCGGTGTGAAGTTCACTGATAAGGATCCTCTCTGTATTATCGCAAGGCTTACGACGAGCTATGATGACCTTGTTAGCTCTGTATTGCTGAAACTTGGTCTGGAAGGTGTGAAAAGGGTTAAGAAGTTTTTCTATCGCATTCCAACCACGGTGCTCCAAGATACCGTGAAGTATGACTGTTTCACGACCGGGAGTGATGAGGACTTGCAGGTCATGTTTTATTGTCGCCGGCAGTTTCTCGAGGTGAGGACACCAAAGCTGTTGGCAAAGTTGGTTGATGTGGTTTCCAGTTCGGGGGGTTCGAACCGGAATACGCACGCTGTAGCCACGGTGGCCGGTTCTAGCTCGAGACCTGCCGTTGCTTCTTCCTCCGTCCCTACGTACGAGCCACTGATCCAGCCTGTTGCCTCCCCTTCGTTCGCTGTTGATCTCAGCGGCAATGTCGGCGACGAGGTTGGTACAGGAGAACATCTTCCGACCTCAGTACATTGTGCTACACCTGCTGGTGTTGGAGACGGATTATTTGATGATCCAGATGACGATGATGTTGAGCCGGATCTGATTGCCGATGACAGCGGCGATGATCTCGGAGCGAGTGACCCGAGAAGGGCTGCAGGTGGATCTAGTTCTGGGACACAGCAGTACCCACCCCATTTTTCATCATTGGACCTAGATGCCATGAGGCAGGATGGGCTTCCTGGGCAGGCTACTAGATTTGGTGCTAGAGATGTGGACGGGTCTGCTGGTATGACAGAGTTCCAGGTTGGTCAGCAGTTTTAGGATAAAGATGAGGCCCTATTGAGTGTGAAGACTTACAGCATCCGCCGAGGGGTACAGTACAAGGTAGTTGAGTCTGACTATCGCCGGTATGTGGGAAAGTGTTCTGAGTTTGGGAATGGGTGCACATGGTTGATTCGGTTGAGTCTCCGGCAGCGCAAGGGCATCTGGGAAGTGAAACGGTACAACGGACCGCATACGTGTCTCGCCACCTCTATCTCCAGCGACCATAGGAGTTTGGATTATCATGTGATAGCGACATTCATTATGCCAATGGTGAGGGCAGATGCATCCGTCAACATCAAGGTGCTCCTAAATGCCACGGCTGCACACTTTGGATTCAGGCCGACGTACAGGAGGGTCTAGATGGCGAAGCAGAAGGCTGTTGCCGTCATCTATGGTGACTGGGATGAGTCGTACAATGAGCTCCCTAGGTGGGTGTTAGGAGTCCAGTTGACCATGCCTGGTTTAGTAGCAGTCCTTCGGACATGCCCTGTTCGAGTTGGGGGCCAGTTGGACGAGTCTCATGCTTATTTTCATAGGCTGTTCTGGACGTTCCCACCTTGTATCGAGGTATTCCGTCATTGCAAGCCGTTGGTGAGTATTGACGGCACCCATCTATATGGTAAGTATGGGGGAACGTTGCTTGTTGCAATTGCACAGGACGGGAACTCCAACATACTCCCTGTGGCATTTGCACTAGTTGAGGGTGAGAATATTGATTCGTGGTCCTTCTTTCTCTCTCACCTCCGTCAGCACGTCACACCGTAGCCAGGTCTGCTAGTTATTTCGGACAGGTATAACGGCATCAAGGCCGCGCTTGAGGCTCCTGATGGGGATGGCTACCTCCAGCTGCATACCGAGCATTCTGCATTCGACACGTAGCAGCCAATTTCACCCTCACCTTCAAGGGCAAAGACGCTCGGAGGCTTCTTGTGAATGCCGCATATGCAAAGACCGAAGTGGAGTTCAATTACTGGTTTGATATTCTGCGCTCTGAGAATCCGGCGATGTGTGACTGGGTGAACAGGATTGAGTATTCGTTGTGGACATAGTATTGTGATGAGGGGCGCAGATTCGGACACATGATGATCAATATCTCTGAGTGTGTGAACTCAATCCTTAAGGGTGTTAGGAACCTCCCTGTGTGCTCGTTGGTGAAGGCAACATACGGCAGGTTGGCTGAACTATTCGTCCGCAAGGGGAGGGAGGCACAGGCCCAGCTGGGTACCGGACAACAATTCAGTCAATACCTGGTAAAGTGTATCGAGGCCAATCTGAAGATGTCTAGGTGCTTCACGGTGACTGTATACGACAGGGATAACTCAGAGTACACGGTGGCAGAGACGACTCCGACTAGTTCGTTCTCACTGGGAAGCTACAGGGTCTCAATGGGTTCTCAGACATGTGATTGTGGATACTTCCAGGCACTTCATTTCCCATGTCCGCACGCATTGGCATGCTGTGCCTACTCACGTGTTACTTGGCAGCCATACGTCCACCCGGTGTATCGACTTAGTTCGGTTTTCAGTGTACATCAGATGGGATTCACTCCTCCCATCCCGGAGGGTTTCTGGCCACCTTATGACGGACCGACCGTTATACCGGACCCGAATATGAGGCGTGCGAGGGAGGGTCGTCCGAGGTCCACTCGGATACGGACCAATATGGATGAGACAGATTCGAACCAGCCCAAGAGATGTGGCCTCTGTAGGCAACCCGGACACACTCACTGGAGTTGTCCACAGGCCGGAGGACCCAGTCATGCAGTGTGAAATGAATAGTTATGTCTGGATTTGTGTTCTACTTTGTATTAGTTTGATCATCTGTACTTTTTTTCTAGAAAAAGATGTACTTGGTTTCCTAACTAGTAAGTTTTCAGTGTTGAAAAATCCGTCTCGTAGAAGACATGTATGTTAGATGTGTTAACTATTATGGAAATAAAATACATAAGGAAAATACACATGTTTTTACCGTGACTAATACATAATAATGCAATGTTAAACTAACTTTTGCATGATCTGATGGACTAACAAAATAAAATACAACACCGATAACGAAACGATATAACATACAACAAAGATCAGGAAATAACATATACCACGATACACAAATCATCTAAAGAGGTGCGACCCCGTGCCACAACGGCGTGGAACTCGTGCCTATATGACCTCTCTGGATAAGGGGCTCTTCATCCTCGATCTCGTCCTCCTCGTCCTCCAGGGGTGGCTGGGCAGGCGCCCTAGACTGGACATGTATGGTTCTGGACAAGGATGGTCCGGTGACTGAATGTGACGCACCAATACGTGCGGATGCTGGGGTCCCACCCAAGGTGAAAGGCTGAACAGGGCCCACGGAGGGAGGCTCATTCAGATCGACATCTAACGCTGTTTGTGTCCCCGACGTCTGTCCCCGTCGACAGGCAGCCTCATCCTCCTTCATGATGGTGGTGATCTCATCTAGGAAATGTGATCCACCAAAATACGCGTCAATCCCATCACCGGCAAGAAACTCTGAAAACATGGATCCCGGAATCACCCATGGCGTAGTCTCCTGATGTGCCTGGTCATCAGCCGGAACACCAACGAAGTAATCTCCCAGAGGCCCCTCTCCAAGCCCGGTGTCAGCATGGCTCGATGGATCTCCCACATCGGATCCATACCACTCTCCACCAAGTCCGCCACGATCGGGCCTAACACCCCCCACTGCAGCCCCTCCTCCATCGGTATGATCAACACGATCAGGCATATCCTGCCTAGCAGGAGCCCCCCTCCTCCTGCCTCCACGCCCTCATCATCGACCACCGCCCCTCCTGGCCTCGTCACCTTCCTCCATAGCCTGGTCCAGCCATCTCCACTCACGCTGGCTACGACGTGTCCCGACTCGAGCTCTCCTCTCAACCCGATGCCTGTCAGGAACGTCATCAACTCGGTCCATATTTGGAACTCGGCCGGCACCCCTCTGCGTCGCCTCAACCGGAATAGGAATACCTCTCGGATCTCCCAGGTACATCTCAGGTGACAAGAACCTCTTTTTATGCTGATGCCACCAGGCCAAGAACTCATGTGAAGGTCCCGGGTCAGCAACAACGTCGAACCGTAACATGTGGTCCGCACGTATCTCCCAGTGAAGGTGCCAATGCTGTAAATGGGACGGGAACCAACGGTCACCACCTCTCTCGTCCTTCGACATCAAGAAGTCGATGTTCAGGGCGGGATGCGGGGGAGGCTGTACGCCGCCAAACTGCGGTAACACTCTATCAACCTGATGCCACTCAACCACCGCAAAATATATCAGGGACGTCACACACCGCCATAACATCATATGCCGAGGCTCCAAGACCTCCGGATGAACAACCTGGAGGACGTCGGGTGTGCTATAGGGCATCCATATAAACTGAAAAAAGCAAATCAAATCTATTTGGCGAATTTGTTAAACCATATAAACTGAAAGAAGCATTAACTATACATATGAGATTAGCGTACTTACATCCCGAGCCTATAACAAGTCTATCTTCAGTCGAGCCATCTGCACCCGAGGTCCCTTCTCGCTAATCCCAGGATTGTAACCTGACCACCTGCGTAGGAAATTAAACATGGTACTGCATTGATGAGTGATTCTAAAAGGCATAAAATTGCATGAGTAATTGACAATAAATCAAATAAAGATAAATAGTACAATACGATAGTGGTACCTGGAGGCAAGGGGCCAGCTAAATGCATCATACCCAGTAGGCCTAAAACCAGGAAAACGCTAAAAAATCCAAGACTGAAGTAACTGTAACGGCCCATCTAACTTCACTACATGTCTGTTGGCCACTCGGCACATGCACCGGTACAACCATGCTAGTGCCGCCGACCCTAACTATAGCCACCCATCTCCTCAAGCCTAGCCACAAACGGTAACCATCTGATGTGAATACGATTGCCGGACTTGTCGGTAAACAGCGGGGTGCCCAACAACATCATGATATAGGCACGGGCATAGCGCCTGACCGTCTCCTCATCTGCCCCCTCGGGGCACTCTGCGAAAGTCTCCTGGAACCAGGTACAGTTCACTGTGAACTTTTGTATTTGGTTCGCGGGAGGTAACACACCAAGCAACTCATGGAACCACTGCCAAGCTGGCCTGCCACCCTCTATGTATATGTGGAAGTCTGTCAGGCAACCACTGACGTAATGTCCATCCACTGGCAACCCCAACTGGTACGCGACATCCTGAAGTGTGATGGTGCACTCGCCGAACGGCATGTGAAACGTGTGCGTCTCCGGACGCCACCGCTCCACGAATGCACTGACAAGGGGCTCGTCCAATTGGAACCATCTATCGTTCAGTCTCACAAGATGGTATAGTCCTGCCATCTGCAAGTATGGAACGTACCTCTCATCAAGTCGCATCCCCTGCTGCCGCCGCATGCTCGATATGCAACGCCGGGGCTGCGCATTACATGGACCGCATAATTAGAACAGTTTACAATACCACTAACGGATAAAATTCACGATGTAACCAAGTAACCAAAAAAAAATGCAATTGGAGATATATCAGTCCACTACGAAAATTGCAAACAAAACCCGCAAACATAGACCGCATCTAAATTCCACGTGCAAAAGTAACTTCTACTGAACCGCTAGCAAAACCGCAAGCAAAACCGCACACTCAAACCGAATCCAAAATATTAGAAAAATAAACCACATGCAAATCCACTTAATAAAACTACGGGCAAAACCACTCATTAAACCACTCATTAAACCACGGACAAATCCACTTACATAAACCGCATGCACTACAACTAACCAAAACCACTAACATAAACCGTCAATAAAACCGCTATCATAAACCAAATGAAATACCGATTTACAATACCACTAACATATACAAATATAATAAACCACCATTATAAACCACTAACCTTGTCGTTGATCACCCCGGCTATATGAGCGACTCCATCCAGTCGATACAGCCTTCCCGGATCATCCCCCATTCCTGGATCATCCCCCATCGCCTAAGTATGCCACTCCAGACTTTCTCGGGCCGGTTTTGGGTCGCTTTCTCTGGGATTTTGTGGGGTATGAGAATGAAAAACTGATTCGAATGAACTAGGTTCGAACTCCTTATATAGGGCATTCACTTGTAATTCGAATCAACGAGGTTTGAATTACCTTTTGTGCCAAAATGTGAGTAATTCGAATCAATTCGTTTCGAATTACAACTTGTTGCGATCTGTACATAATTCGAATCAATTCGATTCGAATTTCTTGATACAAACGTCTGCCTACTAATTCGAATTAATATAATTCGAACCATGCATACATAATTCGATGCTTATTGATTCGAACTACATTCGAATATTGCTTGAGAATAATTCAAATCTTATTGATTCGAATTATATAAAAGTGTTCTTTGGTGAATTGATGTATCAGAATTTTGTTTGGCTGATTTAGGTAAAATTTATCTACCATTGGCGCATTTTGGTTTTTTACCCAAAACTTAACATATAACTCTATCATTGACACTTAAGCTTAAGTTTGATGATAGGTCAAAAACAGTTCTTGTATAGTTACTTTATCAATAACAAGCATTTTATGAAACTATACTAACCTACCAAATGCTATAACTAGGTGCTTGTATAAATTACTGCTCACCTTCTTTGAAAAGTGGCTTTGTATATTTTGACAAAGAGCACTTGATATCTCTGCAAATATCATAGTGCAAGAAATAACCAAAAAAAAAAAAAAAACTAGACTTTCACACTCAAATCTCACACCTTTATGTGTATGTGATATAATCTCATCGTTATAATACACTTATAAAGTCACACTAGCTTTTATTTCTTTTTCCTTTCATCTTACAAACCCACTATTTCCTTCTTCTATAAAACTATCTTCTTATTATAGTGAAACTTGGGGAAGCATCAGCATTTTAGTTAAATTTATATTCAAAAAGGTTTTTTGCAACCTACAAAATATAAAAAATAATAGAAAAAACAAAAATATTTTTTGCAACTTGCAAAATATTAAAGAAAGTAAATACTTTTTTGTCACAACTTGTAAAACGTGAAAAAAAAACACAAATTACTTTTTTCAATCTATACAATGTAATAAAAAAATCGTCCCCGACCTTTTTTCGTTATTAAAATCATCCTCAACGTTACAAAACATTATAAAATCATCATTTTGTCCATGAACAATATTTTTTGGATAATTTTATCCTTAAACAAAAAAAAAAAACATGTAACCAAACACAGATCCCTTTTCTCTTCTTTTCTCATTCACAATAACAACCCTTCATCTTCTTCTTCTCATAACAACACTTCTTCTCATATCTTCTTTCTTCTCATCTTCTTCTTCTTCTTCTCATTCACAACAACAATAAACAGCTTAGGAACATATGTCACCTTCATATTGAACAACTCGTGCTAGAATCCTAGGAAAGGAATCTTCACCCACCTCCCATCTCACGGTAACCTTGATTTTGTATCATCTGCATGATAGAAATAAGAATCAAAGGTTAGATTTATCATAAACATGAATAAATAAATAATAAAGCTGCAAGAAATTGGAGCTTACCTTTGTTCAAAAAGGTCAAGATTATGAAACCTATGAATGTAAACAGCAACTTCATGAACAACATCTAACACAGGGACCTGGCTTGGCCTTTCAGGTCCAGGTTGATGCTCAACATTGCCCAACCTCTTTGTTGACAAATTCTTCTGATTCAGACCCACAAACCATCTCAGTCTCCGAAACATATATAGTCACTAGCAACAGCAACAGATACAGTAATGAGCTCAATTAAAAGACCGATGATCATTCATCCATTATCCTTCTAACCTTTCAATTGAACTGGATCAAAACTCCGCTACTGCAACAGAACCCAAAAAAGGATCTAACTTTCTCTCACCCACCTCGGTTTCAACCCAATCCACACCCATTTGAGCTACCCATCAATATGAATAATGTCAAAACTTTATGTGCTGGTTGAAGATTGAAAAAATTGGGGACCAAGATTGAAAAGAACAAAAGATCAATCTACCCTTCATCTTCTTCATCATCATCTTCTTCTTCATCTTCTTCATCTTTACTTCCATGCGGTGCAGAGAAGATCAAGCGCGTCCACTATCAGAGCGGCCATGGTCTAGGAGATCGGCGGTGAAGACGGCGTATCCCCAAGCGGCGAAGTTGATGTAGATCTTCTGGAAGAGCCAACCGGTGTCGGCGAATGGGAGGAAGAGCGCAACGGAGAAAGAGTCGGCGCCGAAGGAGAGAACGGGCTTGAGTCGGCACCGCAGGAGAACGTCAGCAATGACGCCCTTTATCACCGGCGGCGCCTTCTTCTTCATCTTCTCTTCTTTTTTCTCTTTGTTCTCCACCCTTCTCTCCTCTGTGTTTGTGTTGTTGAAGGAAAAAGAACAAATGAGGGTAAATGATGGATGAAGGGTATTTTTATCCAAAAATTAGAGAAATAACAATTTTATAATGTTTTGTAACATTGGGGATGATATTAATAACGAAAAAAGGTCGGGGACGATTTTGATTTTGATCTAAGACCTTGGGGACGAAAAAAGTACTTAACCCATATAAATACTATCTAGCTATGCTAGGAGTGTTCTGATTCGATGCATACGAGGTTAACAACACATGAATATAGTCTTGAATCTTATATATTGAGATGGTTGACTATATTACTGACGTTATATGCTTTACTTGCTAGACTTCTATAACTTTGTAATGTATATTTTTGTACTAATGACTTAACGCTTTTAAAATAATTAAAAATTAACCGTAAAACGACAACGTATTAATTATGATTAGACTCATTTAATAAATAATAGATAATAAATAAGAAGACAGGTTAGTAACACTCAATTTTTAATATTAATCTAGAGATATTGAAAATTAGACTGTTACATTCTTTATTCTCTACTACCTTCAATGCTTTTTTACAGTTAGTTTTCTCTGATGTTTAGGGACCATCTCCTTTTATTTCACATCTTGGTTTTAAATACTATGTAACTTTTATTGATGCATACTTTAGATACACTTATCTTTGCTTGTTATATACCAAATCTTAAGTTTTCTTAGCTTTTCAACAGTTCAAATTATACAAGGAGAACTTTGCCAACCATAAGATTAAAGAATTTCAATCCGATAATGGAAGGGAGTACATATCAAATCAATTTAAGTCTTGTCTTGCTCAAGTAGGTATTGTGTAAAGAATTTTTTGTCCCTATACTCTATAAATAGAATGTAGTAGAAAGAAAACATAGGCACCTCATAGAAATGAGTATTGCCATGTTATCTATTGCCTCCATAACTCTTACTTTTTGAGATGAATCTGTTTTAACAACTACTTTTTTAATAAATAGAATTTCTACTCCTATTCTTGGTAATAAATCTCCATGTGAGGTTTTATTTATTAGCACCAAACCTAACTACACCTCTTTTAGAGTATTTGGTAGCACTTGGTATCCCTTACTTAGACCTATAGTGATAATAAACTAGATGTTAAGTCTTAAAAGGGTATTTTATGGGCTATGCTACCAGTTCTAAGAGTTATAAATGTCTTTCTCCTTGTAGTAAAGTTTATACTACAAGACATGTTGTGTTTGAAGAGTATTCTTTTCCTTATAAAGAGTTATTTCTTAAATCCAAGTCTACTAACAACAATCACACACAACCTGATATACCTACTATAGGTTTTTTACTATGTAAGAAATCTCATCAGCAAAACTTTTCTAAGAGTGTTACTACTAAATCTAATAACTTAGACCTTAAGCTGAGAATTTTACTCATAATGACAAGAATACTAATCCTCAAATACATCACTCTAATAATAAGGATCATCCTAATGGTGTTGTTCCTATCACTAGGATTAAAATATGCCTCTTTTTTACAAATCCATCTAATTTAGATCCTCCGCCCTTTGCTGACTCTGTTACTAATAATCAAACTAATGCCTCTCTAGAAGGTAATAGGCACCCTATGTTAAGTAGGTCCAAGACTGACAATATCAAGACTAGAGTTCTAAATACCACTGTTAACACTACTAATAATTTAGAAGAAATACCAAAATTTATTGTTGTTGCTTTGCTTATTCCTCATTGGAAACAAGCAATGCAAGAAGAGTTCAAAACCTTGATGAGAACTCACACCTGGACTTTGGTTCCTAGACCTGGAAATGCTAAAATAATAGGGTGCAAATGGATTTTTATAATTAAAAGACTACTTGATGGTTCTATACAAGAACATAAAGCTAGATTGGCAGAAATGATTTAGAAACTTAATAATACCTTTACTTTGAAAGATCATAGTGTTTTGTCTTATTTCTTGGAATAGAGGTGCAAAGGATGAAATCTGGACAGCTTCATCTCTCACAAAAACAAAGTATATTAAGGATTTGTTGTCCAAGCTTGGCATGAGTAAGGCTAGTCCTATGCCTACTTCTATGATATCTTCACTGCAATTACTCTCTACTGGGTCAAAGAAATTTGATGATCCTAAGCTCTTTCGATTAGTTGTGGGAACCCTCCAATATGTTACTATCACTAGACCGGATTTAAGTTTTATAGTGAGGTAGGTTAGCTAATTCGTACATGATCCTCTTCTTTCTCGTTGGAAAGCTATGAAGAGGATCTTGAGGTATCTCCAACGAACGAAAGATCATAGTCACATCATGTATAATGCTCAAATTTCAGATTATATGGCTTTGCTGATGCAGATTGGGCATCCGATCTTGAAGATAGGAGGTCAGTTTTGGACTTTTGTGTTTATTTAGACATTAACTTAATTTTTTGGTCTTGTAGAAAACAAATTACTATCTCAAGGTCTTCTACAGAAGCAGAATTTTGACATTTAGCTGCTTGTATTGCTGAGATTGTTTGGATTAAGAATCTGCTTGCTGAATTGGATATCAAGGCTCCATCAATTTATTGTGACAATTTCAGCACAGTTCTTCTTACAGCCAATCCTGTTCTTTATGATCAAATAAAACACTTTTAATTAGACATTCAAATAATTAGAGAAAAGGTGAAAAATAATAATCTGCAAGTGATTCATATTCCTAAAATAGAACAAATTGTAGATATACTCACTAAGCCTTTGTCTAATAACACCATTTTCTTTGAGAGATTAAAATTTAAGCTCAGAGTTATGCCAAGACCCAACTTGAGCTTGAACGGGGGTATTAAGGATGATGTAATAATCATTAAAAGCCAAGATCAGGGTCAAGATAAAAAATTGGTTAGCAATTAGTTAATTATTGAAGTAGTTATGTTAGTAGGTGCTTTAGATCAGAGTTGGATAAGTCAGTAGCATATGTGTATAAATAGCTCTCTGTCTTCACTCTCAATAATCACTTCTTTTGTATCAACGTCATTCTACATTCAATAAGAGCTGAATAGCTTTCTGTTCAAGTAACTACTCTTGCTGTATTTCTTCTGTAGAATTCATAAGTTTTGCATCTGTTATATATTGTTCTTCGTTTTCTTCTAATTCAAGCAATCTGAGCTTGGAATTCTAGAAAATCTACTTATATAAATCAATTTAATGAAATCTCCTTTTCATATCCATATTTAAATTTCTTTTTCCCTAATAATACCAAAGAAATCACAAATTTGAGAAAAGAAACCCCACCACTTGTGCCAGAAAAGAGACCTTATCATCACATCGTTCCTCAATCCTCGTTCAACAAGAAAAAATATTATAATTATAATAAAGTGCTTGCATGCATGCCTCGTTTTGGCATAATTGCATGCTAATGAAAGTGCCCTTTCCGACTTGTTTAACTTTTTTATCAATTTGCTTCACATCTACCTTGGTTATTAAAGTAATTAAACTAAAAAGTAATTAAAAGTGTATTAATTATCTTCGGGCAACGTATGATTGGAAGACAAAACAAAGTTCCTCATTTGCTATAAATCACATCTTTTGTATATAAGCTGGGATATGTTAGACTATTTATAATAAGTTATTCTTTCCGTTTTAAAATATTTATCTCAAAAGTCAAAACAAGAAACACATATTAAAAAAAGTAATAAGCATGTTGTATATCCTAATAATATATAACATATATATATATATATATATATATAAATTGATAAGTTATCACCTAATGAATACATATTTTCAAATTTGCTTTTATATATATATAGAAGTATGTTTTTGTTCTACATCTATCATCTATATATGCCAAACTTTAACAAAAAAAGATATTAATAAAATATAGGGTAAAGTACTAAATTGTTCTCTACGTTTGGGTATAATCTTGTTTTGATCCTTAAGGTTTAAAGTGCCCTATTTGAATCCAAAAAAGTTTTTTTTTAATTTCAATATAGTCCTACTGTGAGGTCAAAGTTAAATAATTAACGGAATGTCCTACATGATAGTAGTACAAAAACAAGGTCGATAATCTGGCAAGTACAAGCTCCAGAGGCATAAAATCAACTGTAGATGCATTAATACATTTATTTATTATTTTTCTTACAATTTAAATAAAATATTTTCTATAGAATTAAGGAGAATGATAAATAAATGTATTGATTCATCCAAAGTTGATTTTGTGCCTTTAGAGCTTGTACTTATTTTTCAGATTATCGACATTTTTCTTGTACTGTTGTCATGTAGGACATTTCATTAATTATTTAACTTTGACCTCACGGTGAGATTACATTGAACCTAAATAAAATTTGTTAAATTTAAATAAGACACTTTAAATCTTAAAGACTAAAACATGATTACAATCCAGACTAATTTAGTAATTTACTCTAAAATATAAGAAAGGTTAAATTAAACATCCAAAGTATACAAATAGAGGCTAAAACAATTGATTGAAATTTAAGTGGCATGTCTGGGGTAGATATACATAGCAAGACCCAACGCTTTTGCAACAAATAGTCAAATGGTGAAAATTTTGAAAAAGAAAAAAGATAAGTTTGGTTGGGTTGGGTTTTGATGTTTTGACAAAGTGCAGCCCGCCCCGTAAAGCATGGATTAGTGTTGTTTTGTTGGAAAGGATTGTGAGTTTCAATCATTGCATCCACGCTGCTCCAATGATTCAGGGTAACTATAACTTGTAGTCTTGTACGAATACGAGTTTCTAAATTCTATAGTACTTGTTTAATTTGTCGTATCAACACGTGCCCCTTTATTCCTTTTAGTTTTGTTCCTACCGGTAGTTGAGAAAATTAAAATAATGAAAACGGAGAAAGAGCAAGAACATCTTGGATTAGATTAGGATTAGCTTAGCTTACACACACTCATATGAAGACAAACTAAGAGATTGTCCTTTTAAATAGTGAGATAATCATTCTTTGTTCAATTTTGTTTAGATTCTGTGTTTGAAGTAAAAATACATATATAAATGGAAGCAAATATTTTTATTTTTATTTTTAGAAAACTATATCTTTATCCATCTTTACAATTAAACAAGTGTCTATGTCTAGTGTATTTATTTCTCTCTTTCAAAAACAATATCTAAAGGCTCAATTATTTGAGAAGATGACAAAGACATGCATTGACGTTAAATACTTGTTGAACAATCTAGAATCGTTAAGTGTTGACATTGCTATAGGGTTGAGATGAGGAAAAAAAATAAATTAGTATAATTCTAATAGTAATTCATATTTGGTTGGTACACCTGAAAAAAAAATTATTGATACAAATAAATTTAATTTTCATGTGTATCAACAATATAAAGTGTTTTTCAAATACGCTCAATCATTATATATTATTATATTAACAAAAATAGTTATTTTCAGAACCACAACGTGAATAATCATTAAAAAAAATATATATGTAATTAAGTGACTACAAAAATAATTTCCGTGCACCAAAATTAACTTAATACAAAACATGTCTAAATAAAAAATTTAGAATTGTGCACTAGCTCTCCAAGATTCGTTCACATAAATAGTTTCTGTTCTTATATAGGCAGTTTAATTTGCTGCTTGATAATATACGGCACACACATGAATCATATATTCATATGGTCCATGATTGAACCAATATTTTATGGGGCTAATATAATATTCATCCGTATAGATAACAATTGGTGTCAAATAGATTTTAATTGACAACACTCTTTCAAAAATGTTGAAAAAGGAACTTAAATTTCAATATTATGTATGTTAATATTTATTAATGATCAATTCGTCAACACATCTGTCATTAATGTACGAAAAGATGTATTAGTTTATGTTTTTTTTTTTTTTAAAAGTCTATTGCTAATAAGTGTCCTAAAAACATTAATTAAAAATGTTATGCAAAAATAGTTTTGATAAAAAATACAGGTTAATTTTTAATTCTTTTTATATATCAAATATATTGAAAAAATTAAAATTGTTCTAAGATACACTTTAGCAAAATTCTTTAAATTAAAAAATCCGATTTTCGTTGGCTAATGTAAGAAGAGAGCGGCTGATTGGTGAGTGTTTCTTTTTTTCCCCCTTTTAATTTGTTCATAAGATTGGGGAGTGTTTGAGTTATATCACATCACTTGGATCAACTAAAAAAAATGGGAAATCACTTCTTATACTAAAAGAATTATAATAAGAGATACGTTATTACTTATATTTCCATTACTTTTCAGGTACATTTCAGTATATTTCACCCAAAGGCAAAGAAAAGATGCAATCAAGCATTTGAAAAGTTCAGGTAATTAAGTTATGGAAAAGTTTAGGGGTCAGCAACTTTGTTAAATTATGGCCAGCATGTAACCAACAAAGAAAAGTAAGTCATTGGATGAAATCTCACACCATTAAAATCATTATTGATGACTATTTGATAGTTACAAATCACAAAAGTTACTAACTCTTAGTATTTCTCTTTAAGTTAAAAAAGGAGAAAATAATAAAATATAGAGATCACTTAGAACATAAGTTAGGATTTTAAAACTCTCGTGTCCTAGACTGCTCCCAGTAGTGTCCCTTAGTCAAAATACATAAACACACTTCATGTCCTTAATTAACAAGCACTGGAATTTTAAAATGCATATGAAAAATAATTTTTTTTTTATTTTCCCTTTCTGTTAAACGGCTGAAAAATGAACTAACTTATGTAGAATTTTTTGTTTTTCGTGTGAGAGAAAGAAGAGTGTATTTCCCAATGATATGAAAAGAGAAGTGTTTAATTTTACTATGGGAGCTAGAAATAGGTGCCTCTGATTTGTTTTATTTTTTTTCCAAACAATCACAAATCGGACGGTCCAATTTGTGATTTCGCAAAAAAAAAAAATTTAATGTTAAAATCGGACCGTCCGATTTTTATTTTAAAAAATAAAAAGAATAAAAAATACAAAATAGACCATGCGATTTATAGTTTTTTTTTTTTCAAACAAATCGGACCCTCCGATTTGTAGTTTACTTTTTTCTTCAAACAAATCGGACCGTCTGATTTGAATAAAACACCATATAAAAAAAAACACCTAATCTTCCAATAATAATGTATTACACATATATTTAAACAATATAAAAAAAATTAGCCAACTTATGTATGTATCTTTCAACTTTGATTTAATTCTTATTAAGTTTCTCAATTCTTGAATTTTCTATAATAATAATAATTGTGTCATGTTGTTTGTTTTAAACTCGTTCTACTTTTATGTTAAAATTTTTTATTTTAAACTCGTTTTACTTGTGGGTTCTGAAATAGGTCTCTAATTTTTATTTATGTGAAAATAAGAACTACTGTTAAGTTAATATATAAATAAGTATTTAATTAATACGTATTCTAACAATATATGTTAAACTTATTAATTAAAAATTAAAAATATAAAATTTAAATTTTAACGTATTTATTAAAATAAAAAATTTTAAAATTTTTACTAATAATAGTCTTAATATATACTTTTTAAGGTGCATAAAAAGTAAATCTTAGAAATATATGTACTATGTAGACTTAAATAAGAAATATTGCCGGAGAACATCATTTTAATTTCAATTTCAATAATGGGCATTGACCGCAGTTAAAAATACTCATTATAGCAAATTAAATGGTCCAAAATTAGTGGTATATACATATAGATGATCATTGGCAGAGTACCCATGGGGTAAGTGGCTGATTCCTGATTATTAAGTGATCGAGCTACTTGTCGGCCATGGGCCATAGTATCCTATATTAAATTATGGTACATTTTAATATATCTATGTTACAATCATTACCGTCCTTATAATATTTATTTATTATTTAATAGTATTTATTTAATTCTTAAAAAATATTATCAAAACATAAAAATTTTAATTTTAATTTTAATGATATTTATATAGTTATTATAATCACTATATAAACATACTAGAATCATATATATAATAACTCTCTCGTAACAAGAACCAAATTCAACCAATTGAATCCAACGGATTAATCAAGATTTAACCACTTGTCAAATCTGGTTGTAACCTAAAAATCAACTATAAGAAATGGTAAAAACTAGTTAAACAAATTAAAAAAAAAAAAAGACTAGTAAATTAAACCTGTAACAATTTTTATAGGTTATCAAATATAAAAAATTGATAGATAAAACTAAATACTAAAAAATATATTTTAAACCTTGGTATATTTCATTTAGGGGGTCCAATTCGCCCGGAACACAAATTTTATTTTGTCGAATTTAAATTTATTATTTTTATCTAATGTAATTTTTAAACCATGCTTCAAGTAGGCTTGACTTAATTTGAAGCCATGTTCTATAAATAAGATGCATATTTTAAAACAAAATTAATAATAAAATATTATATTTTAATTAATATTATATAATATTTATTATATTAATTTTTAAAAATAAAATGTATTAATTTGTTGTATAAAATTTATAAAACTATATACCCTAATTAATTATACATAAAATCATCCAATTCAATTCGATTTATTTCAAATTAATTTATACTCAAATTTTTAAGATATATCCGATAAAATATTATCAAATCTGATCTAACACAATTGTACCCTTAATTTCATTGATGTCATGTAAACCGATGGGCACAATCTTACTTGCTCAACCAAGCATTTGAATATGACAAAGCAACACACAATATATTATTCTGCTTATAACTTATAATCTATACTTATTAATAATTCATACCTATTAATAATAAGATTTTTTTTTTTTTTACTGTGGTTCTCTTTTTTCCCAATTTTCGTAATTATATTATTATATAATGACTTCTTAAATTTATATCATGGACTCTAATTAAAAAAACCTATAAATAAAATTATCATATCAATATAATTGCTTTTCCTCTCATCACTGCACAACAACAACAACAAAGCCTTGTCCTACTAAGTGGGATCGGCTACATGAATCAAATGACGTTATTGTACTCTGTCATATATCATGTCTACAGAGAGACCGTTTACATGTGGATCTCGTTTGACCACCTCATGGATGGTCATTTTAGGTCTTCCTCTGCCTTTCGTCCCTTGTCCATCTTTCATCTCATCCACCCTCCTAACTGGATGTTCTATCGGTCTTCTTCTCACATGTCCAAACCACCTGAGATGCGATTCAACCATCTTTTCCACAATGGATGCTACTCCAACTCTCTCTCTTATATCTTCGTTCCTTATTTTATCCAATCGCGTATGACCACTCATCCATCTCAACATCTTCATCTCTGCCACACTCAGCTTATGTTCGTGCTCCCTTTTAGCCGCCCAACACTCTGTACCATAAAGCATAGCCGGTCTTATAACGGTGCGATAGAATTTACCTTTAAGTTTTAAAGGCACTTTTTTGTCGCATATAAAACCAGATGCACTCCTCCATTTTGACCAACCTGCTTGGATCCTATGATTTACATCCTGTTCAATCTCTCCATTATCCTGTATAATGCACCCAAGATACTTAAAACTTTTAACTTTTCGTAGGCTGTTTTCTCCAATCTTCACCTCTATATTAGGATTTTTCCTTCTCAGATTGAACTTACATTCCATATATTCTGTCTTGCTACGGCTTATGCACAGACCATACACTTCTAGAGCTTCTCTCCATAACTCCAACTTCTTATTTAGGTCTTCCCTTGACTCTCCCATAAGGACGATATCATCGGCAAAAAGCATGCACCATGGCACAGGCTCTTGGATGTGCTATGTGAGTACTTCCAAGACTAATATGAAAAGGTATGGACTTAAGGATGATCCCTGGTGTAATCTTATACCAATAGAAAATTCCTCTGTCACACCACCTTGAGTCTTCACACTTGTTGTGGCCCCCTTACTCTCTTCTTTTCTAAAACCTTCCATAAGACCTCCCTTAGTACTCTATCATACGCTTTTTCCAAATCAATAAACACCATATGTAGATCCCTTTTATTACTACGATACCTCTCAATCATCCTTCTTAAAAGATATATCGCTTCAATGGTAGATCTGTCTGGCATAAATCCAAATTGGTTCTCTGTTACTTGTGTCTCTTTTCTCAACCTCCGTTCTATCACCCTTTTCCATAACTTCATGGTATGACTCATAAGTTTGATCCCTCTATAGTTTTCGGAACTTTGTATATCCCCCTTATTCTTGTAGACAGGTACCAAGGTGCTCTTTCTCCACTCATTAGGCATATTTTTTTTACCTTAAAATCTCATTAAAAAGCTTGGTTAACCAGTTGATGCCTTTTTCTCCAAAACCCTTCCAAATCTCAATCAGGATATTATCAGGTCCTACTGCCCTGCCATTTTTCATCTGCTTTAGAGCCTCTTTTATCTCGAAGTCTCGAATCCTCCGATAGTAGTCAAAGTTTTGATCTTCTTCCCTTGTGCATAACCGACCAAGGCTCGGAAGAGTCTTCTGTCCCTCATTAAATAACTTGTAGAAGTAGCTCTTCCACTTTTCATTAATCTTCTCCTCTTGAGCCAACACCTCTCCATCCTTATTCTTTATGCACTTAACCTGATCCAAATCTCTCGTTCTTCTTTCACGGATTTTTGCGATTCTATATATACCTTTTTTCTCCTTCTTTCGTGCCCAAAGACTGGTAGAGACCCTCATATGCTCTTGTTCTTGCTTCGCTTACAGCCACTTTTGTCTCTTTCTTAGCCGCCTTATATTTTTCCCAGTTATTTGCGTTGCGGCATAGAGACCACTCTTTAAAGCACTCACTTTTTATCTTTATCTTATCTTGTACACTCGCATTCCACCACCAGGGCTCCTTGTCTCTTGGTCCTATTCCTTTAGATTCACCAAAGCTTTCTTTTGCTGTTCTTCTAATAACTTCTGTCATCTTCCTCCACATCTCTTCCGTGCTTCCATTCCCATCCCACTTTCCCTCTTCTCCTACCCGTCTTAGGAAGCTTCTTTGTTCCTCACCTTTCATCCGCCACCACCTCGTCCTTGAGTTCTTCGTATGATGTCTTTTTCTCAACTTTTGCTCAACGCGAAAATCCATGACGAGCACCCTATGTTGTGTTGTCAAACTCTCTCCCGGGATAATTTTACAATTAATGCAAAATTTTTGGTCGACTCTCCTCAACAAGAAGAAGTCAATTTGAGAGCTTGTCATGCCACTCTTATAGGTTATAAGATGTTCGTCTCTCTTTTTAAAACATGTATTTGCGATGAGAAGATCAAAGTTTGAGGAAAAGTCCAAAATAATTTTACCCTCGGCATTGATCACCTCGAAACCATGGCCTCCGTGAATATAATTCCCATATCCAGTCACTTCTCTCCCAACATGGCCATTTAAATCTTCTCCTAAAAAAATCTTATCTTCCAAAGGTATGTCTTGAACCAAACTCTCTAAATACTCCCAAAACCTTATCTTGTGTTGTTCGTCCGAACCCACTTGCGGTGCATAGGCGCTAATCACATGGAAAGCACCTCCCTCCACCACAAGTTTGATAGAGATGATCCGATCTCCCACCCTCTTAACATCCACTACGTCCTTCTTCCACTGCTTATCCACAATTATTCCAATCCCATTCCTATTCTTCACCTTTCCTGTATACCAAAGTTTGAAATCAAAAGTATCCAACTCCCTAGCCTTCGCACAACCCATTTTGTTTCTTATAGGCACATAATGTTAATCTTCCTCCTTGTCATGGTGTCCACCACCTCCATGGACTTTCTTGTTAGAGTGCCTATGTTCCATATCCCAAATCTCAACCTTTTGTCGCTCTGACATTTACCTTTTACTTTGTGAATTAGCTTATTTACTCTCGTCCGTTCACAAAAACGCGAGAACCCTTGCTCATTTAACACTACATCCGGGCATCGATATAGCGGCTCTTGCTCATTTGACACCGTACTCGAGCCATATAGCGCGTTGCTTCCAGACAACGACTTAGCTTTAGCGCAATAATATCTTTGATTCATGTCATGGGGTTCGACTATATTTTTATGTTGGTTGTCAAAGACCTAACACAACTCTCCTCCTTTATCCGGACTTGAGACCAGTTATGTACCGCAAGTGTAACATAGGCGGAGTTATCACTGCACAGTGCGGAACACAATTATCTTATTTTCACGTTATATGTATTTCCATCCATAACGCTTTCATCAGTATATCTCATCAATGCAAATCGCCGCATTTGATCCCACCAATGTTTCTTTCTTTTTAATATATGTTGTTTAATTTTTCTACACGCAATTTGCTATGGTATCCAGATTTTTGTTTTATTTTCCTGTTCATATGCCCAACTTTTTCTTTTGTTGGATTGGATTATTTTCTCTGTGCATAATATATTTCATGAAGCGTAAACATTGATCAATTTTTTCTTGTTATACAGAGAAAAAAAAGAAAGAAATAGAAAACAGAACTAAACTAATTTATGTTATTTTTTATTTTTGACTTTAAAAATAATTCAAATTAAAAACATTAGAAAAATCAACTAGACAAGCACCAGTTGCTAATATGTTATAAATTAACTTACTACTTTAAAGTTTAAATGAAATTTTTTCACTATTGACACAACAAATTACCACATTGTTGTTTTGAAATTTAATTTAAACCCTCCTTGTCTAGAAAGTTTTTTCGGTTTTCATTGTGCTTTTGTGTATTTGTAAAAATTTTAACATTATGCTTGTGCTTTTGTATTTGATAAATAAAAAATTATATATTTATATTTTAAATTTTGAAAAATTAGAAGTAATTTTTAAAATTATACTTTTTAAGGTTAAAAGACCTAATTTAGCCTTATATAATAAAGTCATGTTAAATGTTAAAGCAATTTTACTAGACAAAATATTTGTAATCTGCACTTATTAAAAATTATTTTTATTTTTATTTATCAAATACAGTTATTACAATTACTACACATCTAAATTAAATCTTTTTATTAACCAAGTTCAATTAAGTTGGTTTAACATAATAAAAATTAGTTATGACTAATATTATTTTAAGTCTTATTATTAATTTAATTAGATTTAGTTCATACAAAACTTAAAATTGTTACTCTTTTACTAAACTACTTGAACTTAATATCTAAATAATTTAAAAAAATACTAAAAATTATAGCACAAATACTGGTATGAATTTAACTTTTGTGAATTTTGTAATTGGGCTCTAGGAATAAAAGTAATCAATTTTCCCTGACAAAAAAAAGTTCAAACCTATTTTCTCAAAGAGTTATTTTTATTTATATAACAATATTCAATTAGATGTTAAATAAAAGAAATTTACAAAAAATAGAAAAGATAAATACTTAGAGAAATTCTAGATGCAAGGATTCGAGTTTAGGAAAGTTTAATAAAAAGTGCATGTATAATTGTCACTCTTTAAGTATAAATCATATGATATCACTTAATTACCTGTCCCGTGGTATAAAGCTGGTTGTCACAGCCATACAATTTTTAAATTGCCACATAAACTTCACGTTATGCCCCTGTACCTATCAAACAACCAAAAATAAATCAGAACAAATAAACACAAAACATAGCCACAACCACCACCACCACACAAAAACACACACAGCAAACCTTCTCTCACCTCTGCCAGTGGCATCACCACCTCCACCGTCGCCGCCACCACCATGCCTTACAATCACTACCACCGTCGCCCGTGGAACTCCTCACCGCCCTTCATGAGCCCTCCACTTCTAATCATTCTTGTGCCTATAATCGCCATAGCGCTGCTCTTCCTAGTCGTGCCGCCACTCCTCTCCGCCACCACCAACGTTCTCCGGCCATCTTCCGTCGTCAAAAAGAGCTGGGACTCACTCAACATCCTCCTCGTTGTGTTTGCTATCCTCTGCGGCGTTTTCGCCAGGCGAAATGACGACGAATCGCCACCTCCATACGACCCCGTCGTTTCGGATCAAAACGCTGCGTTTCGTAAAATGCCTTCTTCGGGAGAAAGAGAAAGAGAGGGAGAGGGAGAGGGAGAGGGAGAGAGAGAAGGAAGTGGTTATGTTTCGCAGCAGTGGTTTGGGTTTGCAGGGGAGAGGAAGGGTTATGAGACCCCTCCGATCCAGGTTCAGTCACCGGCAACCGGCGTTACCCGGTTGAGAAGGAACAGCAGCTCATATCCAGATCTAAGGAGCTGGGAAACCAGCGATGACCGGTTCAGGTTTCGATTCTATGACGACTTTGAAATCGACAAGCAGTTTCGCTCCCCCGCCAGGCATCAGTTTGCCACCGTGGACCGACGCACGCGGTGGCCGGGACCAGACGATGGAGAAGTTCACGAACTTCATATTAAAGAAATTCCAGTTGATACCTTCCAGACTAGCTCATCTCCTCCATCTCCGGAACCGCCCCCGAGATCATCGGCGCCCCCGACGCCTCCTCCTCCCCCGCCGCCGCCACCACCTCCTCCTCCGCCGGCGGATACTCGTCGGAAGCCAAGACGAACACGAACATATGAGAAAGAAAACAGTGTTACTGAGATAACCGAGCTCGACAATGATCGCAAGTTCACGAGTGTACGGTCTCCGCCGCTATCTCCTTCGACGCCGCCCCCTCCTCCACCTCCGGCTCCGGTGAAGACGCGATCGGATCACAAGCGCGGTAAGAGCGAACAAAGGAAGAGCACCGTGAAGAGAGACATAGCAACGGTTTGGGCTTCGGTACTCTCCAACCAGAGAAAGAGGAAGACAAAGCAGAAAACCAAGAACGAACACAATCAAAATTTCAATCACAATTACGATAACGTTATTGACGAGTTAACAAATAGTTATATGAGACCACCACTGTCGCCTGCACCTGCGCCTCCGCCACCCCCACCCCCGCCTCCGCCGCCATCTTCGGTTTTCCAGAGTTTATTCCGAAAAGGACTCGGCAAGAGCAAGAAAATCCATTCAGTATCTGCGCCACCGCCGCCACCACCTCCTCCTCCGTTGACATCTTCACGGAGATGGTCAAAATGGAAGAAACCGATCCCTCCTCCGCCACCTCCGCCTAGTGCGGCAGATCCACCGGAAGAATCTCTTCGGCGCAGAAACGCTGGGAGGCCGCCATTGCCGAACAGAGCCAGCACCTATAACGACGAGGCAGTATACGCCGGGAACCAGTCGCCGCTGATTCCGGTTCCGCCCCCGCTTCCTCCGTTCAAAATGCCGGCAATGAAGTTCCTGGTCCGTGGCGATTTTGTTAAAATACGTAGCAACCAGAGCTCGAGATCCAGCTCAAGGTGTAGCTCGCCGGAACGGTACGGAGTCGAAGAATCAGAAACGATTGAAACAACTGATTCCGTTATTAACCCCGTTACAGATCGTAACGGCGAGGTGAGTGGGTCCGTTTTCTGTCCCAGCCCCGACGTTAACGTAAAGGCTTCAACGTTCATTGCTAGGCTAAGAGGAGAATGGAAGCTTGAGAAGCTCAATTCCTTGAAGGAGAAAGGCAATGGCTCATTGCCTTTTAGAGGTTAAAACTTGTAAAAAGATAAATAAATGAAATTAAATTAGGCTCTAGTTATGGTATTTTTAGTTCAGTTATTAGAGCCTGATAAAAAAGAAGAATGTTTGGCTGTTTGCACTGTTTCTAGCTTGCTACTTTCATATGGGAGAGACTGCTATGGTTGATTGAGATAACATTTCGTTATTATGGTACTGAAAATGCATTAGTGTTTGCATAACAGATTTGTATAGGAAGAAGATCAGATGAACTGGGCTCTGATTGTATTTTTTTTAACGTCCTATTGGAGCCACTGGTAGAAGTTTGTACGTTTCTATGATATGCTATTGTGCACCCAACCGCTGATTGTAATATTTTTTTCTTTCAAATACCTTTTTTGGTCTATTTTTGTCATTGTCTCCCATTGTTTTGGTCTTGGGAGTAAAAGTATTGTATTTTTGCTGAATATAATAAAGTATGGTTTTCTAGTGAATAGTATATGCTTTTATATTTTTATTACATTGAAACTGAGCTGGATGGATTTATCTACATACTACAAAGACTTATCTGTTTTGCTTTGTAGATATTTTCAGGGGACCTTTCTCTCTTTGTGACGTTTACATAAAGAATAATAAAGGATCACAAAGGTAAGAAAAGTGGTTTTAATTTTCAGTGTGGTGGTACCATAATAAGAACTGTCAATATCCCAATTCATGCAAACAAAACCCAAATCACAAACACATTATAAGAAAGAAAGAAAAGCAAAGCTTTATTTAAATTAACCTAACCATATTCTGGCTTGTGGTTGGGTGGAAGAGGTTTATTTTCTTTGATCAGGTTTTGAGGTTTGGTTCTTGTTTTGGATATTGAAAACTTTTAAAATTCTGAGCCAACTATCTTACCAGTTGAGATTCTCAAAGGCAACAAAGAACTAATCATCGTAGTATAAGGGAGATATTCTGGTAGTGATGAAACCAAAATTTATCAAACCATAAATCTGTTTATTTATGTAGCTGAATGAATGAGCACAGCCACTACACTAATCGAGTATAGGTGAATCGAACTGTTCACAGTAGTAACTAATTTAAGCTCAAGTGCCCAACTAAGTTTCGAAGCAAATAAAGGCCAACTAGACCTGTAAGTAAATTTGAGTCAACTACATTACTACAATTCAAAACCTCCAGTAAAAGCATGTAAAAGCTAAACGCACACGCCAAGTACACTCTCTTTCTGTTGCTTTCTATAAAATCCACGACATATTCGTAGATGATGCCTTTCTTCCTCCGATGTCGTTCAAGTTCTTTATTTTGGTAAGGAGATGTAAGAGGAAGCAAGGTTTACATGGGAGCTGAACGAAAAAGTATTGGCTTGTGTTGACGATGATGAGAAAGTTATCTATTTACTAGTTTGATTTCATTAAGACATAATAAAGGCAAAAAGGGGTGATCTGTTAGGTAGAACACGATTACACCCTCTCTACAAATCGGTTATTTTGATAATATGTGTTTATTATTCTATTAGCAAAAGATAAGATAAGAACTAAAAACCAGAATTCTACTAAAACAGTAGTTGTTATAACTTATAAGTAACATCTGCACTATACTACGTGACCAAAAGATTAGTTCAACTCAAACCTAATTCACTCTATATAAACAGCAGTTTAAAATAAAGAGGGGTACGTTATTCATTTTGAATAATACTACAGTCATCTCTTATTCCTATTTACTTGAGTGTCACAATATCTTTGTAGGTGCACATCGTTGTCATTTTTCTAGAAGCCGACATATACCTCTTCCATTTCAGGCAAAAGAGAGCTCAATCCCTAAATAACAAAAATAGCTGACACTAATTTTATTGAGTTATATCTACCGTCAGACTTACTACGCAGGAACATTTGGCACCTACTGTGAGACCGAGTTTACCTAATCCTACCATTATCTCTTCTGCTTGCTTTTACCCTTTTTTAAATATTATAATCAATGACGGAAGAATAAAGCAATCCACCTCCTCCTTCTCCTACTGAGGTTGAGCTGTTGATTATCAATGATTCATTGCGAGCAGAAGTTTAGCGAATGGCCGAAATTACTAAATCAGAAATAGAATGGCCGAAGTAATGAGGAGGAACAGAAGAATGTTGACAATGGCAACGATGATGAGGATCACACCTCAGAAACCAAAGACGCAATGATAGTCACTCGGGAGTTATTAGTAAAAAGAATCAATCCTTTTTAAAAGAAATTATGAGTTTCCAAATGCCGAAGAACTTCACCCTGCCAACAACACTGAAGCCCTATGAAGGAATCGACGATCCTAATATCCATGTGATGATAGAATTTATGCCGGTCTAAAATTTCTCGATAGAAATAGAATGGTTTCGTTGTAAGCATAGTCCAAACCGGCAATTGATCCTCATACCAAAGTTTAATTTTGTTTGTCACAAGTGCAAACCAATAAAAATACCGAGAATATTAGATCTCGGGTCGTTTCTCAAAGAAATTGCAGTGAGGTATGCGTGTTATCAGTTATGAGGTTCAAGGGGGTGGTTTGCGGATAAGAAGACAATAATCTAAATGACAAGAAAATAAAGAAAACAACTAAAGATAACAATTACTAAAGAGGCATTCATGGCAAGGATTGAGAATCAAAGCTTTCTATCCTAGTCATTAATCATAACACAATAATTACCAAGAACTAAGCTTATTACGTTATCTCTAACATCGGGAGAAGATCAAGTAGGCCTAGTTAATCCCAATCCATAAGTAGCATCAATGGAAACAAGATTTACTCACAACTCTAGATTACCAATCAAAGTTGGGTATTAATGACTCAAGATTACCAATCTTCTCTTTCCAAGACAAGAATGCTCAAAATCTACTCTAAAACTAAGCCAAACATTTTATCAAACACTTGGTGTGTAATAAAAAGAAAAGTATATTAAATTGCAATAATAATAAAATCTATTACTACCAAATGCAAGAAAATAATAATAACAATCTAAACAAACATTAATAAACATGAAAACATCAAATTGTATTAAATGAAATGGAAATTAACAAGAGTTTATCAACATAAAAAGTATCCAAAATGAGAAATTAACAAGAAGAACTAAAAAAATTAAAGCAATAGAACAAGAAAAAGTAAAAGGAATTAGACCAAAACAATAATTAAAAAATCTAAATCTAAGAGAGATTAACCTAAATCTACCCTAATTCTAGAGAGAAGAGGGAGCTTCTCTCTCTAGAAAATGCCTAAAACATGGTTCCTAACCTACACTAATTGCTCCCCCTTGTTCCTTCTTGAATTTGGCCTCGAATACTTCAGAAATGAGTTGGATTTGGGCTTGGATGAGCTCAGAAATCGCCAGCCACGTTTTCTTTAATGAAGTCACATGCCAAGTGTCATGCGTACGCGTGGCCTGACAAAACTCTCACTCACATGTACGTATGAGTCATGCGTACGCATGGCCATGAATTCCACCAAATTCTTATTTCTTCAAGAATTCTCCACTTTGCATGCTTTTTCTTCACTTCTTCAATCTAATCTTTGCCCTTTAAGCCTGAAATCACTTAACAAACATATCAAGGCATTGAATGGAATTAAAGGAAATTAAATTTAGCAAATTAAGAGCCTAAAAAGAATGTTTTCAATCTTAAGCGCAATTTAGGAGAAATTCACAAAATCATTATATTTCATTGAATGAATGTGGGATAAGTTGATAAAATTTACCAAATTCAATACAAGATAAACCCTAAAATTGGGGTTTATCAACCTCCCCACACTTAATCCAAGCATGTCCTCATGCTAAACCAAGAAAGATACAAGAAAGAGGTATCAACATTTATTCAATGCAAGTAACTATCTATATGCAACCTATCTACATGCATGCAACTACTTGGTTAAAATAAATCAATTCCCAAGAAAGCATATATCAACATAAGGGCTAAAGCAATCACAATCAAATCAAATCCACAATTGAATTGACTTATTGAAAAGAATTTAACAACTTGCAAGAAGGAGATAATAATCGGTGGAAACATAGAATTGAGCAATCGAACCCTCTCCAGATGTGTATACGCTCTAATCATTCATGTGTATAGGGTTGATTCACTCAATTCTCCTCTAATCATGCTTTCTAAGATTTGTTTTTCATCTAACAATCAACAATTATTGATACAATTATCATGTGGACTTTTCACAAGGTTGTAATGGGGCTAGGGTCAAGGTAAGGATATATATGGCTAAGTGAGCTTGAAATTTGCATCTTTGATTAACATAAATTCTCACCTAACACATATAACAACCTATACAATTCAAATACAAACCTAACTACCCATTATTCACTTTTTCACATACTCATGCATTCTCTTTTTAATCACAACATATATGCATTATTATAACTACTTTGGGACATTTTGTCCCTTTTTTTCTTTTTTTTTTCTCTTTTTTTCTTTTTCTTCTTTTTATATTATTTTTTTTCATTTTTTAAAACATAATATATACAAAAAGATTAATATATATGGTTCAACATTCAATACATGAGTATATACCCAGCTTCCAAGATTTTTAATGAAAACTCAAAAATACATTTTTATCTCAACCAATGTTTCCCAAAATTTCCACACTTGAATGAATAAACACTCTCACTAGCCTAAGCTAATCAAAGATCCAAATTAAGGACATTTATTATTTTTTACTTAGGGATAGTGATGTGCTAAAATTAAGAACAAAAGGGATTAAATAGGCTCAAAATTGGTTAACAAAGATGGATAAAAGGGTAAGGCCATTTGGGTAAGCGAGCTCAAATGAAATAAAGGCCTCAATCATATAAATATATTTATACACAAAATAATGGACATAAAGAATCAAACAAATCAAAGATTACAATCATAGAGAGAGAATAACACACAAGAAAGAAAATAGTGGTTAATATGGTGTAACCACACATTAAGGCTCAAAACTCACATGGTTATGTGTTCTTAGCTCAAAAACATGTTCTACAATATATAATTCAAGCAAGTTCAATGAAAAATTTTTACTCAAATCAATTGGGATGCCATATAAATAAATTCCTTGGAAAATTTTATTATTTTGACTAAGTTTATTATATATATGCAAACCAAAACAATGCAACTAAAAATTCTAAAAGACATGGTAATAGAAGAAAAATAAATGAAATGTGAAAGTGTTTAGATTAAAATTTTTCACCAAAAAAATCAGCCGATTCGTCGGACGACCTTCCCACACTTAAAAGTTTGCACCGTCCTCGGTGCATTCAAAGATGAGTAAGGGGGGTACATCGACTTCATGAATTGCCACCTTCAGCTGGTGGATCAACCAGCAACTGCATGTTCTTTCTTTTGCTTCTGTTTTTGCTTATGGAAAATCGTCCTGAAAGATAGAAAACAGGATAGTAAGACGAGTAAATGCAAAAGTAAGGAAGCATAGATTGTTGGAATGAGGTAAGAATCACTAGAATGAAGTGAGTAAATTAGTGTGTGACATTGATGAAAGCAAGTGTGTGAATTCTAAGTTTGCGCACAGTTTAGCACTCAGACACTAGCCTTAAAAACTATGTCATAATTACACAAAAGAAGTATGCATTTCACTCATTTTAGTGTGCTTGAGATACTTTAAGGAAAACTTGTAGGTTAAGACAAACAAACAAGTAATAAGGAAGCATGAATGCATTCAAGCAATAATTAAGTAATTGTAAAATGGATAATGAATGGGCATTGATTGATGTATAAGAGAATTTAACGGACCAAATGAAATATGAAATTCACACATCAATCAATGATACACTTTGAAGTTTAGGTTGCATCACCTAATTGACATAGAAGGTGGAACATCGGTGCTATGCAACTTAGGAAAATAGAGATAGAAGTTTAAATCTATCACATAGCAAGCATAGTCTACAAAGCTTAGAAAGCTAAAAAAGATGTCACTAGGTAAGCTTACGATCCAATTTCACAATTCCTCAATCTCAATGCATGAACTAGGTGATGTAAATAGAAATAAATCATAAACAAGCATCACCTAACAAAAAATGCATCAACAACATACAATTGCTCATCATGGTTAAAGAATTTAAATCACATGGTGGCCAAAACATGCAATTCAAAAGATTTAGAATGCTTTGAAGGCAATTCACATGCACTTGGTATTCATAAATGTTAAGCATGAAAAATTCAATACCAAGCAACAAATTATATCCTCAATAAAAAAATCCAACAATGAATGTTCACAATAATGATGCCAAAATAGCATCCTGCCAATAATTAGCAGCAATATCTTAGTAAGTCAGATTAATAACCCAACACTTATTACCAAAATAGAAAATTTAAATAGAAAATTAAACCAACTAAATAACTAACTAAAGAAATGATGGTGGATGGTAAATAGTGGTGGTGGATGATAGTTGAAGGAGGGAAAGAAGAGAGGAGAAGAGAATAGAAGAAAAGAAATGGAGAGAAGAGAAGAAAAGAAGAGTGTGTGAAGCAGGGGGTCACGCGTACGCGCGACATGGGAAAATGGGGGACGACGCGTACGCGTGGGTCACGCGTACATGTGATAGGCAAGCGTGCGCAACGCACAGTACCCGCATGGTCCTGGCACAACTCTCTGTCCAGGCCGTGCGGTGGCACAGTACACGCACGATTCACGCATGGTCAAATTTTGGGGGTCACGCGTACGCGTGGGTCATGCGTATGTGTGACATGCTCTTGTTTTTTTAAGACAAGCCAAACTCCAAAATTAACAAAATCTTTAAACATGCAATGAAAAATAAAAGGCAATTCAAGACAAGATTATTGACAATTCAAATATGCAACCTAAAACAAAAATTTACCTAAGCAACTAATCATCTAAGAGCAATATATACAAGAATGATATAGAGAAAGGAAGTACATAACAATGGAAACTCAATTTATTCATCAACTATATACAAAAGAGAAATGTGGAAAGAGTTTACCATGGTGGGGTATCTCCCACCTAGCACTTTTATTTATTGTCCTTAAGTTGGACATTTTGGTGAGCTCTCATCAAGGTGGCTTGTGCTTGAATTCATCCTTGAACTTTCACCAATGTTTGGTCTTCAGGTGATTGTAATAATTTCCAACCAATTTCACCAGGCTTTGATGAAGTTCCCCACAAGCTCGGAGCTCCCAAAATTGATCCTCCTCTTGTAATCCAGGATCCCAAACTTTGTTTTCGCACCTGTCTTCTAGTTGATTCTTGTGGTTCCACTCGGGTGATAAGAGACTCAAATTCTCATTTAAGCACCAAACTCTCCTCCTAGACCTATCCAATTTAGCACTACTCCAACCTTTACATTTAAGCCTTGAAGCTTCAACCTTAATGAGCCTTGATTTACAACGCAAACCACTAACCATTCTTCTCTTACGCTTCACTCCACAAAGAGCCCTAAGTTGACCATCCATTTCAGGTAACCCAAATTCGAGTGGGACAATAAAGCTAAGAGATATGAATTTTACCCACTTGAATGATGTAATGGATGGTTGTGACCTAAGGAGGGATGCTTCCAACGGTCTTGAAAAGACAATTTCCACTCCCGTCTGTCCTTTTTGAAGGACTTCAACCACTTGATAAGCTTCTTTTAATTCAACATCTTCTTCACCAATTTCTTCAAATTCTTCCCCATCACTCAAGTCATAAACTGGAGGTTGAGTAAAATCTACCTCAACATCAAATCCAAATTCAATAGGGGAAGGCTCAACAAGATTATCAAGGAGATTGGTAAGTGTGGACAAAAAATTATTAATGATGAAATCCACTTCTTGATTAATTCCCCTTAATTCTCCAGCCACTTATTCAATATCAATGATCTCAACTACCTCCTCTTGTTGCAATTTGTGCTTCAACTCCTCTTCATCATCTTGAAGCTCCAAGTTGTCTTTCTCATTACACTCCTCAGTTAGTCCTCGACATTCGTCAATGGGAGTGTCTTGATTGCATGAGTGCAATGAGATTAAATGCTTCACCGCTTCGGTTATAGTAGCCATCTTTTGGAGGTCTTCTTCTCGCCTTTAGAAATGGAAAGAAGCTCCATTTGTTCTTGCATTAATGGTTGGAGAACTTCATCCAATAAAGGTAGTGGTAGAAGAGATGGTTCATTGTTTGGAAGAAAGGTGTCACAGTTGGAAGGTGGTTAGTGCGCGAAATTAGAACTCGCACAACTAAACCGGCAGGTGCACCGGGTCGTCCAAGTAATACCTCAGGTGAGTGAGGGTCGATCCTACGAGGATTGTCGGATTGAGCAAGCAATAGCTATCTTGCTAGACTTAGTCAGGCAAATAGTAAAAGGTGATTGTTGTTGAAAACGCATAAAATAATTAAAAAGGAAAAGCAATAAAAGGTTAGTGTAAATTCAATATATGAAAATAGTTAAGGTCTCGGAGGTGTTTATCTTTCCAAATTAATACTTCTTACTAACTATTTTATCAATGAATAATTCATTCCATGGCAAACGATAAGTAATTAAACCTAATCCCTTAGTGATTAATCTCCTCTGATCCTACTAAAATGCCACAGACAAGGTTAGTACATTCGAATCAGAGGGTGAAGTTCAGTACTCTAGTTTATACCACAAAGGCCCTAATCACCCCAGATCCCAGCTGAACAGATGTTCCCATGTCCCCAACGAGTTGTGGATTAGCCGTCTAGGAGGTGTGTTCTCAAGATGTAGTTCGAGTGACCTTGGCCAAGTATCACAAGAACTTATGTAGAAAAAGGGTCATACTTTCGTTCCACCTAGTTTCATTAGATTACAAACGAGTCACACCTTAGAATGGAATCAAACATATATTAAAATAGAAAAGTAATAATATTAATCCATAGAAATAAATAGAGCTCCTAACTTTAACCAAGATGTTTAGCTGCTCATGACTTTCAAAGAAAATAGGGTTCTGAAAAGTATAGAAGAAGATCTCCTCTTAAACCTAATGGATCTTCTCTTATAAATACTAAATGCTAAACCCTAAAACATATTATTTTAAAATAAAAATTACAAAAATAAAATAAGATAAGCCTAAGAGGTGCTAAATCCACTTTGGAGGCCCAATAGTATGTGAAACGTACAGCAGCCTGGTGTTCAACTCCAGGTTTGGGCGTTGAACGCCCAAGAGGGAATGCACGCTTCTGACTTTAGCCCCCTTGCTGGCGTTGAACGCCAGGTTGGGCGTTCAGCGCCCAAGGGGGAGTTGAGAGCTTTTTTCGTTCTTTGTTTGCCTTCTTCAAACTGCTCTGAATTTCACCTAAAACCATAGAAACACAAGAAAAACTCAAAGTAGCATCCAAAGGTAAATTTTGCACTAAAACATACTAAAACTTAATAAAATCTAACTAAAAATAATATAAAAACAACTAGAAAAAGGGTATAAGATGCTCACGCATTACAACACCAAACTTAAATTGTTGCTTGTCCTCAAGCAATCAAAAACAAAATAGGACCAAATGGAAGAGAAAAATACATTAGGTTAGAGTTGTCATTCATGATCAATTCTAATTACTGAATGGAGCTATTAATACTCTATTTCTGAATAGCTTTGGCATTTCACTATCCTTTGAAGCTCAGAAATATTGGTGTCCTTTAGAACTAGAACTCGGATGATATTATTGATTCTCCTCTTTAGGTTCTTGTTGATTCTTGAGCATAGCTTTTATTTTTTTTGGTGCTTTGCACCTTTGAGCCTAGCCGTGACTCTAAGTGTTTTGTTTTCAAGCTTAACTTGATAAACACCACAAGCACTTAACTGGGGGAACCCTTTGGATTCGACTTTTATTCTGCTTTTATTCCCAGATAGTGGTGTTCAGAGCCTTAGGCGTACTCATTTACAGTGTTGGGTCACGACTTTAAATGTTCAGTCTCAAGGTTTACTTGACACTGTCACACCACAGGCATATGGTTAGGGATAACAACTCTTTTGAGCTTTTTAGATCAATTTTGACCCTCCTAACCATTGATGCTCAAAGTCTTGGACCTTTTTCTTTTGATTTTTCTTTTTATTTTCTTTTCTTTTTGCTGTTTTGTTTTGCTTCAAGAATCAATCTTTTTAATTTTTCAGAGAATCAATAATACTTCTCTAAATTCCTATTCCTCAAGACCAATATACTCAACTTCAACATCAAATATGCACAGTTAATTCATACATCCAGAAATTAGAGATAAGGTCACTATATCAAAGTAAATAGAATAACTCATAATATAACTCAAGACCTTATGCATTTTGCTACTTCTTTTTCAATAGAATTTTCTTTTAAGCTTGATGCAGAGTACATAAGACATCTTTAAATAAAACAAAAAAAGAAACTACTACTAGAAAGCAAAGAAATTCTAAGAGTGATCATGTAACTAGAATGGGAAAATAGATACTAAAATAGAATAAAATACAAGGAAAATAGAGATAAAATAAATATAGGAAGAACGAAACTAGACCACCTCAGTGATGGCGGCCACTGCTCCCTCCGGGGAATCCTTTGGAGTGTTTAAGCTCATCAATGTCACACCCCTACCTCCTTTACTCCTCCATCAATCTCCTTTGATCTTCCATCATCTGATGGAGGATAGCAGTCTGGTTCTGATGCTCCAGCCTCAGCTGATCAACTGATGATGTAAGCTCCCCTAGAGATGTGGTCAACTGATCCCAATAGTCACGTGGAGGGAAGTACATCCCTTAAGGCATCTCCAGAATATCCTGTGGAGGTGGTAGATCGAGCTCTTGCTGCAGTCCTTGTGCAGGCTCCCTAGCATGCTCCATACCCTTCTGGTGATGGGTCTTTCCTTGTCAATAAGGGCATCTCCCTCTATGTGAGCTCCAGCTGCTGCACATAATTGGTGAATGAGATGAGGGAATGCCAGCCTTACTTGAGTGGAGGGCTTGTCAGCTACTTTGTAAATCTCTTGAGGGATCACCTCATGTACCACCACCTCACTGCCGAGCATGATGCAGTGGATCATCACTGCTCTTTCGATTGTAACCTCAGAGTGGTTACTCGTAGGGATGACAGAACGTTGGATGAACTCCAACCATCCTCTAGCCATTGGCTTAAGGTCAAGCCTACCCAGTTGGTAAGAACTTGTTCCAACCTTTGGTCAGTGTTGACCCTTCGAGTGTATGACTGAGGGTCATTCCATGGCTTTGGCAACTGTAACGCCACCCTCACACTTTCAGGGCTAAAATCTATGATGTGCCCTCTGACCATGGTGCGCTAGTTTTTAGGCTCTGGGTTTATGCTTGTATCATGCTTTCTTGTGACCCAGGCGTTGGCATAAAAATTTTGCACCATCAATACTCCAACTTTGGTCACAGGATTGGCCAGAATTTTCCAATCACATCTTAAAACTTGGTATAGGATCTCTGAGTACTCATCAACCTTTAGCTTGAAGGGGACCTCGGGAATCACCCTTTTTTTCCTCACCACATCATAGAAATGGTCTTGATGAGCCTTGGTGAGAAATCTTGTGGTCTCCCATGGCTCAGAAGTGGAAGCGGGGGGCTTTTCCTTTTATTTTCCTTGAGGATTCTCTGATTTTTGGTGCCATAGAGGTGAGAAATAAGAAGCAAAAAGTGGAGCTTCCAGCACCAAACTTAAAAACGTTGCTCATCCTCGAGCAAATAAAAATAAAAGAAAAGGAAAAGTGGAAAAGAAAGAAGAAAAAGATAGAGGGGATAGGGGTAGATGCTTCAGCCTTTGGGGTACGAAAAGGGAAAAAGGAAGAAAGGGAAGTGTATGATAAAGAATGTGTAAGAGGGGAAGAGTAAGTGAAAATGTGTTATAGGTGGAAGAAGTGAGGGGGTATTTATAGTGGGTAGGATGGGTTGGGTTCGGTCATTGGGGAGGGAAAATGGGGGAGAAATTGAATTTGAATTTGAGTGGGGTTGGTGGAAAGAGGAATTGATGGGATTGATGAAAGGTTATTGGGTAGAGGAAAAGGTGGGGGTGAGGGAATCTAGGGAATTGATGAGTGATATGATGGATGAATGTGGATGAAAAAGTGGGTACGAGGGGAGAGAAAGGGGATAAAAGTGAATAAATAGTAAAGTGGTTGGTGGTTAGGAAGCATCCTTGGGCCAAAGACTTGTAATTTCAGCATGCTGCCTCCCCCTTGGGCGTTTAGTGCCAGACTGGGCATTGAACGCCAGAAGGGGATCCCCAATATATATATATATTTGGGTGTTCAACGCCAAGAATGGGCGTTGAATGCCCTAGGGGGATAGAAAAGTTTGCTTGGATAGCTCCATTGTGGGCGTTTAACGCCTAAGCTCCCTTCCCCCCTCTAGCACTGAATGCCAGATCTGGCATTCAACGCCAGTAGGGGTATCCTCCAGGGTGTTCTGTTTTCCTGTTACGTGCTCCTATTTCAGTTCTAAGTGCTACACAAGATCACAAACGTTAGAAAAAAAAGAGGAAAACTATGAAAATCAATAGAAAATAAAAAATATGAGATCAAATTCAAATAAACTAAAATAACATAAAAGAAAGCAAAAGTAAACTATAGGATACGTATGGATGGGTTGCCTCCCAACAAGCGCTTCTTTACCATCATTAGCTTGACGGACAGCTCCACTTACGGAGGTTTGTAGGGGCTCAGATCGTCATCCCTCATGGTGAACTTCCTTCCTGTGCTCTCATAGATCAGTTCAACATGCTCCAGAGACAGGATCTGGTTCACAGTGTGTGGTATGACTGGACATCTTGTGAAGACAACTCTCATGCTAGGTGAGAAGTCTTCAGTGGGAATCTTCTTGTTCTTCCAGCCTTTTGGTACTTTCTTCTTGGTGCCCTCTTCCTCAATGGTTGGTGGTGTATGCTCAACACCAAACTTAGGTTTGATGTCAGGGGGTTCTGTATGGCTTTCCACTGAGAGTGAAGGGTGAAATACTAAGGCTGTATTATAGTACCTCCTTTATTGGAGAGAGAGAGAGTGAGGGTTGGGCATCTTAAACATTATATGGTCTTTCCAGAACCTCAGAACTAACTTCCCTTTGTCAACATCAATCAAGGCCTTCCCAGTGGCTAGGAATGGCCTTCCCAAGATGATGGAGTCGTTCTTGTCTTCTCCAGTGTCAAGTATCATGAAGTCTGTAGGGAGGTAAAGGTTCTCAACCTTTACAAGGACGTTCTCCATCAATCCATATGCCCGTTTCAGGGACTTGTCTGCCATCTCCAGTGAGATCCTTATGGGCTGCACCTCTTGGAACCCCAGCTTCTTTATCACAGAAAGAGACATAAGATTTATGCTTGATCCAAGGTTGCATAATACCTTCTCAAATGTAATGGTCCCTATAGTACAGGAAATTAAGAAGCTTTTGGGATCTAGCATTTTTAAAGGTAGCTTCTTTTGCACTAAACACTGCACTCCTTGGTCAGCACCACAGTTTCATCTCCCCTCAAGTCTGTCTTCTAAAAATTTACACTTTTTAAACAGGCCATATAGGGGGGGTTTCTTTTCTAACACTTTAGCAAAAGAAATATTGACTTGTAACTTCTTAAGGACTGCCAAGAATTGAGCAATTTATTCATCCTCAGTCTCCTTTTGCATGCCCAGGGGGTGTTGTGCTTCAGTCTCCTTAATCTCCATAGGGTTGTGTACAAGTGTACTCCCAGTTTCTGCTAGAGCCTTGTCCTCCTTCAAATCCTCAGCAGCTTGCTTCTTCTTGGTTTCGGCCCACAGTGAGGACCTTGCACTCTTCCCTTGTATTTACCTCTGTGTCGCTTGGAAGAGTGTTGGAGGGTCCCTCAGGTATCCTTTTACTCAACTGACCCACTTGTAATTTCCCATGTAATTTACTTCCTCAATGATGGTCTGAGTAATGTCACCAGTGTCTCCTTTATAGGATGCCTCTTGAGTGTTGACAGCTGAAACCTGCATTCCACTTAAGTGCTAGGAGATCATGCTAATCTGCTAGGACATAAGCTTGTTTTGAGCCAAAATGGCATCCAGGGTGTCCACTTCCATGACTCCTCTCTTCTGAGTAGTCCCAGTGTTCATAGGGTTCCTCTCAGAAGTGTACATGTATTGGTTGTTGGCAACCATCTCGATGAGCTCATGGGCTTCCTCTAGCATCTTCTTCATGTGCAGTGATCCGCCTGCAGAGTGATCTAGTGACATCTTGGCCATTTCAGAGGCCATCATAAAAGATCTCTAGCATGGTCCAGTCTGAGATCATGTCGGGAGGGTATCTCCTGATGAGCTGCTTGTACCTCTCCCAGGCCTCATGATGCCAGGGCATCTTGGCCAGTTTCACTGACCTTTTCCTTTACTATTTTAGGGTAGTTTCATGCATTTTCTTAGTAAATAAGCAAGTTTTGGGTGAATATACACTTACATCTTGATTCAAGTAAACATTGTGAACTTTACATGATTTCATGAGAATTATGCATGAATTGAATGATAAAATGGATGATGCATGATCTCATGACTTGAAACAAAGCTTTGATGCACCTTGTTTGTTTGATTTCAGGACAAAGGAAGCAAAGAAGAGCCACATTAGCAGCCACGTTAGTCTCACTAACGTGACCACTAACGTGGAATGGGAGCAAGCTTGCAACGTTAGTGGTAAAGTTATCACCAATAACGCCTTCGAAAGCCATCATAACTCACGTTAGTTGCTACGTTAGTTACATTAACGTGGGAACTAACGAGAAAGGAAAGAGATGCTCCAACGTTAGTGGTAAAAGTAAACACCACTAAAGTTCCAAAAGGCCACACATAGCCACATTAAGAGTCACGTTAATCCAATTAACGTGAACTCTAACATGGGATAAGAAGAGATCACCAACGATAGTGACACTCACCTTTGTCACTAACGCTGTATCAGGCCAAGATTGCCTACGTTAGTGGTCACGTTAAGACCACTAACGTGAATGGCAATGTGGAGCAAAGGATGATATGCCAACGTTAGTGACACTAACCTTTGTCACTAACGTTGGAGATGGCAAGCACACCCACGTTAGTGGTCACGTTAATGCCATTAACGTGAAGCACTAACGTGGAAGGAAGGGGTGTTTTGAAGCCTTAGTGACAAATGTAAGTGTCACTAACGCCCTTGAGCTTTGGCATGCCCACGTTAAGGGCCACGTTAGTTACACTAACGTGGATCGTTAACGTGGGAAAGAGGGACAAGGAGCAGCGTTATTGGTAAAAGTAAGTGTCAATAACGCTTGCGAAGGGCTAAGAGGCTATGATAGTGGTCACGTTAGTACCACTAACATTGAAGTTAACGTGGATCAACTGGTTTGGAACGTTAGTGACAAAGTTATCGTTATTAAGGCTTTCGAACCCAAGTTTACACTTAACGTTAACGCCACTAACGTCCTACCATGCCTGACTCACATTCTTTCTGCAAGCAAAGCTGAGCCCACTGAAGACTGTAACTGCTTCAACTAAATATCAAGGGCCCATATACAAGACTTGAAGAGTTAACTAGAAGATCAAAAGAGTAGTATATATAGGGATAGTTTTGAATTAAAAAGGGGGATCTGTAATTTGGAGGGCTACACTTTGTACATTTTACTTTCTCTGCAATTTCGAGTTTAATTTCAAAATGTACTCTTCTTTATCATCTTCCATTTCCAGAGCTATGAACAACTAAACCCCTTTTCATTGGGTTAGGGAGCTCTGTTGTAATTTGATGGATCAATTATAATTTTCATTCTTTTTCTTCTTTCTTTTCTCTTGATTTACTAGAAAGCTTTCGATCTTAAATCAATTGGTTAGTTGTCTTGGAAAAGAAACTCTCCATAATTGGATCTCCTCTGAGCCGTGGAAAAGGGATGAGGAGATCATGCTATAATTGCTTTCTCATGTTGGACCAAATTGGGGTTTGGATGGATATAGTGACATATAATCCTACCAACACTTTGATTTGGAAATACATGTGGTATAATTAGTGACCATACTTCATCTCTTCCCATGAGCAATTAAATCAAGGAATTGGGCAATTGTTCAAGCTTAGAGAGATTGGGTTGCCAAGGAATTGGGATCCAATTACTTAAGATTGCCAAGGAGATCAATGAATGCATTGATTGAGGAAGAGATAAGAATGAACTTGATCCGGAGAATGCAACATCTCCTAAGCCCAATGAATCCCCCATTTCTGATCTTACCCATTCTCTTTAGCTTCTGTCATTTAATTTTATGCTCATCTCCCCAAATCCCCATTTAAGATTCTGCAATTTACTTTCTGCAATTTACATTCCGCCATTTATTTCCAGCACTTATATTTTATGTTATTGGCTTTCCCGCCATTTAATTTTTTGCAATTTCTCAACTCAATTTTTGCTTAGCTCAACTAGAACATTTCTCTAATTAAAGTTGCTTGACCAATCAATCCCTGTGGGATTCGACCTCACTCTATTGTGAGTTTTTACTTGACGACAATTCGGTATACTTACCGAAGGGAAATTTATTGAGAGATAAGTTTCCATGCATCACCTCATAGAGGGATTCGTCTTTCTGTCTAAATGTCTAGACTTCCACTCTATGCTTACTCAGCTTCTGAGGTGGAAAGAATTTGGCCAGAAATTCATTGACAACCTTTTCCCATGTGTCCAGGCTCTCCTTAGGCTGAGAATCCAGCCATAGCTTTGCTCTGTCCCTTATAGCAAAAGGGAAGAGCATGAGCTTGTAAACCTCGGGGTTTGCTCCATTAGTCTTGACCGTGTCACAGATCTGCAGGAAATCAGATATGAACTTGTTGGGGTCCTCCTGCAGGAGTCCATGAAACTGACAATTCTATTGCACCAGAGTGACCAATTGAGGCTTGAGCTCGAAATTGTTGGCACCAATGGAAGGTATGGATATGTTGCGCCCATGGAAGTCAGATGTGGGTGCCGTGTATGAGCCAAGGACATTCCTTATGTGCTCTTCAGCATCCAGATTGGCTGCCATATTGGTCTCTTCAGCTTCTTTCTCAAAGGTTTCTGTGAGATTTTCTCCTGCTTTACAAGCTCTAGCTTGTTGCAAATACCGTAGTAAGGTCCTCTTAGGTTCAGGATCCAGATCAAGAATGGGTTCTTTATCCATGTTCCTGCTCATAAACAACAAGAAACAAAGAAAATGTGGGAGTCTCTATGTCAGAGTATAGAGGGCTCCCATTGAGGTATCCTAATAAAGAAATAAAGTAAGATAAAGTGAACAATTAGCAAAAAGATTCGAAAATAAACATGGAAGATTTAGTTTAAGGATTTTCGAAAATTAGAAAGAAAAAAGTTTTCAAATTTCAGAAAGAAAGAAAAAGAAAAGTTAAAGAAACACCAAACTTAAAAACAAGATAAAGTAAACAATTAAGTAGTAAAAAGATTCGAAAATAAAGATGGAGGATTTACTTTAAAATTTTTGAAATTAGAAAGAAAATGTTTTAAAAACTTTTGAAATTCAAAAAGAAAGAGAAAGGCAACTAAAGAAACACCAAACTTAAAATTTGAAAAATTAGATGAAAGATATCTAAAATAAAATTTGAAAATCAAGAAAAAGATAAATAAGATAAAGATTCAAATTCAAGAAAGATATTCAATATACGATTCAAAAAAAAATTAGTTAAACCAAAAAGAAAATCACTAACGGGACACCAAACTTAAAATTTCAAATTAAATAAAAATAAGATAACTAAAACAAAGAAAATTTGAAATAGGGAAAAGATAGATAAGATAATAATTGAAATTTAAAGAAAACAAACAAAATAAATTTCGAAAATCAAAGAAAGAAAAAGGAAAGCCTAAAAGAAACCAAACTTAGAAATTGAAATTAATTGAAAACAAAGTTCGAAAAAAAGAAAAAGATGACTATGATAAAATCGAAAATTAAGAAAATAAACAAAATAGGAATCAAAGATTAAAAAAATAATTAAATAAAACTAATGAAAGTACCTAATCTAAGCAACAAGACAACCGGTAGTTGTCAATCATGAACAATTCCCGGCAACGGCGCCAAAAACTTGGTGCGCGAAATTAGATCTCGCACAACTGAACTAGCAAGTGCACCGGGTCGTCCAAGTAATACCTCAGGTGAGTGAGGGTCGATCCCACGAGAATTGTCGAATTGCGCAAGCAATAGCTATCTTGCTGGACTTAGTCAGGCAAATAGTGAAAGGTGATTGTTGTTGAAAACACATAAAACAATTAAATAGGAAAAGCAATAAAAGGTTGGTGTAAATTCAATATATGAAAATAGTTAAGGTCCTAGAGATGTTTATCTTTTTGGATTAATACTTCTTACTAACTACTTTAACAATTAATGATTCATTCTATGACAAACTGTAAGTGATTAACCCTAATCCCTTAGTGATTAATCTCCTCTGATCCTACTAAAATGCCACAGACCAGGTTAGTACTTTCGAATCAGAGGGTGAAGTTCAGTATTCTAGTTTATACCACAAAGGCCCTAATCACCCCAGATCCCGGCTGAACAGATGTTCCCATATCCCCAACGAGTTGTGGATTAGCCGTTTAGGAGGTGTGTTCTCAAGCTGTAGTTCGAGTGACCTTGGCCAAGTATCACAAGAACTCATGTTGAAAAAGGGTCATACTTCCGTTCCACCCAGTTTCATTAGATTACGAGCGAGTCACACCTTAGAATGGAATCAAACATATATTAAAATATAAAAGTAATAATATTAATCCATAGAAATAAACAAAGCTCCTAACCTTAACTAGGAGGTTTAGTTACTCATGACTTACAAAGAAAGCAGGGTTCTGAAAAGTATGGAAGAAGATCTCCTCTTAAACCTAATGGATCTTCTTCTATAAATACTAAATGATAAACCCTAAAATATATTATTTTAAAATAAAAATTACAAAGATAAAATACAATAAGCCTAAGAGGTGCTAAATCCACTTTGGAGGCCCAATAGTATGTGAACGGACAACAGCCTGGCGTTCAACGCCAGGTTTGGGTGTTGAATGCCCAAGAGGGAATGCACGCTTCTGACTTTAGCCCCCTTGCTGGCATTGAACGCTAGGTTGGGTGTTCAATGCCCAAGGGGGAGCTAGGAGTTTTTTTCGTTCTTTGTTTCAGACTTCTCTAAACTGCTCCGAATTTCACCTAAAATCATAGAAACACAAGAAAAACTCAAAGTAGCATCCAAAGGTGAATTTTGCACTAAAACATACTAAAACTTAATAAAATCTAACTAAAAACAATATACAAATAACTAGAAAAAGGGTATAAGATGCTCATGCATCAGCGGTTCATATTAGTGAGAGTCTTAAGGTGATGTATATGGAATTGGTGGTTCATGGTAGTATTGATGTTGGAATGGTGGTGGCTCTAGGTATGGTTCATATGGCTCATATGGTTGTTGATATGGTGGGTATATGTTAGGATCATATGGAGGTGTTTGGTGGTATGGTGTGGCTTGTGAGTAAGGTTGACAACAATGTTGAGGAGCTGGTTCATAATTATGTACATTATGGTGTGGATTGTAACCATAGGAGACCGGAGGAGGTTGTTGCCATATGTGGCTCCTCCCTAACTTGATTTCCATTTCCATAATGTGATCCCTCCTTGAAGCTTTCATTCACTACAACATAATTGTAACCAAACTTGTAAATCCCAGGTAATTAGTAAATAATTAACTAATAAATTAATTACTAATCAACGAAATTATAAAATTAAATTTTATAGTTTAATGAAGTAGAAATAATTAAAATATGAGTTTTAACATTAATTTTAAAGATTTTGGTCCAAAATCGGGCCAAGGAGCCAAACCGATTGAACCAGGCCTAAACCGGCCGAAGGCCCACCAAATAAAACACTCATATGAAGCTTTTTCTTTGTTTCACCATGAACTGCACTGAAGAATTAGGATAGTGATGAACGGATCTTTGACGGTCTAGAATTTCACTAATGAAAGCTCGTTGCAAGTATAGTTTCTAAACCAATCAATAATCTTTTCATACAAAACTTTGTTTGTCACAAGTACAAAAAACTTTGTTTGTCACAAGTACAAACCCCTAAATTTATAAACTGAAGTATTGGAACCTCGGGTCGTTCTCCCTAGGAATTGCAATAAAGTGTCTTGTTATTGGTTATGAAGTATGTTTGGGGTTTTTGAGATTTTAGACAAGAAATATAAATGGCAATGAAAATAAACTAACAACTAGAAAAGCTCTTGGCAAGGTTGCGAGAATTGGAAGTCATATCCTTATTATCCTCCTCAATTGTGACCACAAATTGTCCATTGCTACCACTTAGTTAACCTTTAATCATGGAGGAAAGTCAAGTGGATGAATTAACTTGATTCCACAAGTCCTAGCCAACTCCCAAGAGAAAGACTAGCTTTAGTGGTATCCAAATCAATTAGCAACTTCTAATTATCAATCAACAAGGGAATTAGATAACTCAAGCATCATTAATTACTCTACCTAGGCCAAGAGGAACAAAATCTACACTAAAATCCAACCAAGCATTTCATCAAACACTTGGAAGGCATAAAAGGAAAGCAAAGTAAATTGGCAACAACAATGAAATCTAACAACAATTATTGCAAGGAATTAATAACAACAAACAAAAGAAACACAATTATCATGAATTACCTCAAATTGAATCGAAATAAAATAGAATGAACAAGAGTAGATCTACAAACAAAGTAGAAGAAATTATAACAAACAATAGAAGAATGATGAATGTAACAACAAAGAATTAAGAAGAAGAAGTAGAAGAGAGCATGAATTAAAACCTAGATCTAAGATCTAAACCTAATCCTAATCCTAATCCTAGAGAGAAGTGAGATCTTCTCCCTCTAAAACTCAAACTAAACTAGCCTAAAAAGTGTATGTATGTCTACATTGATGCCTTCCCCTTCATTCCTTGGTCTTTTTTAGCCTTTTCCCGCCAAAAACTCAGCTCAAAATGGGGCCAGAAACCCTCCAAAATCGCCAGGCACGTGTTTGACTAAAGGAATCACGTGTGGCCTTCGGTGCGTACGCGCACAGTACGCGTACGCGCACCTGGGGTTTTTCGCGATCTACGCGCAGGCGTGCAGTGCGCGCGCACGTCAAAGGAATTATGGCCCAGCCATGCAGACGCGCCGGCTTCTCGTCTCGGCTCCATCTAGCCGGCTCTGGGGGTACACATCCACGCGTACGCGTATGGTGCGCTTGCGGGCCCATGCCCAAATTCCAAAATTCTACTTTATTCCATGCTCCTTCCATTCATGCATGCTTTCTTCACTCCTCTTAGCCATTTTTGCCCTATAACTTCTGAAATCACTTAACAAACGGATCACAGCATCGAATGGTAATAGAGGAGGATTACAATATATCAATTTTGATGCAAAAGAAGCATGTTTTCATCTATGAAGCAAAGTTGGGAAAGGAACACAAAATCATGCAATTTTATATGAATAAGTGTGGAAGATCATTGATAAAAACTTTAAAATCTATACATGATAAACCCTGAAAATGGGGTTTATCAACCTCCCCACACTTAAAGTATAGCATGTCCTCATGCTAAAGGAAAGCAAAAGATCAAAGGATCACAAAAGAGTGAGACTCATGGGATGTAATCTACCTACATGAATGCAACTAGGGTGTATGCTACTATCTACTTGGTCAAGAGCAATTCAAGCTTTCTATAACACATATATACATGCACATAGGGCAAGATGGTGGGCAATGTATGAACTCTACCATTTTTAGTTATCAAAGTGAAATATGTATAGCTTGCATAAGAACGCTCGCGAGAGCCGGGAACAAGGAATCGAGCTACGAACCCCTCACCGAAAGTGTTTGCACTCTATTCGCTCGGTGTATAGGGTTGATCACTCAATCCCCTCCTACTTCATGCTCTTCCAAAATTTATTCTTCCTCTAACAATCAACAATTGTTCTATGCATGCATACATATATCATGAAGTCTTTTCTTAAGTTGTAATGGGGTTAGGGTTAAGGTAGGGTTATATATTTGGCTAAGTGGGCTAAAGATTGAATCCTTTGATTAACTTAAGCTCCCCACCTAACCTATATAACATCCTATACAATTATGTACTAATCTAACTGCCCATTCCTCACTCTTTCACATACTCATACATTTACTTTTGATCATTATACATATGCATTGATTTGCCTTTAGGTCTTACTTTGGGGCATTTTTGCCCCCTTTTATTGCTTCTCTTTTTTTTTCTTTTTCTATAATAATTTTTTTCTTTTCTTTTTCGCTTTTATTTTATTATTATCTTTTTTGTTTTTCTCATCATTTTTTTTCACTTCTCTTTTTTTTTTCAAACTATATACAAGAATATCAATGCACAAGGTCTATACATTTAATCAACACAGGAGTATGTATCCACTTCCCAATATTTTAACAATAATATGCTTTTACCTCAACCGATGCTCCCCCCCGTTTTCCCACACTTGAATGGCACACACGCACTAGCCTAAGCTATTCAAGGATTCAAATAGGGACATTCATGGCTTTCTGCTTTTGGCTTGTGATGTGCTAAAATTAAGAATAAATGGGTTAAGCGTAGGCTCAAAATTGGTTGCAAAGGTTGTTATAAGGTAAGGCCATTTGTGTAAGTAGTTAAGTGAGAAGATGGCCTCTATCATGTACATGCATTCATACATAAAACAATGGACATATAAAGTTAAACAAATTAAGGATCACAATCGTAGAGAGAGAACAATGTACACAAGAAGAAAAGTAAGTGGCTAGAAGATGTAGCCACATAATTAGGCTCAAGACTCACTTGCTTGTGTTCTTGGCTCAAAATCCATGTTCCAAATTACATTCTTCAAACAAGCTTAGCATAAAAAATTTTCAAAATTGGTAGGGTTGCCCCAAAATTCTAGCTTCCTAGGAAGGAAGTCATTATTCTAACCAAGTGGACTTATTAAGAGATAACTAACATGCAAGGGATGTCAAATGCAATCTATCCTACTTAACAAAAGAGATTCAAAATTTATTCGGGTGTTACCTATGAAGACCGGTCGGCCGACCGACCTCCCCACACTTAGAAGTTGGCACGGTCCTCTGTGCCGTGAGTGAGACGCAGTGGTTGATCGGCTTCTGAGTGTCCATCATCTTCTCCATTATCACTATCTTCATCATCGGTGCCGGTGGACGTGGAAATATCCGGTTCTTCCAGAGGTGGTGCTAGGCAAGTTAGAAGCTTCTTGACAAAAGTGTATCGGCGTTGGTTGCGCCGCTCATAACAATCGAGCTTCTTGTGGAGATCCTCTATGCATTGCATGGATGATTTTGGTGGTGTAGTTGAGGTGGCGAGAATGCTCATGGGGATGGCTGATGAGCGGATAATTTATACGCTTTTTAGCATTGTTTTTAGGTAGTCTTTAGTATGATTTAGTTAGTTTTTAGTATATAATTATTAGTTTTTAAATAAAAATCATATTTCTGGACTTTACTATGAGTTTGTATATTTTTCTGTGATTTCAAGTATTTTCTGGCTAAAATTGAGGGACCTGAGCAAAAATCTGATTCAGAGGCTCAGAAAGGACTGTAGATGCTATTGGATTCTAACCTTCCTGCACTCGAAGTGGATTTTCTGGAGCTACAAAAGCCCAATCGGTGCGCTTTTAATTGCATTGGAAAGTAGACATCCTGGGCTTTCCAGAAATATATAATATTCTATACTTTGTTTGAGATTTGAGGGCCCAAACCGGCGTTTAAAGTCAGCCTAAAATTTCTGGCGTAAAACACCCAAACTGGCACCAGAATTGGAGTTAAACGCCCAAACTGGCACTAAAGTTGGCGTTTAACTCCAGGAACAGCCTATGCACAAAAAAGCTTCAAAGCTCAGCCCAAACACACACCAAGTGGGCCCCGGAAGTAGATTTCTGCATCATTTACTTATTTCTGTAAACCCTAGGCTACTAGTTTATTATAAATAGGACCTTTTACTATTGTATTTTTATCTTGGATCATCTTTAATCTTTGATCACTTTGATCTATCTTTTGAACTTGTTTGTTCACGTTTAGAGGCTGGTCTCACGGCCATGCCTAGACTCTGTTTTTATGTATTTTCAACGGTGGAGTTTCTACACCCCATAGATTAAGGTGTGGAGCTCTGCTGTTCTTCATGAATTAATTCAAGTACTACTATTTTTCTCTTCAATTCACGCCTACTTCTTCTCTAAGATATACTCTCGTACTTTAACCTGATGAATGTGATGACCCGTGACACTCATCATCATTCTCACATATGAACGCGTGCCTGAAAAATACCTCCGTTCTATCTGCAATAGCTTGAGTGTGTATCTCTTAGCCTCCTGGTTCACGATGCATGATTGCCTCTCCTGACAACAGAGCAGTCCATTCCGTGAGATCAGAGTCTTCGTGGTATAGGTGAGAACCATTGGCAGCATTCCTGGGATCTGAAAAGTCTAAACCTTGTCTGTGGTATTCCGAGTAGGATCTGGGAAGGGATGATTGTGACGAGCTTCAAACCTGCGAATGTGGGGCGCAAGTGATAGTGCGCAAAAGGACAATGGTCCTATTCCGACGCTAGCGGGAACCGACAGATGATTAGCCGTGCGGTGACAGCGCATATGGATTTGTTTTCATCCGAGAGGATCATACAGCTTGCCATAGAAGGAGGTAACACATGGTTGGAAGAAGGCAATGGGAAAGCAGAGGTTCTGAAGCAACAAAGCATCTCCAGACGCTTATCTGAAATTCCCACCAATGAATTACATAAGTAACTTTATCTTATTTTACATTTTATTTATATTTTAATTATCAAAATCTCATAACCATTTGAATCTGCCTGACTGAGATTTACAAGGATGACCATAGCTTGCTTCAAGCCGAAAATCTCCGTGGGATCGACCCTTACTCACGTAAGGTATTACTTGGACGACCCAGTGCACTTGCTGGTTAGTTGTGCGAAGTTGTGAATAAGAGTTGAGATTTCAATTGTGCGTACCAAGTTGTTGGCGCCATTGAGATCACAATTTCGTGCACCAAATTTTTGGTGCCGTTGCCGGGGATTGTTTGAGTTTGGACAACTGACGGTTCATCTTGTTGCTCAGATTAGGTAATTTTATTTTATTTTTAAGCTTTTTATTTTCGAAAAAAAATTTTCAAAAAAATAAATTATTCTATGTTCTTCAGAATTTTTAAAAATAAATTCTAGAGTTTCAGATGATGCTTTTATCATCACAGGAGCTGGTTGATTCCCATCAATTTGGCTGTTGTATGTAATGTCCTGCTGAAACTTGGCTACCTATGTCTAATCTTTTTAGACTGAAGCTTTAGACTAACATTGCATGATTCTTAGAATTCGTATAAAAAAATTTGAATTTCTTTATTTTCTTTTTCAAAACAATTTTCGAAAAATACAAAAAAAAATTTGATAAAACCATGAAAATAAAAAATAATTTGTGTTTCTTGTTTGAGTCTAGTGTCACATTTTAAGTTTGGTATCTTGTATATTTGTAATTTTCTTGCATTTTTCTAAAATATATGCATTATGTTCTTCATTGATCTTCAAGTTATTCTTGATGATTTTCTCTGGTCTATTCTTTGAATTCTCTTGTTTGGTGTCTCTTCTTGTTTTTCATATGCATTTTTGAATTATTAGTGTCTATAGAATGAAAATTTCTAAGTTTGGTATCTTGCATGTCATTCTTTTCTTAAAAATATGTGTTGATGTTCATCTTGACATTCAACGTGTTCTTGCATACATTGTTTATTTGATCTTAGTTATTCATGATTAGTTTCATTTTGTTGTTGCTCTCTCTCATCATTAAACATTCAAAATTTTTTTTTCAAAATTATGTCTTTTCAAGGCAATAATACAGAGAATTGAAGATTCAGAACATACAGCAGAGAAATTACAGAGAAAAAGCTAGGCGTTCAAAATGCCAGTGAGGAAGGAAAACTGGCGTTGGCTGGCGTTTAATGCCAGCCAGGGTACCTGGCTGGGCGTTAAACGCCCAAAAGGGTAGTATTTTGGGCGTTAAACACTAGAATGGATACTATTCTGGGTGTTTAACGCCAGGACAACACAAGAGAGGTAAGTCAGTTTTTAATTCAAATCTTTTTCAAATCTTCATACTTTTTCAAAATCAAATCTTTTTCAAATCAAATCTTTTTCAATTTACTTCTTAATATCTTCGAAAATTTTAAAAATTGATTTTCAAAATATTTTTCTTATTTTTATTTCATAATTTTCAAAACTAATGCTAACAATTAATATTTTGATTCAAAAATTTCAAGTTGTTACCTGCCTATTAAGAAAGGTTCAATCTTTAAATTCTAAAATCATATATTTTAGTTTCTTATTAGTCAAGTAATCAACTTTAATTTTCAAAAAAAAAAAAATTTCAAATCTTTTTAAATTATTTTTCAATCATATCTTCTCAACCACATCTTTTTCAAAATAATTTTTAATCATATCTTTTTGGTTACTGATTTCAAAATCTTCTTCAAAATCACCTAACCACTTTCTCAGTTTTAATTTTCGAAAAACCATCAACCACTTTTTCAAAATTCTTTTTAATTATTTTAAAATTTTTAGTTTTATTTTAAAATTTGTTTTCGAAAAATTTTCCCCTTCTCACCTCTTTTTATTTAAGGACTAACACTCATCCTCAATTAGCAATTCGAACTCTCTTTCCTTCTTCATATGTTCGAATTCTTATCTACCTACCTCACCCCTCTATTCCTGTTTTCCTCTGACACCTTAAGGAATCTCTATACTGTGACATAGAGGATTCCATACTTTTTTGTTCTCTTTTCTTTCTTATGAGTAGGAACAAGGACAAGGGCATTCTTGTTGAAGCTGATCCTGAACCTGAAAGGACCTTGAAGATGAAGCTAAGAGAAGCTAAAGCACAACTCTCTAGAGAGGACCTAACAGAAATTTTTGAAAAAGAAGAAGACATGGCAGCCGAAATTAACAACAATGCCAACAATGCAAGGAAGATGCTTGGTGACTTTATTGCATCCTCTTCTGACTTCTGTAGAAGGAGCATCTCAATTTTGGTAATTGGTGCAAACAACTTTGAGCTTAAGCCTCAATTATTTTCTCTAATGCAGCAGAATTGCAAGTTTCATGGACTTCCATTGGAAGATCCTCATCAGTTTTTAGCTGAATTCTTGCAAATCTGTGACACTGTTAAGACCAATGGGGTTAATCCCGAGGTCTACAAACTTATGCTTTTTCCCTTTACTGTAAGAGACAGAGCTAGGACATGGTTAGACTCACAACCTAAAGAAAGCCTGAACTCTTGGGAAAAGCTGGTCAATGCCTTCTTGGCAAAGTTCTTTCCACCTGAAAAATTGAGTAAGCTTAGAGTGGAAGTCTAGACCTTCAGACAGAAGGAAGGCGAATCTCTCTATGAAGCTTGGGAAAGATACAAGCAGTTGTTCAGAAGGTGTCCTTCTGGCATGCTTTCAGAATGGAGCATCATATGCATATTCTATGATGGTCTGTCTGAACTGTCCAAGATGTCATTGGACAACTCTGCTGGAGGATCTCTTCATCTGAAGAAGACGCCTGAAGAAGCCCAGAAACTCATTGAAATGGTTGCAAATAACCAGTTCATGTACACTTCTGAAAGAAATCCTGTGAACAATGGGACAACTCAGAAGAAAGGAGTTCTTGAGATTGATACTCTGAATGCCATATTGGCTCAGAACAAAATATTGACTCAGCAAGTTAATATGATTTCTCAGAGTCTGTCTGGAATGAAAGCCGCATCAGGCAGTACTAAGGAGGCTTCCTCTGAAGAAGAAGCTTATGATTCTGAGAACCCTGCAATGGAAGAGGTGAATTACATGGGAGAACCCTATGGAAGCACCTATAATCCTTCATGGAGAAATCATCCAAATCTCTCATGGAAGGACCAACAGAAGCCTCAACAAGGCTTCAACAACAATAATGGTGGAAGAAATAGGTTTAGCAATAGCAAACCTTTTCCATCATCTTCTCAGCAACAAATAGAGAACTCTGACCAGAGTCGTTCTGGCCTAGCTACCATAGTCTCTGATCTATCTAAGACCACACTAAGTTTCATGAATGAAACAAGATCCTCCATTAGAAATTTAGAGACACAAGTGGGTCAGCTGAGTAAGAAAATTGCTGAAACTCCTCCTAGCACTCTCCCAAGCAATACAGAAGAAAATCCCAAGAGAGAGTGCAAGGCCATAACCATGACCAACATGGCCGAACCTGGAGAGAGTAAGGAGGACGTGATTCCCAGTGAGAAAAACCTCATGGGATGTCTTCTGAACGAAAAGAAGTTCCCTTTTGAGGAACCAAGGGAATATGAGGCTCATATAGAGACCATAGATATTCCATTGAACCTACTTCTGCCATTCATGAGCTCTGATGAGTATTTATCCTCTGAAGAGGATGAAGATATTACTGAAGAGCAAGTTGCTAAGTACCTGGGAGCAATCATGAAGCTGAATGCCAAGTTATTTGGTAACGAGATTCGGGAGGATGAACCCCCCTTGCTCACCAATGAACTGAATGGCTTGATTAGGCAGACATTACCTCAGAAGAAACCGGATCCCGAAAAATTCTTAATACCCTGTACCATAGGCACCATGACCTTTGAGAAGGCTCTGTGTGACCTAGAGTCAAGTATAAACCTCATGCCTCTCTCTGTAATGGAGAAACTAGGGATCTTTGAGGTACAAGCTGTAAGAATCTCACTAGAGATGGCAGACAATTCAAGGAAGCAGGCTTATGTACTTGTAGAGGATGTCTTGGTAAAGGTTGAAGGTCTTTACATCCCTACTGACTTCATAATCCTGGACACTGGAAAGAATAAGGATGAATCCATCATCCTTGGCAGACCCTTCCTAGCCACAGCAAAAGCTGTGATTGATGTTGACAGAGGAGAGTTGGTCCTTCAAGTGAATGAGGACTACCTTGTGTTTAAAGCTAAAGAATCTCCTTCTGTACACATGGAGAAGAAGAATGACAAGCTTCTCTCAATGCAGAGTCAAACAGAGCCCCCACATTCAAACTCTAAGTTTGGTGTTGGGAGGCCATCATCATGCTCTGAGTATCTGTGAGGCTCCATGAGAGCCCACTATCAAGCTATTGACATTAAAGAAGCGCTTGTTGGGAGGCAACCCAATTTTTACTTATCTATGTTCAATTTTTATTGTTATTTTATGTTTTCTTTATGATGATGATCATGTGGAGTCACAAAAACAAAAGCTAAAACCAAAAACAGCATTGAAAATAGCACACCATGGAGGATGAGCTTAATGGGTGTTAAACGCCCAGTCTGGCACCATTCTGGGCGTTCAATGCTAGAAAAGGGCACCAGACTGGCGTTTAACGCCAGAAAAGGGCACCAAGTTGGCGTTTAACGCCAGAAAGGCGAGAAAAGTTGGCATTTAACGCCAAAAAGGGGAGAAAAGCTGGCGTTAAACGCCAGAAATGGGCAGCAACCTGGCGTTTAATGCCAGGATTGGCACTCCAAGGGGCGTTTACATGCCAAAATGGTGCAGAGATGAGAAATTCTTGACACCTCAGGATCTGTGGACCCCACAGGATCCCCACCTACCTCAACTCTCTCTCTTTCTTTTTCACACCTTCCCTTAACACCCTTCCCTAAATACCCCTCACCAATCACCTCAATTTCCCTTCCACCACTCTTACCCATCACCTCACATTTCAAATTCAAAATCCTTTCCCTCCTACGCCCAACCCCTAATACATGAACCCTACCCCTCTCTCCACTCCTATATAAACCCCTCATCCCTCCTTCATTTCCACACATCATAAACACTCCTTTCTCTCCCCCTTGGCTGAACCAATCACACATCTCCATCTCGTCCATTTTCTTCTTCTTCTCCTTCCTTATTTCTTCTTTTGCTCGAGGACGAGCAAACCTTCTAAGTTTGGTGTGGTTAAAATCGTTGCTTTTTGTTTTTCCATAACCAATTATGGCACCTAAGGCCAGAGAAACCTCTAGAAAGAGGAAAGGAAAGGCAAAAGCTTCCACCTCCGAGTCATGGGAGATGGAGAGATTCATCTCAAAAGTCCATCAAGACCACTTCTATGAAGTTGTGGTGAAGAAGAAGGTGATCCCTGAGGTCCCTTTTATGCTCAAAAGGAATGAGTATCCGGAGATCCGACATGAGATTCAAAAAAGAGGTTGGGAAGTTCTCACCAACCCCATTCAATAAGTCGGAATCTTAATGGTTCAAGAGTTCTATGCTAATGCATGGGTCACCAAAAACCATGATCAAAGTGTGAACCCGAACCCAAAGAATTGGCTTACAATGGTTTAGGGGAAATACTTAGATTTCATTCCGGAAAATGTAAGGTTGGCATTCAACTTGCCAATGATGTAAGGAGATGCACGCCCCTACACTAGAAGGGTCAACTTTGATAAAAGGTTGGACCAAGTCCTCATGGACATATGTGTGGAAGGAGCTCAGTGGAAAAGAGACTCCAAAGGCAAGCCAGTTCAATTAAGAAGGCTTGACCTCAAACCTGTGGCTATGGGATGGTTGGAATTTATCCAACGCTCTATAATTCCTATTAGCAACCGCTCTGAAGTCACAATAGACCGGGCTATCATGATTCATAGCATCATGATTGGAGAGGAAGTAGAAGTTCATGAGGTCATATCTCTAGAACTCTACAAAGTGGCTGACAAAACCTCCACTTTGGAGAGGTTAGCCTTCCCTCATCTCATCTGTCACCTATGCAATTTAGCTGGAGTTTTCATAGAGGAAGACACCCTCATTGAAGAGGACAAGCCCATCACTAAAAAGAGGATGGAGCAAATGAGAGAGCCCACTTATGAACCTCAACAAGAGCATGAGGAAGTCCCTCATCAAGAAATCCCTGAGATGTCTCAAGGGATGCATTTTCCTCCACAAAACTATTGGGAGCAAATCAACACCTCCCTAGGAGAATTGAGTTCCAACATGGGACAACTAAGGATGGAGCACCAAGAGCACTCCATTATTCTCCATGAAATTAGAGAGGATCAAATAGCCATGAGGGAAGAGCAACAAGGGCAAGGAAGAGACATAGAGGAGCTCAAGCGTTCCATTGGATCTTCAAGAGGAAGAACTAGCTGTCATCACTAAGGTGGACCCGTTCTTTGATTCCCTTGTTCTTATCTTTCTGTTTTTTTTATTTTTATGCTTTATGTGCTATCTATGTTTGTATTTTCATTACATGATCATTAGTGTCTAGTGCCTATGCTTTAAAGTTATGAATGTCCTACGAATCCTCCACCTCTCTTAAATGAAAAAAATGTTTTCTGAAAAAGAAAAAAAAGTACATGAAATTTGAATTTTAAAATAATTTAATTATTTTGATATGGTGGCAATACTTTTTGTTTTCTGAATGAATGCTAGAACAGTGCATATTTTTGAATTTGTTGTTTATGAATGTTAAAATTGTTGGCTCTTGAAAGAATAATGAAAAAGGAGAAATGTTATTGATAATCTGAAAAATCATAAAAATGATTCTTGAAGCAAGAAAAAGCAGTGAATACAAAGCTTGCGAAAAAAAGAAAGAAAAAAAAGAGAGAAAAAGCAAGCAGAAAAAGCCAATAGCCCTTTAAACCAAAAGGCAAGGGTAGAAAAAGGATCCAAGGCTTTGAGCATTAATGGATAGGAGGGCCCACAGGAATAAAATCCTGGCCTAAGTGGCTAAACCAAGCTGTCCCTAACCATGTGCTTGTGGCGTGAAGGTGTCAAGTGAAAAGCTTGAGACTGAGCGGTTAAAATCGTGGTCCAAAGCAAAAAAGAGTGTGCTTAAGAGCTCTGGACACCTCTAACTGGGGACTCTAGCAAAGCTGAGTCACAATCTGAAAAGGTTCACCTAGTCATGTGTCTGTGGCATTTATGTATCCGGTGGTAATACTGGAAAACAAAATGCTTAGGGTCACGGCCAAGAGTCATAAAGTAACTGTGTTCAAGAATCAACATACTGAACTAGGAAAATCAATAACACTATATGAATTCTAAGTTCCCATAGATGCCAATCATTCTGAACTTCAAAGGATAAAGTGAGATGCCAAAACTGTTCAGAAGCAAAAAGCTAATAGCCCCGCTCATCTAATTAAGACTGATCTTCATAGATGTTTTTAGAATTTATTGTATCTTATCTTCTTTTTATCCTATTTTGTTTTTAGTTGCTTGGGGGCAAGCAACAATTTAAGTTTGGTGTTGTGATGAGCGGATAATTTATACGCTTTTTAGCATTGTTTTTAGGTAGTTTTTAGTATGATTTAGTTAGTTTTTAGTATATATGATGAGCGGATATTTTATACGCTTTTTGGGGTTAATTTCATATAGTTTTTAGTATGTTTTAGTTAGTTTTTAGTTTATTTCCATTAGTTTTTAGAAAAAAATTCATATTTCTGGACTTTAATATGAGTTATGTGTTTTTCTGTAATTTCAGGTATTTTTCTGGCTGAAATTGAAGGAGCTGAGCAAAAATCTGATTCAGGCTGAAAAAAGGACTGCTGATGCTGTTGGATTCTGACCTCCCTGCACTCAAAGTAGATTTTTTGGAGCTACAGAACTCAAAATGGCGCGCTTCCAATTGCGTTGGAAAGTAGACATCTAGGGTTTTCCAGCAATATATAATAGTCCATACTTTGCTCAAGGATAGATGACGTAAACCGGCGTTCAATGCCAGTTCTCTGTCCAATACTGGCGTCCAGCGCCAGAAAAGGATTAAAAGTTGGAGTTCAACGCCAGAAATGGATCCAAACCTGGCGTTGAATGCCCAAAACAGCCTTATGCACGTGAATTGCTTAAGTCTCAGCCCCAGCACACACCAAGTGGGCCCCAGAAGTGGATCTCTGCACCATCTATCAGAGTTTACTCATTTTCTGTAAACCTAGGCCACTAGTTTAGTATTTAAACAACTTTTAGAGACTTATTTTGTTTCTCATGACATTTTTAGATCTGAACTTTGTACTCTTTGACAGCATGAGTCTCTAAACTCCATTGTTGGGGGTGAGGGGCTCTGCTGTGTCTCGATGAATTAATGCAAGTATTTCTGTTTTCCATTCAAACACGCTTGTTCCTACCTAAGATGTTCATTCGCGCTTAACTGTGATGAAGGTGATGATCCGTGACACTCATCACCTTCCTCAACCCATGAACGTGTGCCTGACAACCACCTCCGTTCTATATCCGATTGAATGAGTATCTTTTAGATCTCTTAATTAGAATCTTCGTGGTATAAGCTAGAACTGATGGCCGCATTCATGAGAATCCGGAAAGTCTAAACCTTGTCTGTGGTATTCCGAGTAGGATTCAATGATCGAATGACTGTGACGAGCTTCAAACTCGCGAGTGCTGGGCGTTAGTGACAGACGCAAAAGGATGAAGAATCCTATTCCAGTATGATCGAGAACCGACAGATGATTAGCCGTGCTGTGACAGAGCATGTGAGCATATTCTTCACTGAGAGGATGGGATGTAGCCATTGACGACAGTGACCCCCTACATACAGCTTGCCATGGGAGGACGTGCATGCGTGAATCAGAAGACAGAGGAAAGCAGAGATTCAGAAGACAAAGTATCTCCAAAACTCCAACATATTCTCCATTACTGCATAACAAGTAACCTTTAATTTATGCTCTCTTGGTTATTCGCAATTCAACTGATAAACATAACTGACTTCCTGACTAAGATTTACAAGATAACCATAGATTGCTTCAAACCAACAATCTCCGTAGGATTCGACCCTTACTCACGTAAGGTATTACTTGGACGACCCAGTGCACTTGCTGGTAAGTGGTACGAGTTGTGAAAAGTGTGATTCACAATTTGTGTACCAAGTTTTTGGCGCCGTTGTCGGGGATTGTTTGTGTTTGGACAACTAACGGTTTATTTTGTTGCTTAGATTAGGAAAAATTTCTTTTTTGTTTAGAGTCTCTTATTGTTGTCGTGTTAAAAATTTTAGAATCCTAATTTTCTTTTTAAAATATTTTTCAAAAATAATTTCTCTATTAAATCCTGTGCCAAACTTTAAGTTTGGTGTTTTCTTGTTGATTTTTCTATGTTTTTCAAAAAATTTTAGTTTGGTTTTCTAAAAATTTTAAGTTTGGTGTTCTTCCTTCATGTTCTTGTGTTCTTGTGAGTCTTCAAAGTGTTCGTGAGTTTTCCTTGTGTCTTGATCTTAAAATTTTTAAGTTTGGTGTTCCTTGGTGTTTTTCCACAAAAACATTTTCAAAAACAAGGAGCATTAGATCTAAAAATTTTAAATCTTGTGCTGTCTTATTGTTTTTCTCTCTCTTCTTAAAATTCAAAAATATCTTTTCTCTCTATTTTAAAGCATCTTTTTCAAAATCTAATTCTAAAATTTAGATTTTTATTTCAAAATTTAAAACCTTTTTCAAAAATCATCATATCCTTTTCAAAATCTCCTAACCACTTTCTCTCTCCTCACTTTTTCGAAAATCTTTCACTCATTTTTATTTATTTTATTTTGATTTATTTTGACTTCGAAATAAATAAATAAATAAATAAATAAAAATAATTTTATATCATCTCCCTTTCTCCATCATGGACCTAAGCGGAAATGAACAGTCCAGGAGGACTCTGGGGTCATATTCTAACCCCTCTATTGCTTCATATGGGAGTAGTATCTGCATACCCTCCATTAGAGTCAGTAGCTTTGAGTTGAATCCTCAGCTCATTATCATGGTGCAGCAAAGTTGCCAGTATTTCGGTCTTCCACAGGAAGAACCTACAGAGTTTCTGGCACAGTTTCTACAGATTGCTGACACAGTACATGATAAAGAAATAGACCAGGATGTCTACAGACTATTACTGTTTCCATTTGCTGTAAAAGATCAAGTTAAGAGGTGGTTGAATAACCAACCTAAGGCCAGCATAAGGACATGGAAACAGCTGACAGAAAATTCCTGAATCAATACTTTCCCCCAAAACGGATGACACAGCTAAGGCTGGACATCCAAGGCTTTAAACAAGGAGATAATGAATCTCTTTATGATGCCTGGGAGAGATACAGAGAGATGCTACGAAAATGCCCCTCTGAAATGTTTTCAGGGTGGGTTCAGTTAGACATCTTCTATTATGGGCTTGCAGAAGGAGCTCAGATGTCTTTTGATTACTCAGCTGGTGGATCTATCCACATGAGAAAGACAATTGAAGAGGCTCAAGAACTCATTGATACAGTTGCCAAGAATCAGCATCTGTACCTAAGCAGTGACCCTTCCATGAAAGAAGAGGTTAAGACAGCAACTGCTGAACTCAATCTTGTAAAACAAGCTGCTGAATTCAATCAGCAGTTGGACTTTCTAACAAGGCAGCTAGCCGAATTTAAAGATAGGCTGCAAGAGACAAGAATGTCAAATATACATATGGAAGAACAGTTTAGGCAAACAAAGCAACAACTATCAAGACAAATAACAGAAGAATGCCAAGAAGTTCAATTAAGAAGTGGGAAAACATTAAATAACCCACCTCAAGGCAGCAAAAAGCCAAGAAATGAGCAAACCACCCAAGATTCACCTGAGGACAGTAAGAGCCCAGAGAAAAATAATTCTGGCGCTAAAACGCCAGAAAATTGGTGGAAAGCTGGCGCTGAACGCCCAGACCATGGCCAAAACTGGCGTTCAACACCAGAAACAAAGCAGGATTGGCATTCAACGCCAGAAATGGGCAAGGATCTGGCGTTGAACGCCCAAAATGGGCAGGATCTGGCGCTGAACGCCCAAAATGGGCACAATTCTGGCGTTCAGACGCCAGGAACAGACAAGGAGTTGGCATCTAACGTCACTCCAGTTTCTAACTCTGGCACTCAATTGCCAGTGAGGGATCAGACACACACAAATGCTGATAACAACCCCTCTAAAAAGGCTTCTTCAACCACTTCTGTAGGCAGTAAATCTACAGCAACTAAGGTTGAAGAATATAAAGCCAAGATACCTTATCCTCAAAAACTCTGGAAAGAGGAGCAGGATAAGCAATTTGCTCGCTTTGCAGATTATCTCAGGACTCTTGAAATAAAGATTCCATTTGCAGAAGCACTTGAGCAAATACCTTCTTATGCCAAGTTCATGAAAGAGATCTTGAGTCATAAAAAGGATTGGAGAGAAACAGAAAGAGTTCTCCTCACTGAAAAATGCAGTGCAGTCATTCTGAAGAGCTTTCCTGAAAAGCTTAAAGACCCTGGGAGTTTTCTGATACCATGCATATTAGAAGGTAATTGCACCAAGACAGCTTTATGCGATCTTGGGGCAAGCATCAACCTAATACCTGCATCCACTATCAGAAAGCTTGGCTTAACTGAAGAAGTTAAACCAACCCGGTTATGTCTCCAACTTGCTGATGGTTCCACTAAATACCCATCAGGCGTGATTGAAGACATGATTGTCAGAGTTGGGCCATTCGCCTTTCCCACTGACTTTGTTGTGCTGGAAATGGAGGAGCACAAGAGTGATACTCTCATTCTAGGAAGACCCTTCCTAGCAACTGGACGATCCCTCATTGACGTCCAATAGGGGGAAATAACCCTGAGAGTCAATGATGATGAATTCAAGTTGAACGCTGTCAAAGCCATGCAGCATCCAGACACATCAAAAGACTGCATGAAAGTTGAACTTATTGACTCTTTGGTAGAAGAGATCAACATGGCTGAGAGTCTTGAATCAGAGTTGGAAAACATCTTTAAAGATGTTCAGCCTGATTTAGAGGATTCAGAGGATATGAAAGAGCCTCTGAAATTTCTTCTGGAAGAGGAAAAACCTCCTAAACCCGAGCTCAAGCCATTACCACCATCCTTGAAATATGCGTTTCTGGGAGAAGGTGACACTTTTCCAGTGATCATAAGCTCTGCTTTAAATTCACAGGAAGAGGAGGCACTTATTCAAGTGCTAAGGACACACAAGACAGCTCTTGGGTGGTCCATAGGTGACCTTAAGGGCATAAGCCCAGCTAGATGCATGCACAAAATCTTATTGGAGGATAATGCCAAACCAGTGGTTCAACCACAGAGGCGGCTAAATCCAGCCATGAAAGAAGTGGTGCAGAAAGAGGTCACCAAATTACTAGAGGCTGGGATTATTTATCCTATTTCTGATAGCCCCTGGGTGAGCCCTGTCCAAGTCGTCCCAAAAAAGGGAGGCATGACAGTGATTCATAATGAAAAAAATGAACTGGTTCCTACAAGAACAGTTACAGGGTGGCGCATGTGTATTGACTACAGAAGGCTCAATACAGCCACCAGAAAGGATCATTTTCCTTTACCATTCATAGACCAAATGCTAGAAAGACTAGCAGGTCATGATTATTACTGCTTTTTGGATGGCTACTCAGGCTATAACCAGATTGTAGTAGATCCCAGGATCAAGAGAAAACAATATTCACATGTCCATCTGGAGTGTTTGCTTATAGAAGGATGCCATTTGGGCTATGTAATGCGCCTGCAACCTTCTAAAGATGCATGCTCTCTATTTTCTTTGATATGGTGGAAAAATTTCTGGAAGTCTTCATGGATGACTTCTCAGTATATGGAGACTCATTCAGCTCCTGTCTTGATCACCTGAAACTTGTTCTGAAAAGATGCCAAGAGACCAACCTAGTTTTAAACTGGGAAAAATGTCACTTCATGGTGACTGAGGGGATTGTCCTTGGGCATAAAATCTCAAACAAGGGAATAGAGGTAGATCAAGCAAAAATAGAGGTAATTGAAAAATTACCACCACCTGCCAATGTTAAGGCAATCAGAAGCTTTCTGGGGCATGCAGGATTCTATAGGAGGTTTATAAAGGATTTTTCAAAAATCGCAAAACCTCTGAGCAATCTGCTAGCTGCTGACATGCCATTTGTGTTTGACACAGAGTGCCTGCAGGCGTTTGAAATGCTGAAAGCTAAGCTGGTCACAGCACCAGTCATTTCTGCACCAGAATGGACGTTACCATTTGAGCTAATGTGTGATGCCAGTGATCACGCCATTGGTGCAGTATTGGGACAGAGGCATGACAAGCTTCTGCATGTCATTTATTATGCTAGTCACGTTTTAAATGATGCTCAGAAAAATTACACAACCACAGAAAAAGAATTACTTGCAGTGGTTTACGCCATTGACAAGTTCAGATCATACTTAGTAGGATCAAAAGTGATTGTGTATACTGATCATGCTGCTCTTAAATATCTACTCACAAAGCAGGATTCAAAACCCAGGCTCATCAGATGGGTGTTGCTTCTGCAAGAGTTTGATATAGAAATAAGAGACAGAAAAGGGACAGAGAACCAAGTGGCTGATCATCTGTCCCGGATAGAGCCAGTAGAAGGGACGTCCCTCCCCTCTCTTGAGATCTCTGAGACTTTTCCGGATGAGCATTTATTTGCCATTCAGGAAACACCATGGTTTGCCGATATTGCAAACTATAAAGCTGCAAGGTTCATACCCAAGGAGTACAACAGGATACAAAAGAAGAAATTAATTACTGATGCAAAGTACTACTTGTGGGATGAACCCTATCTCTTTAAGAGATGTGCAGACGGAATAATCCGTAGGTGTGTGCCTAGAGAAGAAGCACAGAGGATCCTATGGCATTGCCATGGATCACAATATGGAGGCCATTTCGGAGGTGAGCGAACAGCCACCAAGGTCCTCCAATGTGGCTTCTATTGGCCCACACTCTATAAAGATTCCCGAGAGTTTGTACGTAACTGTGACAGTTGCCAAAGAGCTGGCAATCTGCCTCATGGTTACGCCATGACTCAACAAGGAATCTTGGAGATTGAGTTGTTTGACGTATGGGGAATTGACTTCATGGGACCTTTCCCACCATCATACTCAAACACTTATATTCTAGTGGCAGTTGATTATGTATCAAAATGGGTTGAGGCCATTGCCACACCCACCAATGATACTAAAACGGTGCTGAAGTTCCTCCAGAAACATATCTTTAGCAGGTTCGGTGTCCCTAGAGTACTAATCAGTGATAGGGGCACTCACTTCTGCAATAAACAGCTTTACTCTGCCATGGTTCGGTATGGGATTCGCCACAAGGTGGCTACTCCATATCATCCACAAACTAATGGGCAAGCTGAAGTCTCTAACAGAGAATTAAAGAGAATCCTGGAACGGACAGTAAATACCCGTAGAAAGGATTGGGCACGGAGCTTGGATGATGCTCTGTGGGCTTACAGAACAACATTCAAGACCCCTATAGGGACCTCTCCATACCAACTCGTGTATGGTAAGGCATGTCACCTGCCCGTGGAACTGGAACATAAGGCCTACTGGGCAACCAGATTCCTAAACTTTGATGCCAAATTAGCAGGAGAAAAATGATTGCTCCAGCTAAATGAGCTAGAGGAATTCAGATTCACAGCTTTCGAAAATGCCAAGCTTTATAATGAGAAATCACAAAAGTGGCATGACAGAAAGCTGTCATCTAGAATCTTTGAACCAGGACAGAAGGTTCTGTTGTTTAACTCTAGACTCAGGCTATTCCCTGGGAAACTGAAATCCCGGTGGAGGGGACCATACGTGATTACAAGTGTATCACCATATGGTTATGTGGAGCTTCAAGATATTGATTCTGATAAGAAGTTTATTGTCAATGGACAGAGAATCAAGCACTATCTTGAAAGCAACATTGAGCAAGAGTGCTCAAGGCTGAAGCTAGATTAAAAGCTCAGCAAGGTCCAGCTAAAGACAATAAAGAAGTGCTTGCTGGGAGGCAACCCAGCCATGGGGCATCAATCCTCTAAGCATTTTGCCCTATTTTTATTTTTTATTTGTTTATATAAAGTTCATTGATACTAAGGTAAAGAATCAATTTTATAAATTCACAGGGTTACAGAAGGAATCTGCACTCAAAACAGAGAAAAAGAGCTCACTGGCAAGAAAACGCCAGTAAGAGGCCTTTTTGGGCGTTCAGCGCCCAAAAGAGGCATCCAGTGGGCGCTGAACGCCAGTAAGGATAGCAATCTGGCATTCAACGCCAAAAAAGGGCAACAACTGGGCGTTGAATGCCCAGGAGTGCAGCATTTGGGCGTTGAACTTCCAAAACAGACAGTGTTTGGGCGTTCAAATGCCAGGATAGTGGGGAGGAGGTAAAATCATTTTTCTTCATATTTTTTTCATTCTAATTTTAAAATTCCATGTTTTCAATTCATGATTTCTTGCATAAACATGTTAAGAACCTTGATTTCTAAAATCTCTCTTTAAAAATATCAAATGTATCTTAATCTATAAGCACAAATCCCCTTTTGCAAATTCAATCCAACTTTTTTCAAACCTTTTCTAAAAACAAATCTATCTTTTTCACTCTAAAATCTTTTCAACTAATCAATATCTTTTTCAAATCTCCACATTATCTTGTTCAAAATCTAGATCTATCTTTTTCAAAAATCTTTCTTATCTTTTCAATCTTAATTCACATATTTTCATATCATATCTTTTTAAAATCATATCTTCTATCTTATCTTTTTAATTTTTTTGAAAATCCCACCCTCCCTCCTCTCATCCACCACTGGACACAAGCTCTCCTTCTACCCATCTCCTTTCTTTTCTTTTGCTTGAGGAGAAGCAAACCTCTAAGTTTGGTGTGCTTATCCGTGATCACTAAGATCATGGCCCCTAAAGGAAAACAACCCACTCCAAGAGGCAAGAAAGAGAGTATTCCAAAACCAATTTGGAATCAAGGGAAGTTCTTAACCAAGGAACATTCAGACCATTACTACAAAATAATGGGTCTAAGATCAGTGATCCCGAAAGTTAAATTCGATCTGAAAGAAGATGAATATCCGGAGATCCAAGAGCAAAATCAAAACAGCATGCTCTGCAAACTGCTCAGGGAACAAGAGGAGCAAGGGCGTGACTTAAAGGAACTGAAGCGCCAGAAATTCTCTCTTGAAGGACCAAGCACCTCACAGACTAGAGGAACATCCACTTCCCAAACCTCAAGGTTGTTGAGTTCTAATCTTAGCCTTAACTCTGTGATAACTGTTGTTATTTTAGTTTTACCTTAGGAGTCATATAGTAGTAATTAGCATCTATTTTGATTTTATCTCCACTCAAGTTATAGTCTATTTTTCTCATCATCAGCAAACATAAATAAAATAGTAGATCTTTTGAATAAGAGGCAATAAAATTTCGAGTTTTTAATAAGAAAAATTCTAATTAGTTACATGTGGTGGTAATGCTTTCTGTCTTCTGAATGAATGCTTGAACAGTACATATGTCTTTTGAATTTGTTGTTTAAGACTGTTAAATATGTTGGCTCTTGACAGAATGATAAACATGAGACATGTTATTGATAATCTGAAAAATAAAAAAAAAAAATGATTCTTGAAGCAAGAAAAAGCAGCAAAGAACAAAGCTTGCAAAAAAAAAAAAAAAAATAGAGAAAGCAAGCAGAAAAAGCCGATAGCCCTTAAAACCAAAAGGCAAGGGTAATAAAAAGGATCCCAAGGCTTTGAGAATCAGTGGATAGGAGGGCCTAAGGGAATAAAATCCTGGCTTAAGCGGCTAAACCAAGCTGTCCCTAGCCATGTGCTTGTGGCGTGAAGGTGTCAAGTGAAAACTTGAGACTGAGCGGTTAAAGTCAAGGTCCAAAGCAAAAAGAAGAGTGTGCTTAAGAACTCTGGACACCTCTAATTAGGGACTTTAGCAAAGCTGAGTCACAATCTAAAAGGTTCACCCAATTATGTGTCTGTGGCCTTTATGTATCCGGTGGTAATACTGGAAAACAAAGTGCTTAGGGCCACGGCCAAGACTCATAAAATAGCTGTGTTCAAGAATCATCACACTGAAATAGTAGAATCAATAACACTATCTGAATTCTAAGTTCCTATAGATGCCAATCACTCTGAGCTTCAATGGATAAAGTGAGATGCCAAAACTGTTCAGAAGCAAAAAGCTACTAGTCCCGCTCATCTAATTAGAATCTAAGCTTCACTCAAAAACTCTGAGATATTATTGCTTCTCAACTTATTAGTCTTCTATTTTATTTGTCTAGTTGCTTGAGGACAAGCAACAGTTTAAGTTTGGTGTTGTGATGAGCGGATATTTTATACGCTTTTTGGGGTTAATTTCATATAGTTTTTAGTATGTTTTAGTTAGTTTTTAGTTTATTTCCATTAGTTTTTAGAAAAAATTCATATTTCTGGACTTTACTATGAGTTGTGTATTTTTCTATAATTTCAGGTATTTTTCTGGCTGAAATTGAAGGAGCTGAGCAAAAATCTGATTCAGGCTGAAAAAAGGACTGCTGATGCTGTTGGATTCTGACCTCCCTGCACTCAAAGTGGATTTTCTGGAGCTACAGAACTCAAAATGGCGCGCTTCCAATTGCGTTGGAAAGTAGACATCCAGGGATTTCCAGCAATATATAATAGTTTATACTTTGCTCAAGGATAGATGACGTAAACTGGCGTTCAACGCCAGTTCTCTGCCCAATACTAGCGTCCAGCGCCAGAAAAGGATTAAAAGTTGGAGTTCAACGCCAGAAATGGATCCAAACCTGGCGTTGAACGCCCAAAACAGCCTTATACACGTGACTTGCTTAAGTCTCAGCCCCAGCACACACCAAGTGGGCCCCAGAAGTGGATCTCTGCACCATCTATCAGAGTTTACTCATTTTCTGTAAACCTAGGCCACTAGTTTAGTATTTAAACAACTTTTAGAGACTTATTTTGTATCTCATGAAATTTTTAGATCTGAACTTTGTACTCTTTGACGGCATGAGTCTCTAAACTCCATTGTTGGGGGTGAGGGGCTCTGCTGTGTCTCGATAAATTAATGCAAGTATTTCTGTTTTCCATTTAAACACGCTTGTTCCTACCTAAGATGTTCATTCGCGCTTAACTGTGATGAAGGTGATGATCCGTGACACTCATCACCTTCCTCAACCCATGAACGTGTGCCTGACAACCACCTCCGTTCTATATCCGATTGAATGAGTATCTCTTAGATCTCTTAATTAGAATCTTCATGGTATAAGCTAGAACTGATGGCAGCATTCATGAGAATCCGGAAAGTCTAAACCTTATCTGTGGTATTCCGAGTAGGATTCAATGATCAAATGACTGTGACGAGCTTCAAACTCGCGAGTGCTGGGCGTTAGTGACAGACGCAAAAGGATGAAGAATCCTATTCCAGTATGATCGAGAACCGACAGATGATTAGCCGTGCTGTGACAGAGCATGTGAGCATATTCTTCACTGGGAAGATGGGATGTAGCCATTGACGACGGTGACCCCCTACATACAGCTTGCCATGGGAGGACGTGCATGCGTGAATTAGAAGACAGAGGAAAGCAGAGATTCAGAAGACAAAGCATCTCCAAAACTCCAACATATTCTCCATTACTGCATAACAAGTAACCTTTAATTTATGTTCTCTTGGTTATTCGCAATTCAACTGATAAACATAACTGACTTCCTGACTAAGATTTACAAGATAACCATAGATTGCTTCAAACCAACAATCTCCGTGGGATTCGACCCTTACTCACGTAAGGTATTACTTGGACGACCCAGTGCACTTGCTGGTAAGTGGTACGAGTTGTGAAAAGTGTGATTCACAATTTGTGCACCAATATAATTATTAGTTTTTAAATAAAAATCATATTTCTGGACTTTACTATGATTTTGTGTGTTTTTCTGTGATTTCAGGTATTTTCTGGCTGAAATTGAGGGACCTGAGCAAAAATCTAATTAAGAGGCTGAAAAAGGACAGCAAATGCTGTTGGATTCTGACCTCCCTACACTCGAAGTGGATTTTCTGGAGCTAAAGAAGCCCAATCGGCACGGTCTTAATTGCGTTGGAAAGTAGACATCCTGGGCTTTCCAGCAATATATAATATTCTATACTTTTCTCAAGATTTGATGGCCCAAATTGGCGTTTCAAGTCAGCCTAACATTTTTGGCGTAAAACGCCCAAACTGGCACCAGAATTGGAGTTAAACGCCCAAACTGGCACCAAAGCTGGCGTTTAACTCCAGGAACAGTCTATGCACGAAAAAGCTTCAAAGCTCAGCCCAAGCACACACCAAGTGGGCCCCAGAAGTAGATTTCTGCATCATTTACTTATTTCTGTAAACCCTAGACTACTAGTTCATTATAAATAGGACCTTTTACTATTGTATTTTCATCTTGGTTCATCTTTAATCTTTGATCACTTTGATCTATCTTTTGAACTTGTATGCTCACGTTTAGAGGCTGGCCTCACGGCCATACCTAGACTCTGTTCTTATGTATTTTCAACGGTGGAGTTTCTACACCCCATAGATTAAGGTGTGGAGCTCTGCTGTTATTCATGAATTAATGCAAGTACTACTGTTTTTCTCTTCAATTCACGCCTACTTCTTCTCTAAGATATACTCTCGTACTTCAACCTGATGAATGTGATGACCCGTGACACTCATCATCATTCTCACTTATGAACGCGTGCCTGACAAACACCTCCGTTCTATCTGCAATAGCTTGAGTGTGTATCTCTTAGCCTCCTGGTTCATGACGCATGGTTGCCTCTCCTGACAACAGAGCAGTCCATTCCGTGAGATCAGAGTCTTCGTGGTATAGGCGAGAATCATTGGCAGCATTCCTGGGATCCGAAAAGTCTAAACCTTGTCTGTGGTATTCCGAGTAGGATCTGGGAAGGGATGACTGTGACGAGCTTCAAACCTGCGAACGTGGGGTGCAAGTGACAGTGTGCAAAAGGACAATGGTCATATTCCAACGCTAACGGGAATCGACAGATGATTAGCCGTGCGGTGACAGCGCATATGGATTTGTTTTTATCCGAGAGGATCATACATCTTGCCATGGAAGGAGGTAACGCATGGTTAGAAGAAGGCAATAGAAAAGCAGAGGTTCTGAAGCAACAAAGCATCTCCAGACGCTTATCTGAAATTTTCACCAATGAATTACATAAGTAACTTTATCTTATTTTATATTTTATTTATATTTTAATTATCAAAATCTTATAACCATTTGAATCCGTGGGATCGACCCTTACTCACGTAAGGTATTACTTGGACAACCCAGTGCACTTGCTGGTTAGTTGTGCGAAGTTGTGAAAAAGAGTTGAGATTACAATTGTGCGTACCAAGTTGTTGGCGCCATTGAGATCACAATTTCGTGCACCAATGGCCAAGTTCGGATCTTCGATGTCCACCGGAGGGTAGAGATATCTCTCGTTTGGAACAACATCGCCGTCTATCGGGAACATGGCCCTCCGATCCTTGGTCTCTCGGGGGACACCGGCTGTGGCAACTAAGTCGGTCACTAGAGCGGGAAAGGGTAGGTTCCTCTTAGCGTGGATGCGGCCCATAGGTTGGCGAATGAGTCGGGGAATATGAACCGGTCTCTCTGTGAGGACACACCAAACCAACAAGGCTAACCGGCAGTGATAGATGAGCCATGGGTTCTTGGGAGCACATAATGGGCGAGAATTTGGGCCCATGCCTGAGCCTCTCTGGTGAGAAAATGTGCGGTGATGCCCTTGGGCCGGGGCCTCATCCTCCCTCAAATCCAGAATGATTTGGGTATAGCAGTGACCTTGAGGATGGCATCCCAATCAAACTCATATTCGCATCATGCCGACAAAATCTCTTGATATGCGTCAATTCCATCCACTAACGGTCTGGTCTTAAGCACACTTTGAATGGCCTCCTCTGTGATGAGAACTTGTCTTCGGCGCACAAATAGCGATGCAAGAGATGAGGAGTGGTAATTGGTGTAAAATTCTACCACCCAGGACAAGTTTGCTTCACGTGGCTTCCTCAATAGGAACTCCCATTGCCGCCGCTCGATGTGGGGCATGACAAGCAGAATGACATGTGTCGGAGGGGCTAGAAGAGGCTCCGCATGATAGTTCCTTCCTTTGATCAAGGGGTAGACAAGTTCGCAATAGTGGTTGGGGAACTTGTTGAGACCCCTTGCCGGGTTGTCCTTTTCCAAAACATCAATGTTGGCAACGCTCCTTGTCTTTTTGAGGAGGGGCTTGGCTCTAGGTGCTTGGTGTGCTTTGCTAGTGGACCGGGGAGGTGCCTTCTTGGACACATTTCCTTTGTCTTTCTTGCCATCCTAGAAAGAAGGAGAGTGTGGCAAAATTAAACTCAAAGAAGCACCAAGAAATAATAATCATGCAAGTGATAAAGCATGAGAGAGTAGGTGACTTAGATACATGACAGCTGCAACATGTAACTAAGGCAACAATGAAAATCATGGGCAATCACTAGCATGGGATGTAGGAGTGGTATATGCATGCAAACAATAAGCATGAGAAGCATACACTCTCAACATCAATAATCAAGAGGCAAGAGTTAAGGGATGAGCATGTGGAAATGAAGCAAGAAGAGTAGTAAGCTCAATGCATATAAAAACAAGCAAGTGAATGAGAAAGAACATTAAAATAGAAGATACTAAGTCAAATTTAACTCAAAAAGTCATGTATGCCTTTCATCAAACACTTGGTGTGCATCCCTTTTTATGACAAAAAGTAGAGAAAGGTGACAATGCAACATCCCATAAAGCCTTATCATTCATCATAGCATACCACACATTGCAAGGAAAAGCAATTAAGACAATCCAACTCATCAATGCAAGAGTAATCCCCACTTTTAACACCCATAAGAAAATAAAAAGGAAAGAAAAACTAACAAAGAAAGAAAACATGAAAGAAGACTAACTAAGAGGAAGAGTAACAGAATGTAACTAAGGAGAGGAAGAAGGAAAAGAGAGAGCTAAACAAGAAAAGAAATGAGAAGTACCTTGAGAAGAAGAAGAGAAATGGGGCATATAGGTGAGAGAGGAGGTAGTGAGGAGTATTAGAGAGGAGAGGGGAAAGAGAGGTGTGGGACCGCTGGAGGTGGTGGTTGCCACCGATGGTGGTCGGAGGAGAGGTGGTAGAAGTGGTAGGAGGGGTAGAAGTGAAGAAGAAGGGTGATGGTAAGAAGGGGGAAGATAAATTGAAAGAAAAGGGCGCGCTACAATGCAATTGGTTCGCGAAACCGGCGCACGCGTGCCATGCACATGTGCGCGTGCATGGGCAAAAATTAGCAGGGGCACGGACGCGCACAGTGCGCATACGCGCGAAGTGGGTGATAGTGGGTGTGCGCGCTAGCGCCAAGTGCGCTTGCGCGTGCATCTGGGTTGTGCTCTCAGCACAAGTTGGGCACAACTTTGGCTCAACTCTCGGGAAGAAGTACCAGAAAATGAATTTTCACGATCGACGCGGACGCGCACGGTGCGCTCGCGCGTCGATGTGCATTTTCTCCAAGGTGCGCGTACGCGCAAGTGGAGTCAGGCTATTGGCATAATATTGGCCCAACTTGGGCATAACTCTCGGGAAAATAGCCCAGAATTACAGCATTGGCGCGTACGCGCCAGGTGCGCGTACGCGTGAGGGGTGTTGTGCTTGGGGCTCAGAATTGGCGCAGAATTGGCACAACTCTCTGGAAAATGACCCAGGAGCTGCGTATGCCTATGGGCGCGTACGCGCACCCCCCCTTTTTTTTGAATGACATGAAGAATGCCTAATTATCATGAATTTAGTGGCCAAACAAGCCAAAGGGGTCAAAACACCCAAAACTCAATGCAATACCCAAAGATGGGGTGTTCTTCTACTACACAATCAATCCATCCATTAAAAAATCAATGCAAATCTTCATGAACAAGTTATCTAAGGTATTCACAATCAAATCTAACCAAACAAAACTACAGCTAAGCAATCACAAAACAATGAAGAATTCAAGAACTATATACAAAAAAGGTAAAAAGGATAGATCTCACCATGGTGGGGTGTCTCCTACCTAGCACTTTTGTTTAATGTCCTTAAGTTGGACTTGCACTAGCTCATTGTTCTTTGCCAAGGGGTGCATCTTCCAAAAGGAATACCTCAATCTCCTTGTTGCTCTTCATTTGCTCACCATGATACAACTTGAGACGGTGCCCATTGACCTTGAAGATATCCGGACTTGAGGGATGGCGCAAATGGTAAACCCCATAGGGTTCCGCTTTCTTTACTTGATATGGGCCTTCCTATTTTGACCTTAGTTTTCCAGGCAACAATCTCAATCTAGAATTGTAAAGGAGGACTAGATCACCAGCTCTAAATTCTTTACCTCTTATGTTCTTATCATGCACGGCTTTCATTTTCTCCTTGTAAAGTCTAGAATTCTCATAAGCTTCAAGTCTCAAACATTCCAACTCCGCTAGTTGTAGCTTCCTCTCCACTCCGGCTCCACCCAAACTTGGATTGCACTCCTTGATGGCCCAATATTCTTTGTGCTCTATTTCTACCGGTAAGTGGCAAGCTTTGCCATACACCAACTGAAAGGGACTCATGCCAATTGGCGTTTTGTATGTCGTTCGGTAAGCCCATAATGCATCGGTGAGCTTAGCACTCCAATCTTTCCTATTGGGTTTCACAATTCTTTCCAAGATGCGTTTGATCTCCCGATTGGAAACCTCGGCTTGGCCGTTTGTTTATGGGTGGTAGGCCATAGCTACCTCGCGTTGTACTAACGCGGCTCCCACGGCAAAATTTGAAGCATCACACATTATTTCGAATGGCCGACTCCAATCTGGCACTCGCACGATGGGAGCTTGGGTCAATGCTACCTTGAGCTTGTCAAAAGCTCCATGCATTCCTTGCTTAGATCAAACTCAATGTCCTTTTGCAACAATCTTGATAGAAGCAATGCTACCTTACTAAAGTCCTTTATAAATCTTCGATAAAATCCTGCATGTCCAAGGAAAGAACGCACTTCCCTCTCGGAAGAGGGGTAAGGCAAGCTAGATATGACATTGATCTTTGCCGGATCCATGGAAATACCATCTTTGGAAACAATATGTCCTAAAATAATGCCTTGCCTAACCATGAAATGACACTTCTCAAAATTCAAGATAAGGTTAGTTTTAGTACATCTTTCCAAAACTTTTTCAAGGTTATCCAAGCAATGATCAAAAGAATCATCGTATACCGTGAAGTCATCCATGAATACCTCCATGCATTGCTCTAGAAAATCCGCAAATATGCTCATCATGCACCTTTGGAAAGTTGCCGGTGCATTGCATAAGCCGAATGGCATACGCTTATAAGCATAAGTTCCAAAAGGGCAAGTAAATGTTGTTTTTTCTTGGTCCTCTAGAGCAATGTGTATTTGGAAGTACCCCGAATACCCATCTAGAAAGCAATAATAAGGTTTACCGGATAATCGATCGAGCATTTGATCGATAAACGAAAGTGGAAAATGATCTTTGCTAGTGGCCGAGTTCAACCTTCGGTAGTCTATGCATACTTGCCAAGAGTTTGCACCCGTGTTGCTATGAGCTCCCCGCTTTCATTTTTGATTGTGATTACCCCGGACTTCTTTGGCACAACTTGAACGTGACTCACCCATTCACTATCCGAAATGGGGGGGGGGGTTACCTCCTTCTTGACAACCTCTAAAATGGTAGGATTCAATCGTCTTTGAGGTTGTCTAATGGGTCTAGCTTCTTCTTCTAAAAAGATCCGGTGCTCACACACTTGGGGACTTATCCCCACTAGATCCGCCAAACTCCACCCTATTGCCCTTTTGTTCTTCCTCAAAACACATAGCAACTTCTCTTCTTGTTGAGGATTTAGTTCCCTTGCTATAATCACTGGGAACTTGTGGGCTTCATCAAGGTATGAGTACTTTAGGTGGGGCGATAGTGGCTTCAATTCTAACTTTTGCTCTTGGCTTGTCACTTGAACTTCTTCACTTGGATCTTCACTATTTTCTTCAATCATATGTTTAGCTTTGCATAATGCACTTCGGCCACAATGTTGTCAATTAAGTCACACTGGAATATGGAATGGTTCTCCGGTGGGTGCCTCATTGCTTCTTCTAAGCTAAAACTTACAACTCTCCCATCTATCTCAAATGAGTAGGTTCCCGAATGGGCATCCAACTTGAATCTAGAGGTCCTCAAAAAACGGCCTCCCAAGTAGGATAGATGATGTCCTTTCGGATTCACTTGGTTGCATGTCAATGATATGGAAATCAATTGGAAATATCAAACCCTTTATGTTGACCAACACATCCTCCACAATACCCGTCACGGTTATTATGCTCTTATCCGCCAAGACAAACCTAGCCGCCGACCGCTTCAACGGTGGGAGCTTCAATATATGATAAACGGAAAGAGGCATAATGCTAACGCATGCACCAAGGTCACACGTACAATCAATGAATTGAACTCCATCAATGACATAAGAGACTAAACAAGGGTCCCGGATCAACACACTTTTCCGGAATAGCTCCCATCAAGGCTGAAATAGAACTCCCCAATGGAATGGTTTCTAACTCATGGATTCTATCTTTGTTCATACACAAGTCCTTAAGAAACTTCGCATATTTAGGCACTTGATGTATAGTATCAAAGAGAGGGGTAGTTACCTCCACTTTCTTGAACATTTCCACCATTTTTGGGTCAAGTTCTACACGCTTCTTAGCCTTCATTGCCAATGTAGGGAATGGGATTGGTTGAGCCACTTCCTCTAAGACTTGCTCCTTTCTAGGGACTTCACTCCTTGGTTGAGGGTCTTCATCTTCAACTATCACATGTGTTTCCTCCTCCTCTTCAATTTCTTCTATCTCAACTCCATCCTCCTTTTGAGTAACTATCATTAGACTAGGTGCCTTTGAGTCCCTCTTTTTCAATTGAGTTCCGGACCTCAAGGTAACGGCGTTGATGCCACCCTTGGGGTTGGGTAGAGGTTTAAAAGGTATAGCACTAGAGGTTGGAGCTTGAGGATTGGAGGTAGAAGGTGGCTCCATGTGAGCAATGAGAGCTTGGAGGGTGGAAGTAAGACCATTGAGACTTGAGTTGAGTGTATTTTGGAGTTCTTTTTGCCCTTGGAGTATGGACCGGAGTGTCTCATCTTGATTTGAGGAGGTGGAAGGATAGGTGATTTGTGGTGCTTGCGATTGGTTGGGTGGAAGTGATTGTCTATGAGGTGGTATGTAGGTTTGGTAGTTTCTTACTTGGTTAGGTTGTTGATTTGGAGGGTTTTGTGAGTAGCGGTTTTGTGGATTGTTAGTGTTCCATCTTTGGTTGCGTCCATTGTCCATTCCTCCTTGTTGATAATTGTCCCGCCAACCTTGGTTGGAGCTATCCCTCCAACCTTGATTAGAGTTGTTACTCCCTTGGTTATAGTTGCCTTCTTGTTGGGGGTACCCTTGGTTGTAATTACTCCTTTGTGAATGGTATCCTTGATTAGTGCGTTCATAGTAGGAGCGATCATAAAAGTTGTGGGTAGCCGCTAGAGTGTTATCTTCTTGGAGACTTGGACATTCATCCGTGTAGTGGGAGTAGCATGAGCAAATACCACATACTTTTTGGGAGACCAATTGTTGGCTTTGTTGGTGTTGAGGAGGGGGTGGAGGTTGTGGTTGATTCACTTGGAGTTGCTTTAGAAGGCTTGTCATCTCACACAAGGTCTTGGTAAGGGTGGCGGTTTCACCACTAAAAGAGACTTCATTCATGGCCTTTGGGCGGTTGACTCTCCGCCTAGCATGTTGAGTGGATTCGGCTAAGTCGGTAATGAGTTGCCATGCCTCCTCCGCCGTCCTATACTTTGACAAAGAACCGTTGCTTGAGGCATCCAATAGATTCTTATCTTGCTCCCTCATGCCTTGGCACACATAGCTAAGCAATACTTGAGTGTCAATTATGTGGTTGAGACATGAGTCAAGAAGTTTGCGAAACCGTTCCCAATATTCATATAGAGTTTCCATCTCGCCTTGTACAATACATGAGATTTCCTTCTTTAGCTTGTCCGTCATTTCTATGGGCATGAATTTATCAAGGAATTCTCTCCTAAGCAAGTCCCAATCGGAGACAACATCACTAGGTAAGGTATAAAACCACTCCTTGGCTCTTTCCTCAAGAGAGAAAGGAAAGGCAAACAACCATATGGCCACTTCATCGGATCCTTCCCGCCTAGTGGTTGAGTATACACCATGAAAGTCCTTGAGGTGTCTAATTGGATCTTGTGCGGGAAGTCCATGGAACTTTGGTAGAAGATTGATGAGAGCGGTCTTGAGTTCAAAGTTTGCATTCAAGTTTGGATGAAGCACATGAAGAGGTTGGAGAACCAAGTCCAGTGCACCCGCTTCCTTGAGAGTAACTCTCCTTGGAGCGGCCATATTATCAACACCTAGATCAAAAGAAGAACTATTAGTAGTATCAACGGAAGAGTAGTTAGTGCCTTCATTGGATGACGGTGATATGGTTGGTGAATTGGTAAAAACCTTTTCACCTTCTTCAAAGTCTAACTGCCTCCGAGCTTGTCTAATATGAAGCAAAGTTCTTTCAATTTCCGAATCAAATGGTGCTAAGCTCGGATTTGGTTATGAACGCGTCATACAATGAAGGAGATAAGAAGCTCATGACATCAAGTGATAGTTAAGCAAAGATTAATCCTAACTAGCAATCAAATAAATAAACAATCAAAAGAGAAATACAAGTATCCACATATTAACATATTCACAATAACCAATAGAATAGCACACATAAGCGAATCCCTGGCAACGGCACTATTTTGATGAACGGATCTTTGACGGTCTAGAATTTCACTAATGCAAGCTCGTTGCAAGTATAGTTTCTAAACCAATCAATAATCCTTTCATACAAAAATTTGTTTGTCACAAGTACAAACCCCTAAATTTATAAACCGAAGTATTGGAACCTCGGGTCGTTCTCCCTAGGAATTGCAATAAAGTGTCTTGTTATTGGTTATGAAGTATGTTTGGGGTTTTTGAGATTTTAGACAAGAAATATAAATGGCAATGAAAATAAACTAACAACTAGAAAAGCTCTTGGAAAGGTTGCGAGAATTGGAAGTCCTATCCTTGTTATCCTCCTCAATTGTGACCATAAATTGTCCATTGCTACCACTTAGTTAACCTCTAATCATGGAAGAAAGTCAAGTGGATGAATTAACTTGATTCCACAAGTCCTAGCCAACTCCCAAGGGAAAGACTAGCTTTAGTGGTATCCAAATCAATTAGCAACTTCTAATTATCAATCAACAAGGGAATTAGAAAACTCAAGCGTCACTAATTACTCTACCTAGGCCAAGAGGAACAAAATCTACACTAAAATCCAACCAAGCATTTCATCAAACACTTGGAAGGCATAAAAGGAAAGCAAAGTAAATTGGCAACAACAATGAAATCTAACAACAATTATTGCAAGGAATTAATAACAACAAACAAAAGAAACACAATTATCATGAATTACCTCAAATTGAATCGAAAGAAAATAGAATGAACAAGAGTAGATCTACAAACAAAGTAGAAGAAATTATAACAAACAATAGAAGAATGATGAATGTAACAACAAGGAATTAAGAAGAAGAAGTAGAAGAGAGCATGAATTAAAACCTAGATCTAAGATTTAAACCTAATCCTAATCCTAATCTTAGAGAGAAATGAGAGCTTCTCCCTCTAAAACTCAAACTAAACTAGCCTAAAAAGTGTATGTATGTCTACATTGATGCCTTTCCATTCATTCATTGGTCTTTTTTAGCCTTTTCCCGCCAAAAACTCAGCTCAAAATAGGGCCAGAAACCCTCCAAAATCGCCAGGCACATGTTTGACTAAAGGAATCACGTGCGGCCTTCGGCGCGTACGCGCACCTGGGGTTTTTCGCAACCTACGCGCAGGCGTGCAGTGCGCGTGCGCGTCAAAAGAATTATGGCCCAGCCATGCAGACGCGCCGGCTTCTCGTCTCAGCTCCATCTAGCCGGCTCAGGGGGTACACATCCGCGCGTACACGTACGGTGCGCGTGTGCGCCCATGCCCAAATTTTAAAATTCTACTTTATTCCATGCTCCTTCCATTCATGCATGCTTCCTTCACTCCTCTTAGCCATTTTTGCCCTATAATTTCTGAAACCACTTAACAAACGGATCACGGCATGGAATGGTAATAGAGGAGGATTACAATATATCAATTTTGATGCAAAAGAAGTATGTTTTCATCTATGAAGCAAAGTTGGGAAAGGAACACAAAATCATGCAGTTTTATATGAATAAGTGTGGAAGATCATTGATAAAACCTTTAAAGTCTATACATGATAAACCCTGAAAATGGGGTTTATCAGAGAGATCGCGTTTACAAACCCTAACGACTCCAAGAAATTCAATCGTCCATAACTTTAAATCTGGAGCTCCGATTGACAAGCCATCAGTGGCCACGTGTTCATCTTAAAATTTTCTTCAGTTCTATTTGAACAAAGTGATATAAAATTAGCATTTCTCTCCCAGTTCTCCCTCTCCTCAATTTCGTGATTTTAGAGTTTGGGTTTTGAGGAATTGAATGATTTTGGTGGTTTAGGTGAACTCTAGCAACGGATAATCATTGGGTTTTGTCCAATAGATCTATAGGTAAGGTAAGAAACTGTTAAAACCTTGTGAAACATTGAATTAGTGAACTCTATGATGATTATAGTGATATTGTGTGAATTAGATTGTGTTCTTGTTGATTTGGAGTTCAATTGGGCAGTTTGAAATAAAATCTGGGTGATTAAGTTTGAGAAATCGACGTTTGGAAGCTTGGAGCTTGTGAAAAGAGAGGTTTTTGAGGTGTTGTGAGTTTAGGGAGGAATCAGCCAAGGTATGAATTTGGTTTCTCGTAGTTAATGTTTAATGTCACGTGAAAACTTAGGCTAGAAGACCTTAAGATAAGAATGAACTGAATGAATTATTGATGGATTATGTATATGGTATATGATATGTGGTTCGATTTTTGTAAATGATTTTCTAATGGAGTTGGTTGATTTTAGAGAAAGATTTAATATTAGAATTGGTTTGATTTGAAGTAATTTGATACTAGAAATGATTTGAATGACTGAGAGATGTTTGGTTTGGTGGTTGGAACCCTTGAAAGGTGGCAGAAGTTTGAGTTTTAGAGGAGATACTTGATAAACCACTATTTTATGGTTTATCTTGTGCTAATTTGAGTGATTTTTATCAAGTATTTGCACACTTATTCATACAATTTGCATGATTTTACAATTCCTTTCCAATTTTGTTCTATGGTTGAAAACTTGCTTTCTAAGCCTTTAAATTGTGTATTTTAATTCCCCTTTATACCATTCGATGCCGTAATCTGTGTGCTAAGTGTTTTCAGGCTATATAGGGCAGGAATGGCTTAGAGGATGGAGAGGAAGCTTGCAATAATGGAAGGAGCATAAAAAATAAAGGAGATAACCAGCGAGGATCGACACGCACGCATGGCTCACGCGTGCGCGTGATTTGGAGATTTTTCACAGCGACGCGTGCGCGTACCTGACGCGTACGCGTGATAAGCGAGATTGCACAGGGACGCGTGCACGTAACTGACGCGTCCGCGTGACATGCGAAGAGGACCATCGACGCGTACGCGTGACTGATGCGTACGCGTAACGTGCGCTACGTGCAGAAATCACAGAAGACACTGGGGACAATTTTGGGCTGAGTTTAGACCCAGTTTTTGACCCAGAAACACAGACTAGAGCCAGGAGACAAGCAAAGACTCAAGACACATTCACTTTTACACAGTTTTTAGTTTTAGTTTTGAATCTTAGAGAGAAAATACTACTTCCTCTAGGGTTCTTCACATTCATAATTTTAGAGTTTTATGGCTTTGATTTGGATATTGAGAAGAGTTACTACCTCTGTTGACGTTTCTATCATTCTAGTTTGTTTCCTTATTTTCTTACTCTTTTATCACCCATTTACCCTGTTCAGATTTACATATGGATATCTTTGATTTTTGAATTTATTAATGCAAGAATTATTTTTACATTTAATTTCATTATTGGATTGAGTATCATCTTTCCTTAATTTATTACTCCAAAATTAGCTTTTATTAATTTAATTTTAGTTACCATGTCTCTTCTCTTTTCCCTTTACATGTCTGCGACATTGACATCCATGTCAATGGAGTAGGCTCTTAACTTGACCTTGGAGTTGATTAATAGGAGACCCTTGAGTTGGAATACTCAAGTGTTAATTTGCAATTGGAAGTTGTTAGCTAACTCTCTGGTGACTAACGCTAATCCTTCCATAGAGAGGATTAGGACTTGTGAATTAGAGTTGGCTCAATTACTTGACTTTCCTTTATTCGGTAAATGTTAACTAAGTAAAAACAACAACCTTTTACTATTACACTTGGGAGAATTCAACAAGGATAGAACTTCCGATTAATCTTTTCCTGGTCAAGGCTTCTTTATTTCAATTACACAAAACCTCTTGTTAATTTTCATTGCTTTAATTTATAATCATTTATTTTTCTGTTCTCCAACTCTAAAATTTCTCGAAAAAATTCCTGACCAATAAAATAGCACTCTTTTGTCAACTCGTTGGGAGACGACCTGGGAATTCTACTCCCAGTATTTTATTCTTAAATTGTGACAACTCTTTCTAAATTGATAAGCGGAATTTTCGTCGGTTAAGAACTGTACTTGCAACGCTGTTCTTATTTTAAATTCTTAATTGGCAATTTTCTGCACGTCAATTTTTGGTGCTGTTGTCAGGGAGTTGCAACAGTGTGCTAAATTATTGGTTGGTGTAAATATTTTTAAATTTACATATTTGCATATTTTATTTTATTTTATTACCATGAGCTGTATGTTTCTTTCATTGAATGACGCGTTCACTACCTGATCCGAGCGTAGCCACATTTGATCCTGAAATTGAAAGAACTGTTTCACATATTTGGCGAGCTCGGCGTCGGTTAGCCTCTGAGGGTGGTAAAGTGGTTACTACCAATTCACCAGTCTTATCTGAGGGCGAATCTGAAGCGCCATTTGAGGAAGGAACAAGCTCCTTTTCTACTGATTCTATTGAATTACGCGCAGGTAATATGGCAGAGCCCAGAAGAATTACTCTCCAGGAAGCAGGAGATCCAGACTTTACACTGCAACCGTATCAAGCGCGTCATCCAAATTTGTCTGTAGATTTTGAACTGAAGACTGCGGTAATCAACCTAATACCCAAGTTTCATGGCTTACCTGCTCAAGAGCCTTGAAGCACCTTAGAGATTTTCAGACAGCCTGCTCAACTACTAGGCGTCATGGCGCAGATGAGACTACTATTTGGCTATATGCCTTCCCATTTTCTCTTGAGGGGAAGGCAAGGGAGTGGTTCTACACTCAACCTGAAGAAGTTGTTACTAATTGGGATCTGCTTAGAAGGGAATTCCTGGACAAATACTTTCCGGCTGAAGTTACAGATAGATTGAGGAAAGAAATTTCCTGCATTATCCAAGGTGAATCAGAGACTCTTTATGAGTATTGGAAATGCTTCAGGAATCTCTTAGACTTATGTCCCCACCACAGGATTGGCTAGTTGGTGTTGATTAGCTATTTCACAAAAGGCATGAAGCCTCAAGACAAGACTGTATTAGATGCTGCGAGTAATGGCTCTCTGACTAAGTACAAGACGGCGACAGAAGCATGGCAACTGATCGCCGATCTAGCTGAGTCTACTCGGAATGCCAAGAATAGGAACAACCATCCCAAGGCTATTGCGGAGGTTTCCTCTAGAAGTGAGACTGCTGCTCTCACATAGACTCTGGGAGAGATGACCAACATACTGAAGCAGCTACAGCTGAATCAACAACAACCTCTGTCTCCCCCACAACAACAGTGTCAATAGTTGGTTCCTCAGAGAGTGTGCGAAATATGTGCCTGCTATACCCATTACACTGATGAATGTCCCCAACTCCAAAAAGAAGACAACACCTTGGCAGCTACTAGCAAATATTACAACTGTCCAGATCAAGGATACTATCAACAAGGCGGTAATTATAACCAAGGTGGGAACTACAATCAAGGTTGGCAAGACAACTCCAACCAAGGATGGAGGGACAACTACAACCGAGGAGGCAGAGACAACGAAAGAAATCAGAGGTGGAACAATAACAACAGATAGCAGAACCAAAATCAACCTTACCGAGCACCTCACCAAAGGCAGTCCCAAGCGACTCAGAACAACCAACAGCATGCCCCTCAAATCACTTACCCCCTTTCTTCCTCTAATGATGAGATGCTTTGCTCTATTGCGCAAGGACAACAAGACATTCAGAATACTATTAACTCTTTCATAAATGGTCTTAGCTCCACCATACAAGCTCTCATCTCCCGGATGGAATCATTAACTACCCCCAACAATCAATCTTCAAGCTCCAGTGCACTTCCTTCTCAACCCTTACCTAACCCAAAGGGTGGAATCAATGCCATTACTTTGAGGTCTGGAACCACACTGTAAGAAAGGAGTCATGAAGAGCCAAGCTCAAAGGAAGACATTCAAGTTGTAGACATTGTTGAGGTGGAGGATGTTGAAGAGGAGGATGAAGTACAAGACATAGTTGAAGAAAAAGTATCTCAACCAAGGAATGGAGTACCAAAAGAAGATAAAATTACAAGAGAAGCCATTCCCATTCCATTTCTACACCTTGCTAGGAAATCCAGGAAGTAGATGGAGCTAGACCCCAAGATGGTGGAGTCTTCAAAAAGGTTGAGGTAACGATTTCCCTTTTTGATGCCATTCATCAGGTACCTAAGTATGCTAAGTTTCTAAAAGATTTATGCATGAATAAAGATAAAATACATGATTTTGAAACTATCCCTCTAGGTAGCTCTATTTCTGCTTTAATGGGTGCTGTACCAGAAAAATGTAGTGATCCGGGTCCATGCATGGTTACTATTACTATTGAGGGTGTACAACTTTTTTACTGCATGTGTGATCTAGGTGCATGTGTGAGTATTATGCCATTATCTGTATATGATGCTTTAAGGCTCCTGGTGCGCAGAAATCGTGATGGTTCCATTCCTTGGTAACGGTGCTGAAAACTTTATACGCACGTTCATAATCTTAATTCTTTGTCACAACTTCGCACAACTGACCAGCAAGTGCACTGGGTCGTCCAAGTAATACCTTACGTGAGTAAGGGTCGATCCCACGGAGATTGTCGGCTTGAAGCAAGCTATGGTCACCTTGTAAATCTCAGTCAGGCAGATTCAAATGGTTATAGAGTTTTAATAATTAAATAGATAACTATAATGTGAACTAGGATAGAGATACTTATGTAATACATTGGTGAGAATTTCAGATAAGAGTATAGAGATGCTTTCGTTCCTCTGAACCTCTGCTTTCCTGCTGTCTTCATCCAACCATTCCTACTCATTTCCATGGCAAGCTTTATGTTGGGCATCACCGTTGTCAATGGCTACTTCCTGTCCTCTCAGTGAAAATGGTCCAAGATGCTCTGTCACAGCACGGCTATTCATCTGTCGATTCTCGATCATACTGGAATAGGATCCATTGATCCTTTTGCGTCTGTCACTACGCCCAGCACTCGCGAGTTTGAAGCTTGTCACAGCCATCCCTTCCCATGTCCTACTCGGAATACCACAGACAAGGTTTAGACTTTCCAGATCTCAGGAATGGCCATCCATGGGTTCTAACTTATACCACGAAGATTCTAATATCTCGAACTCGGTCCCCTATATTAGATATCCAAGAGATACCCATTCAATCTAAGGTAGAACGGAAGTGGTTATCAGGCACGCATTCATAAGTTGGGAATGATGATGATTGTCACGATCATCACATTCACATTGAAGTACGAATGAATATCTTAGAAGCAGAATAAGTTTGTATTGCATAGAAAAACAGTGGTACTTTGCATTAATCCATGAGGAACAGAAGAGCTCCACACCTTAATCTATGGTGTGTGGAAACTCTACCATTGAAAATACATAAGTGATGAAGGTTCAGGCATGGCCGAGAGGCCAGCCCCCAAACGTGATCTAAAGATGAAACTAAAGATGTAAATACAATAGTAAAAAGTCCTATTTATACTAAACTAGTTACTAGGGTTTACAAAAATGAGTAAATGATGCAGAAATCCACTTCTGGGGCCCATTTGGTGTGTGCTTGGGCTGAGCATTGAGCTTTACACGTGTAGAGGCTTCTCTTGGAGTTGAACGCCAGTTTGTAACCTGTTTCTGGCGTTTAACTCCACTTTGCAACCTGTTTCTGGCGTTTAACTCTAGAATGCAGCATGGAACTGGCGTTGAACGCCAATTTTCGTCATCTAAACTCGGGCAAAGTATGGACTATTATATATTTCTGGAAAGCCCTGGATGTCTACTTTCCAACGCAATTGAAAGCGCGCCATTTGAAGTTTTGTAGCTCCATAAAATCCACTTTGAGTGTAGAGAGGTTAGAATCCAACAGCATCTGCAGTCCATTTTCAGCCTAAATCAGATTTTTGCTCAGGTCCCTCAATTTCAGCCAGAAATTACCTGAAATCACAGAAAAATACACAAACTCATAGTAATGTCCAGAAATGTGAATTTTATTTAAAAACTAATAAAAATATATTAAAAATAACTAAATTATACTGAAAACTATGTAAAAACAATGCCAAAAAGCGTATAAATTATCCGCTCATCACAACACCAAACTGAAATTGTTGCTTGTCCCCAAGCAACTGAAAATCAAATAGGATAAAAAGAAGAGAATATACTATAAATTCTAAAATATCAATGAAACTTAGCTCCAATCAGATGAGCGGGACTTGTAGCTTTTTGCCTCTTGAATAGTTTTGGCATCTCACTTTATCCATTGAAGTTCAGAATGATTGGCATCTATAGGAACTCAGAATTCAGATAGTGTTATTGATTCTCCTAGTTCAGTATGTTGATTCTTGAACACAACTACTTTATGAGTCTTGGCCGTGGCCCTAAGCACTTTGCTTTCCAGTATTACCACCGGATACATAAATGCCACAGACACATAACTGGGTGAACCTTTTCAGATTGTGACTCAGCTTTGCTAAAGTCCCCAATTAGAGGTGTCCAGGGTTCTTAAGCACACTCTGTTTTTGCTTTGGACCTCGACTTTAACCGCTCAGTCTTAAGTTTTCACTTGACACCTTCACGCCACAAGCACATGGTTAGGGACAACTTGGTTTAGTCGCTTAGGCCAGGATTTTATTCCTTTAGGCCCTCCTATCCACTGATGCTCAAAGCCTTGGATCCTTTTTATTACCCTTGCCTTTTGGTTTTAAGGGCTATTGGCTTTTTGCTCTTGCCTTTTGGTTTAAAGAGCTTTTGGCTTTTTCTGCTTGCTTTTTCTTTTTCTTTCTCTTTTTTTTTCGCTATTTTTTTTTCTTCTTTTTTTTTTCTGCAAGCTTTTGTATTCACTACTTTTTCTTGCTTCAAGAATCATTTTTATGATTTTTCAGATTATCAAATAACATTTCTCCTTTTTTCCTTATTCTTCAAGAGCCAACATATTTAACATTCATGAATAACAACTTCAAAAGACATATGCACTGTTCAAGCATTCATTCAGAAAACAAAAAGTATTGTCACCACATCAAAATAATTAAACTAGTTTCAAGGATGAATTCGAAACCATGTACTTCTTGTTATTTTGTAATTAAAATATTTTTCATTCAAGAGAGGTGATGGATTCATATTCATAACTTTAAGGCATAGACACTTAGACACTAGTGATTATGTAATAAGACACAAATATAAATAAACATAAAGCTCAAAAATCAAAAAACAGAAAAATAAATAAACAAGGAGATTAAGGAATGAGTCCACCTTAGTGAGGGTGGCGTCTTCCTCTTCTTGAAGAACCAATGGTGCTTTTGAGCTCCTCTATGTCTCTTCCTTGTCTTTGTTTCTCCTCCCTCATAGCTCTTTGATCTTCTCTAATTTCATGGAGGATGATAGAATGCTCTTGGTGCTCCACCCTTAGTTGTCCCATATTGGAACTTAATTCTCCTAGGGAAGTGTTGATTTGTTCCCAATAATTCTGTGGAGGAAAGTGCATCCCTGAGGCATCTCAGGGATTTCATGGTGAGGAATCTCCTCATGCTCATGTTGAGGTCCATGATCTCTTGTTTGCTCCATCCTTTTCCTAGTGATGGGCTTATCCTCTTCAATGAGGATATCTCCCTCTATGTTAATTCCAGCTGAATTGCAGCGGTGGCATATGAGGTGAGAAAAGGCTAACCTTGCCCAAGTGGAGGACTTGTCAGCCACCTTGTAAAGTTCTTGAGGTATAATCTCATGAACTTCCACCTCCTCTCCAATCATGATACTATGGATCATGATGGCCCGGTCTATAGTAACTTCAGACCGGTTACTAGTAGGAATGATTGAGCGTTGAATGAACTCTAGCCATCCCCTTGCCACTGGTTTGAGGTCCTGCCTTCTTAGTTGAACCGGCTTGCCTCTTGAGTCAATTTTCTATTGAGCTCCTTCCTCACATATGTCTATGAGGACTTGGTCCAACCTTTGATCAAAGTTGACCCTTCTTGTGTAGAGGTGTGCGTTCTCTTCCATCATTGGCAAGTTAAACGCCAGCCTTACATTTTTCGGACTGAAATCTAAGTATTTTCCCCAAACCATAGTAAGCCAATGCTTTGGATTTGGGTTCACACTTTGATCATGGTTCCTTGTGATCCATGCATTTGCATAGAACTCTTGAACCATTAGGATCCCGACTTGTTGAATAGGGTTGGTGAGAACTTCCCAACCTCTTCTTTGAATTTCAAGTCGGATCTCCGAATACTCATTCTTCTTGAGCTTGAAAGGAACCTCAGGGATCACTTTCTTCTTGGCCACAACTTCATAGAAGTGGTCTTGATGGACTTTTAAGATGAATCTCTCCATCTCTCATGACTCAGAGGTGGAAGCAATTGCCTTCCCTTTCCTCTTTCTAGAGGTTTCTCTGGCCTTAGGTGCCATAAATGGTTATGGAAAAACAAAAAGCAATGCTTTTACCACACCAAACTTAAAGTGTTTACTCGTCCCCGAGCAAAAGAAGAAAGAAAGAAGTAGAAGAAGAAGAGAAATGGAGGAGAGGGAGAGAGAGTAGGTTTCGGCCAAGTGGAAGAAGAGAGGCTTGTGTTGTGTGAAATAGAAGAAGGAATGGGGGGTTTATATAGAAGTGGGGAGGGTTTAGGGTTCGGCCATTTAGGGTTGGGTTTGGGAGGGAAAATATTTTGAATTTGAAGGTAGGTGGGGTTCATGGGGAAGAGAAGATGGATGTGAGTGGTGAGGGGGTGATGGGAAAGAGTGATTGAAGTGATTGGTGAAGGACATTTGGGGAAGAGAGTTATGAAAAGGTGTGAAGAGGAGAGAATAGGGTTAGGTGGAGATCCTGTGGGTCCACAGATCCAGAGGTGTCAAGGATTTTTGATCCCTGTACCCTTTAGACGTGTAAAACGCCCTATACATGCAATCCTGGCGTTTAACGCCAGATTACTGCCTGTTTCTGGCGTTAAACGCCACTTCCATGCTCTGTTCTGGCGTTTAATGCCAGGTAGATGCTTGTTTCTGGCGTTAAATGCCAGCTTGGTGCCTGATTCTGGCGTTAAACGCCAGACAGATGCTTGTTTCTGGCGTTTAAACGCCAGACTGCTCTCCTTCAGGGTGTGCTGTTTCTTCTGTTATTTTTCATTTTGTTTTTGATTTTTCAGTAGTTTTTGTGACTTCACATGATCATCAACCTAAAGAAAACAGAAAATAACAATAGAAAATAAATAAATATAATTAGATAACATTGGGTTGCCTCCCAACAAGCGCTTCTTTAATGTCAATAGCTTGACAGTGAGCTCTCATGGAGCCTCACAGATGTTCAGAGCATTGTTGAAACCTCCCAACACCAAACTTAGAGTTTGAATGTGGGGGTTCAACACCAAACTTAGAGTTTGGTTGTGGCCTCCCAACACCAAACTTAGAGTTTGACTGTGGGGGCTTTGGTTGACTCTGCAGTGAGAGAAGCTTTTCATGCTTCCTCTCCATGGTTACAGAAGGAGATCCTTGAGTTTTATACACAAGGTTATCCTTATTCAGTTGAAGGATCAATTCTCCTCTATCCACATCAATCACAGCCCTTGCTGTGGCTAGGAAAGGTCTTCCAAGGATGATGGATTCATCCTCATCCTTCTTAGTATCCAGGATTATGAAATCAGCAGGGATGTAAAGGCCTTCAACCTTTACTAGCACGTCCTCTACTTGTCCATAAGCCTGTTTTCTGGAGTTGTCTGCCATCTCTAATGAGATTCTGGCAGCTTGCACCTCAAAGATTCCCAGTTTCTCCATTACAGAGAGTGGCATGAGGTTTATCCCTGATCCAAGGTCACATAGAGCCTTCTCAAAGGTCATGGTGCCTATGGTACAAGGTATTAAGAACTTTCCAGGATCTTGTTTCTTCTGAGGCAATCTCAGTTGATCCAGATCACTTAGTTTATTGATGAGCAAGAGAGGTTCATCTTCCCAAGTCTCTTTACCAAATAATTTGGCATTCAGCTTCATGATTGCACCAAGGTACTTGGCAACTTGCTCTTCAGTAACATCTTTATTCTCTTCAGAAGAAGAATACTCATCAGAGCTCATGAATGGCATAAGGAGGTTCAAAAGAAATCTCTATGGTCTCTAGATGAGCCTCAGATTCCTTTAGTTCCTCAGAGGAAAACTCCTTATTGATCACTGGACGTCCCAGGAGGTCTTCCTCACTGGGATTCACATCCTCTCCCTCCCTTGTAGGTTCGGCCATGATGGTTAATTCAATGACCTTGCACTCTCTTTTTGGATTCTCTTCTGTATTGCTTGGGAGAGTACTAGGAGGGGTTTCAGTGACCCTTTTACTCAGTTGGCCCACTTGTGCCTCCAAATTTCTAATGGAGGACCTTGTTTCATTCATGAAACTTAAAGTGGCCTTAGATAGATCAGAGACTATATTTGCTAAGCTAGATGGATTCTGCTCAGAATTCTCTGTCTGTTGCTGAGTGGATGATGGAAAAGGCTTGCTGTTGCTAAACCTGTTTCTTCCACTATTATTAAAGCCTTGTTGAGGCTTTTGTTGATCCTTCCATGAGAAATTTGGATGATTTCTCCATGAGGGATTATTGGTGTTTCCATAGGGTTCACCCATGTAATTCACCTCTGCTATTGCAGGGTTCTCAGGATCATAAGCTTCTTCTTCAGAAGATGCCTCTTTAGTACTGTTGGATGATTCCTTCAATCCATTCAGACTCTGAGAGATCATATTGACTTGCTGAGTCAATATTTTATTCTGAGTCAATATGGCATTCAGAGTATCAATTTCAAGAACTCCCTTCCTCATAGGCATCCCATTATTCACAGGATTCCTTTCAGAAGTGTACATGAACTGGTTATTTGCAACCATGTCAATGAGTTCTTGAGCTTCTGCAGGCATTTTCTTTAGGTGAATGGATCCACCTGCAGAATGGTCCAATGACATCTTAGATAGTTCAGACAGATCATCATAGAAGATATCCAGGATGGTCCATTCTGAAAGCATGTCAGAAGGACACTTTTTGGTCAGTTCCTTGTATCTCTCCCAAGCTTCATAGAGGGATTCACCTTCCATTTGTCTGAAGGTTTGAACATCCACTCTAAGCTTGCTAAGCTTTTGAGGAGGAAAGAACTTGGCTAAGAAAGCCGTGACCAACTTATCCTAAGAGTTCAGGCTGTCTTTAGGTTGAGAGTCCAACTAAATTCTAGCTCTGTCTCTTACAGCAAATGGGAAAATCATAAGCCTGTAGACCTCAGGATCAACCCCATTGGTCTTAACAGTATCACAGATTTGCAAGAATTCAGTTAAGAACTGAAAAGGATCTTCTGATGGAAGTCCATGAAACTTGCAATTCTGTTGCATCAGAGAAACTAATTGAGGTTTAAGCTCAAAGTTGTTTGCTTCAATGGCAGGAATTGAGATTCTTCTTCCATGTAAATTGGAATTTGGTGCAGTAAAGTCACCAAGCATCTTCCTTGCATTGTTATTATTTTCGGCCATGTTTTCTTCTTTTTCAAAAATTTCTGTCAGATTTTCTCCTGAGAGTTGTGCTTTGGCTTCCCTTAGCTTCCTCTTCAGAGTCCTTTCAGGTTCAGGATCAGCTTCAACAAGAATGTTCTTATCCTTGTTCCTGCTCATATGAAAAAGAAGAGAACACAAAAGAAAATATGGAATCCTCTATGTCACAGTATAGAAATTCCTTTATGTGAGTCTAAGAAGAGAAGAATGTAAGAAGGAGAAGAGAAAAACTCGAACAAAGAAAGGAAGATGGTGTTCGAATTTTGGGTGGAAGAGAAGTGTTAGTAGATGAATAAATAAATAGAAGGAGATGAAGGAGAAGAATTCGAAAATAATTGAAAAGAAAAGAAAAATAGTTTTGGTTTTAATTTAAAATTAAAATTGAAATTCAAAAATTTAGAAAAAGAAAATTGAAATTAAATTAAAATTTAATTCAATTAGTTAATTAAAAAGGAATTTTGAAAAAGAGGAAGGTGATTTTCGAAAATTAGAGAGAGTTAGTTAGGTAGTTTTGAAAAAGATATGATTGAAACAAAAAGATAAGATTGATTGAAAAAGATTTGAAAATCAAATTAAAAAGATAAGAGGTTAGAAAAGAAGTTAGAAAAGATTTTGAAATTGATTTTGAAAAAGATGTGATTGAAACTTATTTTGAAAAAGATTTGAAAAAGAAATTTAAAAATATTTGATTTTGAAAATTAAAGTTGATTACTTGACTAACAAGAAACTAAAAAGATATGATTTAAAAATTAAAGATTGAACATTTCTTAAGAGGCAAGTAACAAACTTTTGAAATTTTTGAATCAATCACATTAATTGTTAGCATTAACTTTGAAAATATGAAATAGAAATAAGAAAAAGATTTTGAAAATCAAATTGAAATTTTCGAAATTATGAAAGAAAAAGTGAAAAAAGATTTGATTTTTGAAAAAGATTTGAAAAAAGATAGAATTTTTAAATTAAAAATTTGATTTGACTCATAAGAAACAACTAAATTTTAAAAATTTTTGAAAAAGTCAACTCAAATTTTCAAATTTTATGAGTGAAAAAGGGTAAGATATTTTTTTTATTTTTGAATTTTTAATGATGAAAGAGAAAAACATCAAAAAGACTCAATGCATGAAAATTTTGGATCAAAACATGTGATGCATGCAAGAGCACTATGAATGTCAAGATGAACACCAAGAACACTTTGAAGATCAAGATGAACATCAAGACTTATTTTTGAAAAATTTTTAATAAAAGAAAACATGCACGACACCAAACTTAGAAATTTTTAATATTTGGACACTAAGAATTCAAGAATGCATATGAAAAACAAGAAAAGACACAAAACAAGAAAATATGAAGATCAAACAAGAAGACTGGCCAAGAACAACTTGAAGATCATGAAGAATGCAATGCATGAAATTTTCAAAAATAATTTTTAGAAAATTAAAAAGATGCAATTGACACCAAACTTAAAACTTGACTCTAGACTCAAACAAGAAACACAAAATATTTTTAGTTTTATGATTTTGTTAATTTTTTTGGTTTTTTCGAAAATTATTTTGGGAAAAACGAAAAAGAAGAAATATTTTTTTCTTTTTTTTTGAAAAGATTTCGAAAATAAAAAGAATAAAAACAAAGACTTAAAATTAAAATAAAATTACCTAATCTGAGCAACAAGATGAACCGTCAGTTGTCCAAACTCGAACAATCCCCGGCAACGGCGCCAAAAACTTGGTGCGCAGAAATCGTGACGGTTCCATTCCTTGGTAACGGCACTGAAAACTTTATACGCACGTTCATAATCTTAATTCTTTGTCACAACTTCACACAACTGACCAGCAAGTGTACTGGGTCGTCCAAGTAATACCTTACGTGAGTAAGGGTCGATCCCACGGAGATTGTCAGCTTGAAGCAAGCTATGGTCACCTTGTAAATCTCAGTCAGGCGGATTCAAATGGTTATAGAGTTTTAATAATTAAATAGATAATTAAAATATGAACTAGGATAGAGATACTTATGTAATTCATTGGTGAGAATTTCAGATAAGAGTATAGAGATGCTTTCGTTCCTCTGAACCTCTGCTTTCCTGCTGTCTTCATCCAACCATTCCTACTCCTTTCCATGGCAAGCTTTATGTTGGGCATCACCGTTGTCAATGGCTACTTTCCGTTCTCTCAGTGAAAATGGTCCAAGATGCTCTGTCACAGCACGACTATTCATCTGTCGGTTCTCGATCATAATGGAATAGGATCCATTGATCCTTTTGCGTCTGTCACTACGCCCAGCACTCGCGAGTTTGAAGCTCGTCACAGCCATCCCTTCCCAGATCCTACTCGGAATACCACAGACAAGGTTTAGACTTTCCGGATCTCAGGAATGGCCATCCATGGGTTCTAACTTATACCACGAAGATTCTAATATCTCGGACTCGGTCCCCTGTATTAGATATCCAAGAGATACCCATTCAATCTAAGGTAGAACGGAAGTGGTTATCAGGCACGCATTCATAAGTTGGGAATGATGATGATTGTCACGATCATCACATTCACATTGAAGTGCGAATGAATATCTTAGAAGCGGAATAAGTTTGTATTGAATAGAAAAACAGTGGTACTTTACATTAATCCATGAGGAACAGCAGAGCTCCACACCTTAATCTATGGTGTGTAGAAAATCTACCATTAAAAATACATAAGTGATGAAGGTTCAGGCATGGCTGAGAGGCCAGCCCCCAAACATGATCTAAAGATGAAACTAAAGATGTAAATACAATAGTAAAAAGTCCTATTTATACTAAACTAGTTACTAGGGTTTACAGAAATGAGTAAATGATGCAGAAATCCACTTCTGGGGCCCATTTGATGTGTGCTTGGGCTGAGCATTGAGCTTTACACGTGTAGAGGCTTCTCTTGGAGTTGAACGCCAGTTTGTAACCTGTTTCTGGCGTTTAACTCCACTTTGCAACCTGTTTCTGGCGTTTAACTCCAGAATGCAGCATGAAACTGGCGTTGAACGCCAGTTTTTGTCATCTAAACTCAGGCAAAGTATGGACTATTATATATTGCTGGAAAGCCATGGATGTCTACTTTCCAACTCAATTGAGAGCGCGCCATTTGGAGTTCTGTAGCTCCAAAAAATTCACTTTGAGTGCAGAGTGGTCAGAATCCAACAGCATCTGCAGTCCATTTTCAGCTTAAATCAGATTTTTGCTCAAGTCCCTCAATTTCAGACAGAAATTACCTGAAATCAAAGAAAAACACACAAACTCATAGTAAAGTCCAGAAATGTGAATTTTATTTAAAAACTAATAAAAATATATTAAAAACTAACTAAATTATACTGAAAACTATGTAAAAACAATGCCAAAAAGCATATAAATTATCTGCTCATCAGCTCCCTCCCTTAAAAAGGTCGGCAGCACGTTTTATTTTGGCAGATAAGAGCATAATCTCGGTGGTTGGAGTTGCTGAAGATGTGCTAATGAGCATTAAGGGGCTAACATTCCCTATTGACTTCTACATTTTGGAGATGCCCCCTAATGACTCAGGAAGACCATTATCCATCCTGTTTGGAAGGCCATTTCTGAAGACATCAAGGTTCAAATTGGATGCCTTCTCAGGAACTTACTCTTTTGAGATAGATGACAGAGCAGTGAGCTTCAACCTGGATGAAGCTATGAAGCACCCTCCGGAAGATCACTCCATCTTCCAGTGCGACATCATTGATGAAACTGTAGCTGCAGTTCACCAAGAGGAGGTAGAAGAGATGCACATAGAGCAAGGTGCAAGTGTGGGGAAACCCTCTGAACAAGATGAAGACACCTTGCCACCATCACCAGCTCCAGATGATCAAGTGCCTAGCCATGAGTAGAAAATGGAATTGAAGCCCCTTCCAATCCAGCTCAAGTATGCTTATCTTGAGGATAATTAGAAGCTCCCAGTTATTATTGCGAGGGAACTCACTTCCCAACAGGAGGAGCAGCTGCTTAGTGTGCTGAGAAGACACAAGAAAGAAATTGGGTGGAGCTTGGCGGATATAGTAGGCATCAACCCTCAAGTTTGTGAGCACCGGATATTTTTAGAAGAGGGAGCAAGGTCTGTTCATCAACCTCAAAGGCAGCTGAATCCCACCATTCTAGAGGTTGTCAAGAAGGAAGTGACCAGGTTGCTTGAAGCTGACATCATCTACCCCATCTCAGATCGTGAATGGGTTAGCCCAGTACAGGTGGTGCCCAAGAAGTCTGGAGTCACAACAGTGAAAAATGAGCATGGAGAGCTCTTGACAACTAGAGTGTAGAACTCCTGGAGGGTGTGCATTGATTACAGGTGCCTTAACCAGGCTACTCGCAAGGATCACTACCCCCTGCCATTCATTGATCAAATGCTTGATCGCCTTTCAGGTTTCTACCGGAGATTTATTAAGGACTTCAGTAAGATAGCATTGCCTTTATCCCAACTGCTGTAGAAGGATGTCGAGTTTGAGCTGAGTGAGGACTGCATCGAAGCATTTGATAAGCTGAAGATCGCCTTGACTCAAGCTCCGATTGTGAGAGGACCCTACTGGAGCCAGCCATTTGAGATTATGTGTGACGCCTCCAACCATGCAGTAGGAGCGGCGCTGGCTCAGCGTGAAGGTAAGCCTTTATAATTGCTTATGCTTCTAAGACCTTAGACACTGCTCAATCTAATTATACTACCACTGAAAAAGAGCTTCTAGCTATTGTTTTTGCTCTGGATAAATTCCGAGCCTACTTACTTGGTACTAAGGTGGTAGTATACTCGGACCATGCAGATCTAAAATATTTGTTAGCTAAAAAAGAGTCCAAACCAAGGTTAATACGTTGGATATTGTTGCTACAAGAATTCGATTTAGAAATCAGAGATAGGAGTGGTTCCCAGAATATAGTGGCGGACCACTTGAGTTTCCTAGAGCACATTAAGAGTGGCTCCACTCCTATCAATGATGCTTTTCCATTTGATAGCTTGCATGCAATATCTGAGGTAGTTCCTTGGTATGCACCTATAGCTAATTATTTAGGTAGTCATACATTGCCTCCCAATTTTACTAAGCATCAAAAGGACAAGCTGAAAAGTGAGTCCAAATATTATATATGGGATGACCCATATTTTTGGAGGTATGGTACTGACCAGATAATTAGAAGGTGTGTGCTGATGCGTGGCAGAAATTAAACCAATTAAGGGATTATAATATAAGAACAGCGTTGCGAGTATAGCTCTTAACCAGCAAAAATCTGCCTCATCAATTTAGAAAGGTTGTCACAAAAGTTTAGAATAAAAAATACTGGGAGTATGAGTCCCAGGTCGTCTCCCAACGAGTTGCTAGAAAGGGTGCTAAGTTATTAATCAGGAGTTTTCCGAGGATTTTGAGAGTTGAATGACAGAAAATAAATAATTGTAATTTAAAAGAGAAATATATATATATATATATATATATATATATATATATATATATATATATATATATATTCTAATTAAAAAGCCTTGACTAGGGGAATGATTAATTGGAAGTTCTATCCTTGTTGAAATTTTCTCAAGTGTAGTATAAAGAGGTTGTTGTTTTCACTTAGTTAACCCTTACTAAATAATGGAAAGTCAAGTGATTGAGCTAACTCTTATTCGCAAATCCCAGTCCTTTCCCTTGGGAAGGTCTAGCGTTAGTAAATACAGAATTAGCCAACAACTTCCAATTTAACTAATCACTTGAGCATTCCAACTCAAGTGTCTCCTTTTAATCAACCCCCATGTCAAGTTGGGAATCTACTCCATTGACATGAAAATTACTTGCATAGAATTAAAAAGGGAATAAAAGAAAGACATGATAGATAATAACTACAATTTAATTAAAACTAAAAGTAATCCTTTTCATTAATAATCCATGAAAATAATCCAATTGTAACTTTAAACAAGAATTAAGAATATGGAATAAATAAAAGAGTAAGGAAACAAACTAGAATAGTATCTTCAACGGAGGTGATGACTCTTCAATATCCAAAAGCAAAAGCATAAAACTAATAAACTATGAATGTAAAGAAAACCTAGAGGAACAGTAATTTTCTGTCTAGATTTAGATCTAAAAACCTAAAATTATGCTAATGTGAATGTTTGTTGAGTCTCTGCATGTTCCATGGCTCTATTCTGTGTTTCTGGGCCGAAAACTGGGTCAAAACTTGGCCCGAAATTGCCCCCAGCATTTTCTGTTATTTCTGCAAATCGCGCATGTCACACGTACGCATCAGTCATGCGTGCGCGCCATTTGGCGAATTTCCTTGTCACGCGTACGCGTCAAGTACGCACACGCATCATCTTGCAGAACTCCAATCCACGCGTACGCGTTAGGCACGCGCACGCGTTGCTGCCAATTTCTCCATTCCGCGCGCTCGCGTGAGCCATGCGTGCACGTCGATGCTCGCTAGTTATCTCCTTGGTTTCTTGTGTTCCTTCCATTTTTGCAAGCTTCCTCTCTATTCTCTAAGCCATTCCTGCCCTATAAAGCCTGAAACACTTAAAACACGGATCACAGCATCGAATGGTACAAAGGATAATTTAAATTATACTAATTAAAGATCTCTAAGAAGCAAGTTTTCAACCATAAAACAAAACTATGAAGGGATTGTAAAATCATGTAAATCATATGAATAAGTAGGTAAAGACCTGATGAAACCACTCAATTAAACACAAGATAAACCATAAAATGGTGGTTTATCAACCTCCCCACACTTAAACATTAGCATGTCCTCATGCTTAGCTCAAGGAGATTAAAAGACTAAATAAGGGAAAGTAAGACTCATGCAATGCAATGCAACCTATGAATGCAACTATATGCTAAAATGATTTTTGCCTACTTGGTTTAAAAGTAGATAAGTTCTTCAAGATAAATATAAATCAAATATCACTAATTAAAATCATACAGTAAAAACAAGTAAACTTGTAAGAAGACAGCTCATGAAAGCAGGGAACATAGAATCAAGCATTGAACCCCTACTGATAGTATATGTGCACTCTAATCACTCAAGTGTATAGGGTAATCACTCTACTCTTTTCTAGTCATGCTTTCTGACTTTTGTTCTTCACCTAACCAATCAACAAATTTTTAATGTACCAATGCAAACATCATGAGGTCTTCTCAAGGTTGTAATGGGGCCAAGGTAAAGGTAAGGGTATATATATGGCTAAGTGAGCTATAAATTGAGTCCTTGATCAACCTAAGCTTTCACCTATACATACTCTATATACTTTTAAATTCATGCCTAGCTACCCAAAATTCCCACTTTTGCATTACATACTCATGCATCAACACTTCTTTTAATTTGTATCACATATGCATTGATCTTTTCATTAACTTAACATTGCATTGGGGTAATTTTGTCCCCTTATTTATTTACTTATTTATTGAATAATTTTTTTTGAAAGCATAAAAATAAACATAACGTTATCAATGCATATGGATTTTTAATTTTTCTGGTTTTACATGAGTAGGTACCCAAATTCCTAATATTTTATCAATTGTAAAAACATAACATATTCCCTTCTTAACCCATGTTTCTATAGTTTTCCCACACTTAGTTAACACACAATCTCTATCTTAAGCTTACCAAAGATTCAATTTGGGGTATTTAATTTGTTTTTCTGCTTAAGGCTAGGGATGTGATAGAATATAGAACAAATGGAGATGAAAAGGCTCAAAGTGGCTAACAAAGGTGACATAAAAGGGTAGGCTATTTGGGATAAGTGAGCTAATAATCAAATAATGGCCTCAATCATATGCATGCATGTAACACATTAAACATTGGACATATAGGGTGGAACAAAATATAGATTACAATCATAGAGAAGCAAACACACAAGAATAAAATATTATGGTTAAATATTGTAACCATGTAATTAAGCTCAAATCTCACAGGTTGTGTGTTCTTAGCTATCATTTATGTTCCAACTTATAGTCTTCAAATAGGTTTTAACACAAAGGTTTTGATTTAAATTAGTGAAATTTTCAAAATAGAGTCTTGAAAAGAAACATTATTTTTCAACCAAATAGAACATGCATGCAAATACCTATTACTGTGCACTCTATACTATCCTAAACAAAAGAAAAATAAATAATTTATTGGTGTTAAGAAAGAGAAATTACCTCCGGAAGTCCGGTACTGACCGACCTCCCCACACTTAAAGCTTGGCACCGTCCTCGGTGCCATCAGTCAGGAACAAAGGGGGGCTGGTAGCAGGATTTCCACAATCGGGACCGTCATGGGTCCCTGTACTGGTAAATAAAGTAGAGTCCGGGGTGTCTGGGTCTTTGTCAGGTGGGTGGTTACCAACAAGCAGATCCTTGAGGTAGGTAAATCTGCGCTTGTTACGGCGTTCTCTTCGCTTTTCCTGCCGGTCAAGCCGGTCTAACCTCTGAATTATCTGTAGGAGTAGCTGATTTGTTGAAAGTTCTTGTGATGTGGAAGGAGGAGTGACATCTTCGGCTGGTTCTACAGTCCTGCTGGTAGTGGTTGCTGTTGGTCTGATGTACTTCCCGTTAGGGACGATCTGATCATCCCGTGGAATCATGGTCTTGGTGTCCCCAGCTCTGTAGGAGACTCCGGCTGCTGAGATTAGATCTGAAACCAAGGCGGGAAAAGGTAGGTTACCCGTAATCTGTACGTGTCCCATAGCATTCCGGATGTGTCTTGGTAAATTGAGAGGCTGGTCTGTAAGGATACACCAGAGTAGAACAACCATGTCTGCAGTGAAGGAGGACTCGTGAGTGCTCGGAAAAACGTAATGGGACATAATCTGTCCCATACTCGAGCCTCCAAGGTGAGTGCTGAAGCCAATATTCCCTTAGGTCGGGATCGATGGTATCCATAGATCCATCTGCTGCCAGGTTGTACTATAATTCTGAGAACGGTATCCCAGTCAAATTTTTATGTCTGGCGCTTGAAAGAGGCTTTTTGATGCGTCCAATCCTTCTGGAGCAGGGGGAAGATCTAAAGCTTGCTGAATAGCTTCTTCAGTTATGGGGACTTGCTTCTGACGGACATAGACAGACTGCAGGGTTGGCATGTGAAAGTTTGAGTAGAATTCAACTACCCATGAAAGATTGACCTGCCGTGGCTGTCTCCGTAGGAATCCCTATTGTCTTCGTTCAATTCGGGACTCAACAAATTCAACAATGTTTGTTGGGAGGATGAGAAGGTACTCGTTATTATAGTTTTGCTCAGCCAGGATGGGGAACATCTGCTCACAGTAGCGGTTAGTGAACCGCGCAGTGTCCTTTGCTGGAAAGGCTTTCTCTTTTTCATCAACCTTGATGATCTTCTTGATTCGCTTTGTTGAGGGCTTTACTGCTGTTGAAGATGGCTCCGCAACTAGTGCACTTTTTGTTCCTTTCCTTGCCGATGGTTTGGGAGTAGCTTTCACTTTACCTTTTTTGGTGGCCATCCTGAAAAGGGAAAAAGAAAGTAACTTTTAAAGCTAAAGGTTAGAGCAAGGAAGAGGATGGTACAAGTGATAATCAATGCACGGTAAAGAAGGATGTCGTTAACACATGGTCGTGACTACATGTGAAAAGTTCATCAATGGAAATATAGCAAGTGCATGTTATGGAAAGTAGATGCAAGATGTTTATTGGCATGCTGACAAAGGCATGAGTAGCATAGATCAAGCATTAAATGTCCAATTTGATTATCAAGTATTTCAAACTAACAATCTATTTGTATTGACAATTATATTCAATGAATAATATATAAAAAGGGGTTTTGTGAAAAACAGGCATTAGAGTAGAAGAATAGAATAATTTACAAATGCACAATGCCATACGGGCTTTTTCACAAACACTTAGTATGCATGGTAAATATGTTATTGAAAGTATTAGATTTGAATATGCAAACAACCCTTAAGAAGTAATATTAATTGTCAAACAATTCCTTAATAATCCACAAGTAATTATAAAAGTAAACAATCACCCAAATAAATTTCTAACACCAATTAAAAGGATGAAAAAAGAAAAAGAAAGAAAAAGAAATCATAGATAATGAAAGTAAAAAGAAAAACAAGAAGAAAACATGTATAAAAATAATAATGGAAAAGTAAAAAGGGAAGAAGAAAAGAAAAGAACCTGGATGATGATGATAAAGAAGGAGGAAGAAGGTAAAAAGTGAGAAGGAATAAAGAAGAAAGAAGGAGGAAGAAAGAATTAAGAAAGGAAAAGAAAAAATTAGGATTAGGGAAGAAAAGATAGGAATTCTGGCGCAGGTCTAGTTAAACTGTGCGTCGCATGCGACGTGGACGCATGGAGCACGCGTTCACGTGGTTGGCGCTAGTTTCAAGTGACGCGTACGCGTGACCTGATTTATGCTATTGGCGCAAGTGCAGCCTCGCCACGCACAACTCTTTGTTTTATACATACATTGCCAAAATTTAGGGTGACGTGTGCGCGTGAGTGGCCTTACTTTTAAAAATGACGCGTACGCGTGAGGGACGTGTACGCGTGATAGGGCTTGTGCTTCCAGCACCATTCCAGCCCTACTCTATCATAACTCTCTGCCATATACCCCTTTACGTCGATTTTGCAGGGTCACGCGTGCGCGTGGGTGACGCGTACGCTGATGACAAGTCATCTTAGCCTAGTTTCACTAGCCTTTTTCTTTAATTTTAGTAGGTTTTATGCACTTTCTTGCATTCTAAGTAAGTAATTTGGAGTAAAAATGCATGACTTCTTTGAATCAAACAACCACTAATTATTTGATGCTAAATCATGAGGTTGAAGCCAAATTTAATTGAATTTGAATGATTTATAAACCTTGTGAATTTAGTGATACTTTGATTGGTTGATTTGGTTAATTGTAGGTGAAGAAAGAAGAAAAGAAGAAAAGCGTGGCACAAGAAGTGTACCCAAAGGAAAGAAAACGTGCCCAAGGAAGCAAGAAGCGTGCCAAAAGGAAAGAAAAAGCATGATCACATTGAGGAAGAATGGGAAGCTAAGTTGAAAAAGCTAACTGAGCTTCATAAGGAATGGAAGGAGAAGGAAGCTACAAAGCTAAGTTAAAATAGTTAACTTAGCACTAAAGAAAGCAAGGAATGGGTGCAAAGCTAAGTTAACTAAGTTAACTTTATCGGGGACCTCTTCAAATTAATTCAAGATGAAATTCCATGAGTGAAGCCACCAAGATTCGAACCAAGGACCAAGGAGAAGGCAAGGAACGTTCCTCACAAAAGAATTCAAGAAGAAATAGCCAAAATGCATCCTCCATGGTTCGAACTTGGAACCACACGCTACTCCTTGTAAGGGAATTTGAGAATAAATAGCTAGAATGCTTCCTCCAGGACTTGAACTTGGGTATTCTTTGAAACATAAGGAAGGAGTGCCACCAAGCTTGCAAGGAAATACAAGGAAAATAGCTTTATTGCTTCCTCCAAGTTTCGAACTTGGGTATTCTTGGAAACATAAGGAGGAGTGCCCACTCATCCAAGGAAATTAGCTCCAAAGGTGTCCTCCACTTGCTCCCACCAGGATTTGAACCTGGGACCTTGAGGCCAAAAGCAAAGGCGCTACAAGGGAAGCTAAGTTGGAAATTCCAACTGAGCATTGCTTCTCCCATTCTTCCCCACACTTTGGCGCACAAGTTTGCACACCAAGGGGGCTGTCATGCGCATCATGACACGGGCAGCACCAAATTGGCGCAACAAAGCTCAACACAAGGAAAGCTCAGTTGGTTTTTCCAACTGAGCATTGAACTTCCACACTTTGGCGCACCAAGGCTGGGACGCACGCGCACCTTGACACGGCCAGATGCCATGAAGCGCACCAAGGAAGGCTTGCACACCACACTTGACACGGATGGAGCATGCTTGAAAGCTAAGTTGGATTTTCCAACTGAGCTTTCCCCTGGAGGTGTAATTTGGGCTAGGAATTGGATTAAAAATCCAATTTAATTCATTTCTTCACCAAATCAAAAGCCCATCCAAATTCCAAAATCCAAGAATAGAAAGTGTATAAATAGGAGTTAGTTTGATGTAATTGGAGAGCTAGATTTTACTTTGAATTTTTCCTTTTGAATGATTTTTCATTTTTGAGCTTTTGAACTTTTGAATTTAGATTTCTGAGAACTTGGAAGGAGAATTGCTCTCTCTTCTTCTTGGTTCTTGCTTGAGCACTCTTTTATTTTCTTGCTTTGGATCTTGGGTGAAGAATTGAAGAACTTCTGTTTCAATCTCACCTTGAGATCTCTTGTTTACTTTCTCTGCATAATTGAATTTCACTTTCTGTTTACTGCTTCATCTTCTCTTTAATTCTGCAATTTACTCTTCTTCACTTCTTTTGCAATTGTTCTTGTTCGATCAAGGAAGGATTTAAGATCTAGACTTGTTATCTAGTCTCTTCCACCCTGAGATCTTCAACCTCTTTTACTTTGCTGCAAATTAAGCACTGCTTTCACTGTCTTTTAAATTCTCAAAGCACTTTTACTCTTCTGTTTGAGATCCATTCCAATTTAATTCATCTTTTACCTTGCTGTTTGATGCAATTTAATTCTGCTTGTTTAATTTCTGTAATTCCAACTCCCAATCCCTTTTACAATTCAAGCAATTTACATTTCTTGCACTTTAAGATTCAGTCAATTACATTTATTGCAATCTAAGTTTCTGTAATTTACTTTACTTGTTCTTTAAGATTCAACACATTTACTTTCCTGCTCTTTCATTTACTGCAATTCACCCTTCCCCTTTTACAATTCATGCAATTTAGTTTCTGCAAAGCACAAACCACTCAACCAATACTTGATTCGCTTGACTAAATCAACCACTAAACTAAAATTGCTCAATCCTTCAATCCCTGTGGGATCGACCTCACTCATGTGACTTATTATTACTTGATGCGACCCGGTACACTTGCCGGTGAGTTTTGTGTTGGATCGTTTTCCACACATCATACGCGTGGGAAGCTGATTTTTTAGGTGACGCGGATGCGTCAGGGACGCGTTCGCGTGGGCGTGTTTGTGCCTAAGGCATGCTTCCAGCCACGCTCCCGCATAACTCTCTTCTTCTTTTCTTCTTTGTTTCGAATGCACATATGACGCGTACGCGTCAGCGACATTCGCGCGTCGCGTGCATTTTTTTATGCAGAATGCAAATACAAATGCAGACTATATGCAGAGATTATGAGAAGAATCACTAAGAGAAATAAAGTAGAATAAAATAAAACAAAACTAAGACTGAAACGGAGCGATCATACCATGGTGGGTTGTCTCCCACCTAGCACTTTGCTTTTACGTCCTTAAGTTGGACGTTCTTCAAGCTCATTCTGCTTTTGTTGGTGGGTCTTCCAAGAGGAAGACCTCTAGCTCTTTGTGTTCCTTCATCTTCTCACCATGATAAAGCTTTAAGCGATGTCCATTGACCTTGATGAATTTGGAGCTAGAAGGATGATGCAGGTGAAAAACTCCGTATGACTCTTCCATTTCTACTCTGTAGGGACCTTCCCATCTTGATCTCAGTTTGCCTGGCATGAGCATCAATCTGGAGTTATAAAGAAGAACTAACTCCCCTGGTCTGAACTCTCTCCTTTTTATGTGCTTGTCATGGACAACCTTCATCTTCTCTTTGTATCGGTTGGAGTTGTCATATGCTTCTAGGCGAAGGTTCTCCAATTCTGCCAGTTGCAGCTTCCTTTCAGTACCAGCTTCCTCAAATTCATGTTGCACTCCCTCACAGCCCAGAAAGCCTTGTGTTCCACCTCTACTGGAAGGTGGCAAGCCTTTCCGTATACTAAGCGGAAAGGGCTCATCCCAATGGGTGTCTTATATGCTGTTCGATATGCCCAGAGTGCATCTTGTAGCCTGGCACTTCAGTCCTTCCTATGAGGCTTTATTATCTTCTCCAGAATGCACTTTATTTCTCTATGAGATACTTCTGCTTGCCCATTAGTCTGGGGATGATAAGATGTTGCTACTTTGTGAACAATTCCATGCTTCTTCAGTAATCCTGTTAATCTCCAGTTACAAAAGTGAGTGCCTTGATCACTCACGATTGCTCGTGGTGATCTAAAGCGACAAATAATATGATTTCTAACAAAGGAAACAACAGTGTTAGCATCATCAGTGCAGGTAGGAATCGCTTCCACCCATTTAGAGACATAATCTATAGCTAACAGTATATAAAGGTAACCACTAGAGTTTGGAAATGGACCCATGAAGTCAATGCCCCATACATAAAAAATTTTACAGAAAAGCATAATCTGTTAAGGCATCTCATCCCTCTTAGATATATTACCAAATCTTTGGCATGGAGAACAAGATTTACAAAAAGCAGCAGCATCTTTAAAAAGAGTAGGCCACCAGAATCCACAGTCTAAGATTTTTCTAGCTGTTCTTTGAGGGCCAAAATGTCCTCCACTCTCAGAAGAGTGGCAGGCCTCTAAAATGGACTGGAATTCTGATTGGGACACACACCTTCTAATTACCTGGTCAGCACCACACCTCCATAAATATGGGTCATCCCATATATAATATTTAGACTCGCTTTTCAGCTTGTCTCTCTGATACTTAGTAAAATTGGGAGGGAAAGTATGGCTAACTAGATAATTAGCTACAGGTGAATACCAAGGAATTACTTCAGATACTGCATGCAAGCTATCAAATGGAAAAGTATCATTGATAGGAGTGGAGTCATCCTTAATGTGCTCAAGGCGACTCTAGTGGTCTGCCACTAAATTCTGGTTACCACTCCTATTCTTAATTTCTAAATCAAATTCTTGCAGCAGCAGTATCCAACGTATCAGCCTTGGTTTGGACTCTTTTTAGCTAATAAATATTTTAGAGCTGTATGGTCTGAGTACACTACTACCTTAGTACCAAGTAAATAGGCTCGGAATTTATCCAAAGCTAAAATAATAGCCAGAAGCTCTTTTTCAGTAGTAGTATAGTTAGACTGAGCAGCGTCTAAGGTCTTAGACGCATAAGCAATTACGAAAGGATCCTTACCTTCGCGCTGGGCCAGCGCCGCTCCTACTGCATGGTTGGAGGCGTCAGACATAATCTCAAATGGCTGGCTCCAGTCTGGTCCTCTCACGATTGAAGCTTGAGTCAGGGCGATCTTTATCTTATCAAATGCTTGCATGCAATCCTCACTGAACTCGAACTCAATATCTTTCTGCAGCAGTCTGGATAAAGGTAATGCTACCTTACTGAAGTCCTTAATGAATCTCCTGTAGAAACCTGCATGGCCAAGGAACGAACGGACTTCCCTCACAGAGGAGGGGTAAGGTAAACTAGAAATGACATCTACCTTTGCTGGATCTACAGAAATACCAGTATTAGAAACAACATGTCTTAGAACAATCCCTTGTTTTACCATAAAGTGACATTTTTTAAAATTCAATACATGATTTGAACTAACACACCTGTCTAATACTCTAGCTAAACTATCCAAGCAAAGGTTAAAGGAATCACCATAAATGCTAAAATCATCCATGAATACTTCCATACAGTTCTCAGTAAGATCTGAAAAGATACTCATCATGCATCTTTGGAAAGTAGCCGGTGCATTACATAAGCCAAAAGGCATCCTCTTATATGCATACGTTCCAAAGGGACATGTAAAAGTAGTCTTCTCCTGATCTTCAGGAGCTATATGAATTTGAAAGTAGCCTATATAACCATCTAAAAAGCAGTAATGGAATTTACCTGACAGGCGATCAAGCATCTGATCAATAAATGGCAACGGGTAGTGATCCTTGCGAGTAGCTTGGTTGAGATGCCTATAGTCAATGCAAACTCTCCATGAATTCTGCACTCTAGTTGTCAGGAGCTCTCCATACTCATTCTTGACTGTTGTGACTCCAGACTTCTTGGGCACCACTTATACCGGACTTACCCATTCACTGTCTGAGATGGGGGTAAATGATATCTGCTTTAAGTAGCCTGGTCACTTCTTTCTTGACAACTTCTAAGATGGTGGGATTCAAACTTCTTTGGGGTTGACGGACAGGCTTTGCTCCCTCTTCTAAGTATATTCTGTGCTCACAAACTTGAGGGCTGATGCCTTCTATATCCGCCAAGCTCCACCCAATTACTTTCTTATGTTTTCTCAGCACACTAAGCAACTGCTCCTCTTGTTGGGAAGTGAGTTCCCTTACAATGATAACTGGAAATTTCTGATTATCCTCAAGGTAAGCATACTTGAGGTGGGGAGGAAGTGGCTTTAATTCCAATTTCTGCTCATGGCTAGGTTCTGGATTATCTGGAACTAGTGATAATGGCAAGGTGTCTTCATTATGTTCAGAGGGTGTCCCCACACTTGGACCTTGTTCTATGTGCTTCTCTTCTACTTCTTCCTGGTGAACTTCAGCTACAGTTTCATCAATGATGTCGCACTGGAAGATAGAATGATCTTCCAGAGGGTGCTTTATAGCTTCATTTAAACTGAAACTCACTGCTCAGCTATCTATCTCAAAGGAGTAAGTTCCTGAGAATGCATCCAGCTTGAACTTCGAAGTCTTCAGGAATGGTCTTCCAAGCAGGATTGATGATGGTCTTCCTGAGTCATTAGGGGGCATTTCCAGGATATAGAAGTCAATGGAAAATGTGAGCCCCTTAATGCTCACTAATACATCTTCAGCAATTCTAACTACTGTAATAATGCTCTTATCTGCTAACACAAAATGAGCTGCCGACCTTTTTAAGGGAGGGAGCATCAAAGCATCATATATAGACAATGGCATTATACTAACATACACTCCTAAATCACACATGCAGTCAGAAAATATTACACTTCCAATGGTACAGTTAACCATGCATGGACCTGGGTTACTACATTTTTCAAGTATACCCCTAATTAAAGTAGATATAGAACAACCTAAATGAATAGTTTCTAGTTCATTAATTTTGTCTTTATGTATGCATAAATCTTTCAGAAACTTTGCATATTTAGGTACTTGTTGAATAACATCAAAAAGGGGAACAGTTACCTCAACCTTTTTGAACATTTCTACCATTTTGGGATCAAGTTCCATCTGCTTCCTGGGTTTCCGTGCAAGGTGTGGAAATGGAATAGGGATGGCGGCACTTGCAGCCTCTGCATCCTTTGGTGCTCTATTCCCTTGCTGAGCTACTTCTTCTTCAACCTTGTCTTGTACTTCTTCTTCCTCTTCAGCATCTTCCACTTCAACTATATCTTCAACTGGGGCGTGTTCTAGCGGTCTTGGCTCCTCCTGATTCCTCTCTGGAAGTGTGGTTTCGGATCTCAGAGTGATGGCATTGATGCCACCCTTGGGGTTAGGTAAGGGTTGAGAAGGAATTTCACTAGAGCTTGAAGGCTGGTTGGTGGGAGCAGGTAATGAATCTATTCGGGAGACGAGAGCTTGTAAAGTGGCATTCAGACCATTTAGAGTAGAGTTCAGTGTAGTCTGCATGTCTTGTTGTCCTTGTGCAAGAGAACGAAGCATCTCATCATTTGATGAGGAAGTAGGATAAGTAATCTGAAGGGGCCTGTTGTTGATTGTGCTGGGGTCCTTGGGATTGCCTAAGGTGAGGTGCTCTGTAAGGCTGGTTCTGATTTGCTGTCTGTTATTGTTATTCCACCTCTGATTTCCATTGTTGTCTCTGCCTCCTCTGTTATAGTTGTCCCTCCAGCCATGGTTGGAATTATCTCTCCAACCCTGGTTGGAGTTGTCCTGCCATTCTTGGTTATAGTTCCCACCTTGGTTGTAGTTGCTGCCTTGTTGATCGTATCCTTGATTCGGGCGATCATAGAAGTTATGAGTGGCTGCCACAGTGTTGTGTTCTTGTTTGAGCTGCGGGCACTCATCAGTGTAATGACTATAATCAGTACAGATTCTGCATACTCTTTGGGGGACTAATTTTTGGCTTTGTTGTGGTGGGGAAGGCTAAGTGTGTTGTTGATTTAACTGCATCTGCTACAATAGGTTGGTCATTTCACATATACTCTGTGTAAGAGTAATAGTATCACTGCTAGAGGGAACCTCTGTAACAGTCTTTGAGTGGCTGTTCCTATGCCTGTGATTCCTAGTGGACTCAGCTAAGTCGCTGATCAGTTGTCATGCTTCATCTGCGGTCTTGTACTTTTTCAGAGAACTATTACTAGCACCATCCAGTGTAGTTTTATCCCGAGACTTCATGCCTTGAGTGAAGTAGCTGATCAATACTAACCTGTCAATCATGTGATGGGGGCATGCGTCCAGAAGGTTCTTAAAACGCTCCCAGTACTCATAAAGAGTCTCTGATTCTCCTTGAACAATGCAGGAGATCTCTTTTCTCAATCTATCTATAACTTCAGCTGGAAAGTATTTTTTTCAAGAATTCTCTCCTAAGCGTATCCTAGTTAGTGACAGTTGCTTCAGGTTGGGAGTAGTACCACTCCCTCTCCTTTCCCTCAAGAGAAAACGGGAAGGCAGTTAACCGAATAGAAGTTTCATTTGCACCATGACGCCTTACAGTAGAACAGGCTGTCTGAAAATCCCTTAGGTGCTTGATAGGCTCCTGAGCAGGTAAGCCATGAAACTTGGGCATCAAGTTGATTAGTGCAGTCTTCAGCTCAAATCTGTAGCCAGAGTTGGATGATGCACTTGATACGGCTGCAGTGTAAAATCTGGAGTTCCAGCTTCCTGGAGAGTAATCCTTCTAGGTGCTGCCATTCTATCTGCACGTGAATCAACTGAATCAGTAGTAAAAGAGCTTGTTTCCTCCTCAGATGGCAGTTCAGATTCGCCCTCAGATGAGACTGGTGAATCGATAACAATCACTTCACCACCTTCTGAGGCTAACCTGTGCCGAGCTCGCCTAATACGTGAAAGAGTTCTTTCAATTTCAGGATCAAATACAGCTAAGCTCGGATCAGGCAGTGAACGCGTCATTCAATGAAAGAAACATACAGCTCATGGTAATAAAATAAAATACGCAAATAAAATAAAAATATGTACACTAATTAATAATTCAGTACACAATTACAACTCCCCGGCAACGGTGCCAAAAATTGATGCGTGGCAGAAATTAGATCAATTAAGAGATTATAATATAAGAACAGCGTTGCGAGTATAGCTCTTAACCAGCAAAAATCCGCCTCATCAATTTAGAAAGGTTGTCACAAAAGTTTAAAATAAAAAAATACTGGGAGTATGAGTCCCAGGTCGTCTCCCAACGAGTTGCTAGAAAGGGTGCTAAGTTATTAATTAGGAGTTTTCCGAGGATTTTGAGAGTTGAATGACAGAAAATAAATAATTGTAATTTAAAAGAGAAATATATATATATTCTAATTAAAAAGCCTTGACTGGGGGGAATGATTAATTGGAAGTTCTATCCTTATTGGAATTTTCTCAAGTGTAGTATAAAGAGGTTGTTGTTTTCACTTACTTAACCCTTACTAAATAAAGGAAAGTCAAGTGATTGAGCTAACTCTTATTCGTAAATCCTAGTCCTCTCCCTTGGGAAGGTCTAGCGTTAGTAAATACAGAATTAGCCAACAACTTCCAATTTAACTAATCACTTGATCATTCCAACTCAAGTGTCTCCTTTTAATCAACCCCCATGTCAAGTTGGGAATCTACTCCATTGACATGAAAATTACTTGCATAGAATTAAAAAGGGAATAAAAGAAAGACATGATAGACAATAACTGCAATTTAATTAAAACTAAAAGTAATCCTTTTCATTAACAATCCATGAAAATAATCCAATTATAACTTTAAACAAGAATTAAGAATATGGAATAAATAAAAGAGTAAGGAAACAAACTAGAATAGTATCTTCAACGGAGGTGATGACTCTTGAATATCCAAAAGCAAAAGCATAAAACTAATAAATTATGAATGTAAAGAAAACCTAGAGGAAGAGTAATTTTCTGTCTAGATTTAGATCTAAAAACCTAAAACTATGCTAATGTGAATGTCTGTTGAGTCTCTGCATGTTCCCTGGCTCTATTCTGTGTTTCTGGGCCGAAAACTGGGTCAAAACTCGGCCTGAAATTGCCCACAGCATTTTCTATTATTTCTGCAGATTGCGCATGTCACGCGTACACGTCAGTCACGCGTGCGCGTCATTTGGCAAATTTCCTTGTCACGCGTACGCGTCAGGTACGCGCACGCGTCATCTTGCAGAACTCCAATACACGCGTACGCGTTAGGCACGCGCACACGTCGCTGCCAAATTCCCCATTCCGCGAGCTCGTGTGAGCCATGCGTGCGCGTCGATGCTCGCTGGTTATCTCCTTGGTTTCTTGTGTTTCTTCAATTTTTGCAAGCTTCCTCTCCATTCTCTAAGCCGTTCCTGCCCTATAAAGTCTGAAACACTTAAAACACGGATCACGGCATCGAATGATATAAAGGAGAATTTAAAATATACTAATTAAAGATCTTTAGGAAGCAAGTTTTCAACCATAAAACAAAACTAGGTAGGGATTGTAAAATCATGCAAATCATATGAATAAGTAGGTAAAGACCTGATGAAACCACTCAATTAAACACAAGATAAACCATAAAATAGTGGTTTATCATGTGCCTCAATCAGAATTCCAGTCAATTTTAGAGGCCTGCCACTCCTCTGAGAGTGGTGGACATTTTGGTCCTAAACGAACGGCTAGATAAATTTTAGACTATGGATTCTGGTGGTCCACTCTTTTTAAGGATGCTACTGCCTTCTGTAAATCTTGCCCCCCATGCCAAAGGTTTGGGAATATATCCAAGAGGGATGAGATGCCCCAACAACTTATGTTGTTATGTGAAATTTGTTATGTTTGGGGCATTGACTTCATGGGTCCATTTCCAAACTCTAGTGGTTTCTTATACATATTGTTAGCTGTTGGTTATATTTCTAAATGGGTGGAATCAATTTCTACCCGTATTGATGATGCTAACGTTGTTGTCTCCTTTGTTAGAAATCATATTATCTGTCGCTTTAGATCACCACGAGCAATCGTGAGTGATCAAGGCACTCATTTTTGTAACAGGAGATTGACAGGTCTACTGAAGAAACATGGCATTGTGCACAAGGTAGCAACAGCTTACCACCTTCAGACCAATGGGCAAGCCGAGGTGTCTAACAGAGAGATAAAGCACATATTGGAGAAGATTGTCAAGCCTCATAGGAAGGACTGGTGCACCAGACTTGTAGATGCACTCTGGGCTTATCGGACAGCATACAAGACACCCATCAGAATGAGTCCCTTCCACCTAGTATACGGAAAGGCTTGTCACCTCCCAGTGGAGGTGGAACATAAAGCTTTCTGGGCTGTAAGGGAATATAACATGGGATTTGAGATAGTCGGTGCTGAAAGGAAGCTACAACTAGCAGAACTGGAGAACCTTCGACTCGAAGCATATGACAACTCCAGACTATACAAAGAGAGGGTGAAGGCTGTGCATGACAAGCATATCAAGTGAAGAGAGTTCAGACCTGGGGAACTAGTTCTCTTTTACAACTCCAGGTTGAGGCTCATGTCAGGCAAGCTAAGATCAAGGTGAGAAGGCCCCTATAGAGTAGAGAAGGCAGAGCCATACAGAGTCTTCCACCTGAGTCATCCTGCAAGCTCCAAATTCATCAAAGTCAATGGCCACCGCTTGAAGCTATATCATCGTGAGAAAATGAAGGACAATAAAGATCTAGAGGTCTTCCTCTTGGAGGATCCACCAACAGAAGAAGATTGAGCTTGTGGACCGTCCAACTTAAGGACGTAAAAGCAAAGTTCTAGGTGGGAGACAACCCACCATGGTATGATCGTCCCTTTTCATTTCTAGTTTTATTTTATTTTATTTTTATCAGTGTTCATTCATAATTTCTGCATAATCACCTGCATTCTGCATAAAAAAAATGCATTTGACACGCAAGTGTCTAGGACGCGCACGCATCGCTTGTGAATCCGAAAAGAATAGGAATTGAATAGAGAGTTACGCGGGATTGGTGCTGGAACCATGTTCTGCGTGCAAACAAGCCCACGCATACGCGTACTTCACGCATGTGCGTCGCTTGCGTTGTTAGCCACCCACGCGTAAGCGTCCATGATGCGTACGCGTAACCCTAGAATTCGGTGTAAATGAGTGTTTGAATAGAGAGTTGTGATGACCTCGCGCTGGAACTGTGCTATAGGCACAAATTTACCCACGCGTACGCGCCACTGACGCGTCCGCGTCAGTTTCACTATGTGGCTATCCACGCGTGCGCGTACCTCACGCGCACGCGTCATATGTCTTTTTGGCTCCAGTGCAGTTCAACCCGAGAGTTGTGCGTGCGCGGGGCTGCTCTCGCGCGATTCGCACGACCAAGGGCACGCGTACGCGTGCCGAACGCTTACGCGTCACTATCCATTCTGCGCAACGCACGCGTACGTGTGCTGTACGCATACGCGTCGCATGCGCCGTCTCACCTACACAGTATGCCGCCCAGATTTTATCTTTCCCCCTCCCAAATCCTACTTCTTTTGCATTCCTAATTCTTTCTTCTTTCTTCTTTCTTCTTCCTTCTTTCTTCATTATTCCTTCTTACTATCTACTACTTTCTTCCTCCCTTTTTCATCTTCTACCTCAGGTTCTTTTCTTCCTCCCATATACTCTTTCATTCATCTTTCAATTACTGCATTTAATTATTTTTCTTTCTTCTCAAATTACCTTGGTTATTTATGGTTTCTTTTTCATATATTTTTATGTTGGTGTTAGAGCTTTATTTGGGTATTACCTTATTATGATTGAGCTTGTGGATATTATGAGGAGTGATTTGACAATTGACATTTAATTTTGGTTCTCATATACACTTGGATTCATTATTCTACTCCCTATTTTAACTTGCACACCAAGTGTTTGTGAAAAAGATTTTATGGCATTTTGAATTCTATTTTGTTTTACTCTCACACTTTCGTGCCTTTCTTTTTCATAACACTTGCAATCCACATGTATTGAGATTATCATCTACAATTGTCATCATACAAATGCTCTTTAATTTGGCTCATTTAATAATTCATGCTTGAGTTATGTTTCTCATGCCTATTACTTGCATGCTTTTACCCTTTTGCATCTAATTCTTATGAATTGCCTTTTTGCTCCTAATTGATGTCTTACCTACATGTTGTAGCTACCATGTATTTAAGCTATTATCTTTTCTTTGGAATTCATTATCACTTGGAATTTTCTCCCTCCGGTTTTTAGTTATATATATTTCACATCCTTCCTCTTTCTTTCTTCCTTAGGAATGGGTACCAAGAAAGGAAAAGAGAAGGCCACTGACAAGACACCAGCAAGGAGAGGAACCAAGAGAGCTCCGGCTAAGGCACCACCATCTACCAGTGTCAAGCCGCCAACAAAGCGGGTTAGAGGATCATTAACATTGATAAAGCAGAGAAAGCCTTTCCCGCACGGGACTCCACACGGTTCACCAACCGTTATTGCGAGCAGATGTTCCCCATCCTATCTGAGAAGAACTACAATACTGAATATCTACTCATTATCCCAACCCATTTTGTTGATTTTGTGGAGCCCCGCATCGAGAGGAGACATTGGAGATTTTTGAGGAGGCAGCCGCGGGAGTCCAACTTATCATGGGTAGTTGAATTCTACTCCAACTTCTACTCGCCTATCCTGCAGACTATTTATATTCGTCAGCAATAAGTCCCTGTCTCCGAGAGTGCCATACAGAGAATACTGGATCTTTCACCTACCCAGAGGGATTGGATGCATATCAAGAGGCCTCTCTTAAGCGCCAGATGTATCAGTTCGACTGGGATAGCGTCCTTGGAGTTATAGCCCAACCTGGCAGCACCTGGATCTATGGGCAGCATCGGTCAAAATCCAAGAGCATCTCAGCCCAATCACTTATCTTGGAGGCTCGCGTGTGGGCACAGATTATGTCCCACTATATTTTTCTGAGCACTCACGAGTCCACCTTCACAGCGGACATGGCTGCTCTCCTCTGGTGCATCCTGACAGAGCAACCCCTCAACCTGCCCCGACACATCCGGCAAGCCATGGGACACGTGCAGATAGCGGGTAACCTGCCTTTCTCCACATTGGTTTCAGATTTAGTCTCTGCAACAGGTGTGTCCTATCGGGAAGGAGACACAAAGGTCATGAACCCTAGGGCCAGTCAGTATATCCCGAATGGGAAATACATCAGACCACCAGTTCCTTTTGTGAGACGGCCTCCATGCCCATCTTTGGATACTCCTCCTTCTTCTACTCCACCTTCATCCACACCACAAGTACCATCCACCCATCAGATGTTCCTTCAGATCCTTGAGCGGTTCGACCGGCAAGCCCGACGGATGGAGCAAATGGAGTGCTGTAACAACCACTGATACAACTATCTGAAGGAACTCATCGTTGGTACTCACCCACCTCCGGAATAAAAGGACACTCCGGACTCCCCTTCACCTAGTAGCACAGGGAGCCATGGCAAGTCAGACAGCAGAGGTGATGCTTCCAGCCCTACCTTGCTCCTTACTGATGGAATGGAGGACGGTGCCAAGACTTAAGTGTGGAGAAGTCAGTCCCTGACTTCCGGAGGTAATCTCTCTCTTTTAGCACCAACATTTGACTTTTTCGTTTGTTAGATAGGATAGATTGCATGGTAATAACTGCTTGCATGTATGTTATGCTTGGTTAAAGCAATGAGTTTCTTTTCAAGACCCTATTTTATAGTATTTTACTAATTTAAATTGAAAATTTGTGTTAAACTTGTCTGAAGATTGTAATTTGGAACATGGTTTATAGCTAAGAACACACAACCTGTGAGATTTTGAGCTTAATTATATGGTTACATTATTTAACCATGATTCCTATTCTTGTGTATTTTCTTATCTATGATTGCAATCTATAGTTTGTTCCATTCTATATGTCCATTGTTTAGTGTATTTGCATCCATACATATGATTGAGGCCATTAATTGTTATTAGCTCACTTATCCCAAATAGCCTACCATTTCAATTACCTTTATTTGCCACTTTGAGCCTTTTAATCCCCATTTATTCTTTATATTACCACATTACTAGCCTTAAGCAGAAAAATAATTAATTACCTGATTTGAATCTTTGGTTAGCTTAAGATAGTGTGTTAACTAAGTGTGGGAAATTATGGGAAACCTGGAATAATGGGAATGTGTTATGTTTCTACTTTATCTGAATATTGGAAATTTGGATGCCTACTCATGTGAAACCAGAGAAACCATATGCATCGATATGTTATGTTTTCATTCTTGTTTAAAAAAAAATAGAAAAGAAAAGAAAAGTACAGAAAAAAAAAATAAATGAATAGGGGATAAAACCACCCCCATGCTAAAGTTCAATAAAAGATCAATGCATATATGATGGAATTATAAATTGATACATGAGTATGTGATGAAAAAGAGAGATTTTGGGTAGCTAGGCATGATTTTAGAGTTATATAGAGTGTGTGTGTTAGGTGAGAACTTAGATTAGTCAAAGATTCATATTATAGCTCACTTGGCCATACATATATCCTCACCTTTACCTTAACCCCATTACAACCTTGAAAAGACCTCATGATGTTTGCATTGGTACACTAAATATTTGTTGATTGGTTAGATGAAGAACAAAGTTTTAGAAAGCATGACTAGAGAAGAGTAGAGTGGATTAACCCTAGACACTTGAGCGATTAGAGTGCATATACACTACCAGTGAGGGTTCGATGCTTGATTCTATGTTCCCTGCTTTCATGAGCTATCTTCTTACAAGTTTACTTGTCTTTTATTGTGTGATTTGAATTAGTAGAATCTGAATTATGTTTGTCTTGGAGAACTTGTTTACTTTTAACCAAGTAGATAGAAATATCTTAGCATATAGTTGCATTCACATACATAAGTTACATCTCATAAGTCTTACTTCCCCCATTCATTCCTTTTGTCTCCTTGAGCTTAGCATGAGGACATGCTAATGTTTAAGTGTGGGGAGTTTGATAAACCATTATTTTATGGTTTATCTTGTGCTAATTTGAGTGGTTTTTATCAAGTCTTTGCACACTTATTCATACAATTTGCATGATTTTACAATTCCTTCCTAATTTTGTTCTATTGTTGAAAACTTGCTTCATAAGCCTTTAAATTATGTATTTTAATTCCCCTTTATACCATTCGATGCTGTGATCTGTGTGTTAAGTGTTTTCAGGCTATATAGGGCAGGAATGGCTTAGAGGATGGAGAGGAAGCTTGCAAAAATAGAAGGAGCACAAGAAATAAAGGAGATAACCAGCGAGGATCGACGCACACGCATGGCTCACGCGTGCGTGTGATTTGGAGATTTTCACAGCGACGCGTGTGCGTACCTGATGCGTACGTGTGATAAGCGAGATTGCACAGCGATGCGTGCGCGTAACTGACGTGTCCGCATGACATGCGAAGAGGACTATCGACGCGTACGCGTGACTGACGCGTATGCGTGACATGCGCCACATGCAGAAATCGCAGAAGTCACTGAGGGCGATTTTGGGCTGATTTTGGACCCAGTTTTCGGCCCAGAAACACAGACTAGAGCCAGGGGACAAGCAGAGACTCAAGACACATTCACTTTTACACAGTTTTTAGTTTTAGTTTTGAATCTTAGAGAAAAAATACTACTTCCTCTAGGGTTCTTCACATTCATAATTTTAGAGTTTTATGCTTTTGATTTGGATATTGAGAAGAGTTACTTCCTCTATTGAAGTTTCTATCATTCTAGTTTGTTTCCTTATTTCTTTACTCTTTTATCACCCATTTACCCTGTTCAGATTTACATATGGATATCTTTGATTTTTGAATTTATTAATGCAAGAATTATTTTTACATTTAATTTCATTATTGGTTTAAGTATCATCTTTCCTTAATTTATTACTCCAAAATTAGCTTTTATTAATTTAATTTTAGTTACCATGTCTCTTCTCTTTTCCCTTTACATGTCTGTGACATTGGCATCCATGTCAATGGAGTAGGCTCTTAACTTGACCTTGGAGTTGATTAATAGGAGACCCTTGATGAGATGAAATACTCAAGTGTTAATTTGCAATTGGAAGTTGTTGGCTAACTCTCTAGTCACTAACGCTAATCCTTCCATAGGACAGGATTAGGACTTGTGGATTAGAGTTGGCTCAATTACTTGACTTTCCTTTATTCGGTAAAGGTTAACTAAGTAAAAACAACAACCTCTTACTATTACACTTGGGAGAATTCAACAAGGATATAACTTCCGATTAATCTTCTCCTGGTCAAGGCTTCTTTATTTCAATTACACAAAACCTCTTGTTAATTTTCATTGCTTTAATTTATAATCATTTATTTTTCTGTTCTCCAACTCTAAAATTTCTCAGAAAAATTTCTGACCAATAAAATAGCACTCTTTTGTCAACTCGTTGGGAGACGACCTGGGAATTCTACTCCCAGTATTTTATTCTTAAATTGTGACAACTCTTTCTAAGTTGATAAGCAGAATTTTCGTCGGTTAAGAACTGTACTTGCAACGCTGTTCTTATTATAAATTCTTAATTGGCAATTTTCCGCACGTCAATTTTTGGCGCCGTTGCCGGAGAGTTGCAACAGTGTGCTAAATTATTGGTTGGTGTAGAAATTTTAAATTTACATATTTGCATATTTTTTTTTATTTTATTACCATGAATTGTATGTTTCTTTCATTGAATGACGCGTTCACTACCTTATCCGAGTTTAGCCGCGTTTGATCCTGAAATCGAAAGAACTATTTCACATATTAGGCGAGCTCGGCGTCGGTTAGCCTTTGAGGGTGGTGAAGTGGTTACTACCAATTCACCAGTCTTATCTGAGGGCGAATCTGAAGTGCCATTTGAGGAAGAAACAAGCTCCTCTTCTATTGATTCTGTTGAATTAAGTGCAGGTAATATGGCAGAGCCCAGAAGGATTACTCTCTAGGAAGCAGGAGCTCCAGACTTTATACTGCAACCGTATCAAGCGCATCATTCAAATCTGTCTGTAGATTTTGAACTGAAAACTGTGCTAATCAACCTAATACCCAAGTTTCATGGCTTACCTGCTCAAGAGCCTATCAAGCACCTTATAGATTTTCAGACAGCCTGCTCAACTACTAGGCGTCATGGCACATATGAGACTACTATTTGGCTATATGCCTTCCCATTTTCTCTTGAGGGGAAGGCAAGGGAGTGGTTCTACACTCAACCTGAAGAAGTTGTTACTAATTGGGATCTACTCAGAAGTGAATTCCTGGACAAATACTTTCCGGCTGAAGTTACAGATAGATTGAGGAAAGAAATTTCCTGCATTATCCAAGGTGAATCAGAGACTCTTTATGAGTATTGGAAATGCTTCAGGAATCTCTTAGACTCATGTCCCCACCACAGGATTGGCTAGTTGGTGTTGATTAGCTATTTCACAAAAGGCATGAAGCCTCAAGACAAGACTATATTAGATGTTACGAGTAATGGCTCTCTGACTATGTACAAAACGGCGACAGAAGCGTGGCAACTGATCGCCGATCTAGCTGAGTCTACCCGGAATGCCAGGCATAGGAATAACCATCCTAAGGCTATTGCGGAGGTTTCCTCTAGAAGTGAGACTGCTGCTCTCACACAGATTTTTGGAGAGATGACCAACATACTGAAGCAGCTACAACTGAATCAACAATAACCTCAGCCTCCCCCACAACAAAAATGTCAATAGTTGGTTCCTTAGAGAGTGTGCGGAATATGTGCTTGCTATACCTATTACACTGATGAGTGTCCCCAACTCCAACAAGAAGACAACACCTTGGCAGCTACTCATAATTTCTATGACCGCCCAAATCAAGGATACTATCAACAAGGCGGCAATTATAACCAAGGTGGGAACTACAATCAAGGTTGGCAAGACAACTCCAACCAGGGATGGAGAGATAATTTCAACCTGGGATGGAGAGACAACTACAAGTGAGGAGGCAGAGACAACAGTGGGAATCAGAGGTGGAACAACAACAACAATAATCAGCATAACCCTCCTTACCAACAGCAAAACCAAAACCAGCCTTACAGAGCACCTCACCAAAGGCAGTCCCAAGCGCCTCAGAACAACCAACAGCAGGCCCCTCAAATTACTTATCCCCCTTTATCTACCAATGATGAGATGCTTCACTCTATTGTACAAGGACAGAAAGACCTTCAAAATTCACTTACCTCTAGCATCACTGGTCTTACCTCCACTTAACAAGCTCTTATCTCCCGACTGGAACCACCTTCTACCCCCAACAATCAACCTGCAAGCTCCAGTGCACTGCCCTCTCAACCCTACCCAACCGTAAAGGTGGAATCAATGCCATTACTTTGAGGTCCGGAACCACATTGAAAGAGAGGAATAATGAGGAGCCAAACTCAAAGGAAGATATCCAAGCTGAAGACATTGTTGAGGTGGAGGATGTTGAAGAGGAAGAGGAAGTACAGGACATGGTTGAAGAAGAAGTAGCTCAACCAGGGAATGGAGTACCAAAAGAAGCTGAAGTTACAAGAGAAGCCATTCCCATCCCATTTCCACACCTTGCTAGGAAGTCCAGAAAGCAGATGGAGCTAGACCCCAAGATGGTGGAGATTTTCAAAAAGGTTGAGGTAACGATTCCACTTTTTGATGCATTCGCCAGGTACCTAAGTATGCTAAGTTTCTAAAAGATTTATTTATGAATAAAGATAAAATACAGGATTTAGAAACTATTCCTCTAGGTAGCTCTATTTCTGCCTTAATGGGTGATATACCTGAAAAATGTAGTGATCTAGGTCCATGCATGGTTACTATTACTATAGAAGGGGTAAAATTTTCTGACTGCGTGTGTGATTTAGGCGCGTGTGTGAGTATTATGCCATTATATGTATATGATGCTCTAAGGCTCTCTCCCTTAAAAAGGTCGACAACACATTTTGTTTTGGCAGATAAAAGTATAATCTTGATGGTAGGAATTGCTGAGAACGTGTTGGTGAGCATTAAGGGGCTCACATTCCCTATTGATTTCTACATATTGGAGATGCCCCCTAATGACTCAGGAAGACCATCGTCTATCCTCCTTGGAAGGCCATTTCTGAAAACCTCAAAGTTCAAGTTGGATGCATTCTCAGGAAGTTACTCCTTTGAGATAGATGGCAGAGCAGTGAGCTTTAACCTGGATGAAGCTATGAAGCATCCTCCGGAAGATCATTCCATCTTCTAGTGCAACATCATTAATGAGACTGTAGCTACAGTTCACCAGGAGGAAGTAGAAGAGAGGCACATGGAGCAAGGTGTAAGTGTGGAGAATCCCCTTGAACAAGATGAAGACACATTGCCACTCTCACTAGCTCTAGATGATCAAGTGCCTAGCCATGAGCAGAAAATGGAGTTGAAGTCCCTTCCACCCCACCTCAATTATGCTTACCTTGAGGATCATCAGAAGCTCCCAGTTATCATTGCAAGGGAACTCACTTCCCAACAGGAGGAGCAGCTGCTTAGTGTGCTGAGAAGACATAAGAAAGTAATTGGGTGGAGCTTGGCGGATATAGTAGGCATCATCCCTCAAGTTTGTGAGCACAGAATATTTTTAGAAGAGGGAGCAAGGCCTGTCCGTCAACCTCAAAGGCGGCTGAATCCCACCATCTTAGAAGTTGTCAAGAAGGAAGTGACCAGATTGCTCGAAGCTGATATCATCTATCCCATCTCAGACAGTGAATATGTCAGCCCAGTACAAGTGGTGCCCAAGAAGTCTGGAGTCACAACAGTAAAGAATGAGCATGGAGAGCTCCTGACAACTAGAGTGCAGAATTCCTGGAGGGTGTGCATTGATTATAGGCGCCTCAACCAGGCTACTCGCAAGGATCACTACCCCCTGCCCTTTATTGATCAGATGCTTGATCGCCTGTCAGGTAAATCATACTACTACTTTTTAGATGGTTACATTGGCTATTTTCAGATTCATATAGCTCCTGAGGATCAGGAGAAAACTACTTTTACATGTCCCTTTGGAACGTATGCATATAAGAGGATGCCTTTTGGCTTATGTAATGCATCGGCTACTTTCCAAAGATGCATGATGAGTATTTTCTCAGATCTTATTGAGAACTGTATGGAAATTTTCAAGGATGACTTTAGTGTGTATGGTGATTCATTTAGCCTTTGCTTGGATATCTTAGCTAGAGTATTAGACAGGTGTGTTAGTTCAAACTTTGTATTAAATTTTGAAAAATGTCATTTTATGGTAAAACAAGGTATTGTTCTAGGAAATGTTGTTTCTAGTACTGGTATTTCTGTTGATCCAGCAAAGGTAGATGTGATTTCTAGTTTACCTTACCCCTCCTCCGTGAGGAAAGTCCGTTCGTTCCTTAGTCATGCAGGTTTCTACCGGAGATTTATTAAGGACTTCAGTAAGGTAGCATTGCCTTTATCCAGACTGCTGCAGAAAGATGTTGAGTTCGAGCTGAGTGAGGACTGTATGAAAGTGTTCGATAAGCTGAAGATCGCCTTGACTCAAGCTCCGATTGTGAGAGGACCAAACTGGAGCCAGCCTTTTGAGATTATGTGTGATGCCTCCAACCATGCAGTGGGAGCGGTGCTGGCTCAGCGCGAAGGTAAGGACCCTTTCATAATTGCTTATGCTTTTAAGACCTTAGATGCTGCTCAGTCTAATTATACTACCACTGAAAAAGAGCTTCTAGCTATTGTTTTTGATCTGGATAAATTCCGAGCCTATTTACTTGGTACTAAGGTGGTAGTATACTCAGATCATGCAGCTCTAAAATATTTATTAGCTAAAAAAGAGTCCAAACCAAGGTTAATACGTCGGATACTGTTGCTGCAAGAATATGATTTAGAAATCAAAGATAGGAGTGGTTCTTAGAATTTAGTGGCGGACCACTTGAGTCGCCTAGAGCACCTTAAGAATGACTCCACTCCTATCAATGATGTTTTTCCATTTGATAGCTTGCACGCAATATCTGAAGTAGTTCCTTGGTATGCACCTATAGCTAATTATGTAGTTAGTCATACCTTCCCTCCTAATTTTACTAAGCACCAGAGGGATAAGCTGAAAAGTGAGTCCAAATATTATATATGGGATCACCCATATTTATTGAGGTATGATGCTGACTAGATAATTAGAAGGTGTGTGCCTCAATCAGAATTCCAGTCAATTTTAAAGGCCTGCCACTCTTCTGAGAGTGGTGGACATTTTGGTCCTCAAAGAATAGCTACAAAAATTTTAGACTGTGGATTCTGGTGGCCCACTCTTTTTAAAGATGCTACTGCCTTCTGTAAATCTTGTTTCCCATGCCGAAGGTTTGGTAATATATCCAAGAGGGATGAGATGCCCCAACAGCTTATGCTATTTTATGAAATTTTTGATGTTTGGGGCATTGACTTCATGGGTCCGTTCCCAAACTCTAGTGGTTTATTATATATATTGTTAGCTGTAGATTATGTTTCTAAATGGGTGGAAGCAATTCCTACCCGTACTGATGACGCTAACATTGTTGTCTCTTTTGTTAGAAGTCATATTATCTGTCGCTTTGGATCACCACGAGCAATCGTGAGTGATCAAGGCACTCACTTTTGTAACAGGAGATTAGCAGGTCTACTAAAGAAGCATGAGATTGTTTACAAGGTAGCAACAGCTTACCATCCTCAGACCAATGGGCAAGTCAAGGTGTCTAATAGAGAGATAAAGCACATATTGGAGAAGATAGTCAAGCCTCATAGGAAGGACTGGAGCACCAGACTTGTAGATGCGCTTTGGGCTTATCGGACAGCATACAAGACACCCATCGGAATGAGTCCCTTCCGCCTAGTCTATGGAAAGGCTTGTCACCTCCCAGTGGAGGTGGAACATAAGGATTTCTAGGCGGTAAGGAAATGCAACATGGGATTTGAGAAGGCTGGTGCTGAAAGGAAGCTGCAATTGGCAGAACTGGAGACCCTTCGACTCGAAGCATATGACAACTCCAGACTATATAAAGAGAAGGTGAAGGCTGTGCGTGACAAGCATATCAAGAGAAGACATTTCAGACCTGGGGAGCTAGTTCTCCTTTACAACTCAAGGCTGAGGCTCATGTCAGGCAAGCTGAGATCAAGGTGGGAAGGCCCCTATAGAGTATAGAAGGTAGAGCCATACAGAGTCTTCCACCTGAGTCATCCTTCAAGTTCCAAATTCATCAAGGTCAATGGACATTGCTTAAAGCTGTATCGTGGTGAGAAGATAAAGGACAGTAAAGAGCTAAAGGTCTTCCTCTTGGAGGATCCACCAACAGAAGCAGACTGAGCTTGTGAACCATCCAACTTAAGGACGTAAAAGCAAAGTGCTAGGTGGGAGACAACCCACCATGGTATGATCGTTCCGATTCATTCCTAGTTTATTTTCTTTTGTTTTTCATAGTAGTCATTCATAATTTCTGCATAATCATCTGCATTCTGCATTCTGAAAAAAAGGCACACGACGCGCGGGGATCCACGACGCGTACGCGTCCTATGTGCTTGCGAGAATAAGAAGAATTGAACAGAGAGTTGTGCGGGAGTGGCGTAGGAAGTGTGCGTTACGCACAAACAAGATCACGTGTACGCATCCATGACGCGTGTGCGTCATTTGCAAACTTAGCACTCCACGCGTACGCGTCAGGCACGTGCACGTGTGGATAAGGAAATCGGCATCAATGGGTGTTTGGCCAGAGAGTTATGTTGGTGTGGGGCTGGACCTGTGCTGGGAGCACAATCCCCATCACGCGTACGCGTCCCTGACACGTGCCCGTCATTTTCACTAAATGGCCATCCACGCATGCGCTTGCCTGACGCGCACGCGTCGTATGCGATTTTGGCCCCACGCGCAGAACGGACAGAGAGTTGTGCGTGCGCATTGATGCCTTCGCGCCATTCGCACAACCCATATCACGCGTACGCGTCCCTGATGCTTATGCATCTGATAAACCACTATTTTATGGTTTATCTTATGCTTAATTGAGTGGTTTTTATCAACTCTTTATCCATTTATTCATACTAATCGCATGCTTTATGATTTCCTTCCTGATTTTGTGCTATGATTGAAAACATGCTTCTTTGGCCTTTATATTGCTAATATTAATCCTCTCTTATCACCATTAGATGCCTTGATATGTGTGTTCAGTGTTTTCAGAGATTACAGGGCAAGAATGGCTTAGAGAATGGAAAGGAAGCATGCAAAAGTGGAAGGAATACAAGAAACTGAAGGAACTACTAAAGCTGTCCAGCTTGTCCTCTCTGCACTCAAACGGTCATAACTTGAGCTACAGAGGTCCAAATGATGCGGTTCTAGTTGCGTTGGAAAGCTACGTCCGGGGCATCGATTTGATATATAATTTGCCATAGCTTCCCCGACGTTAGGCGACGCGAACGCATGAATGACGCGCCCGTATCGTATCTGCGAATTGTAATCCGCGCGAACGCGTGGACGACGCCTCCGCGTCACTTTCCCGTGACCTGAGCGTAACAAAAACCACTGGGAGTGATTTCTAGGCTGTTTTTGACCCAGTTTTTAGCCCAGAACAAACAGATTAGAGGCTATAAAGTGGGAGAATGCATCCATTCATAATCATGCTTTTCATAATTCACTTTTCATAATTTAGATGTAGTTTTTAGAGAGAGAGGTTCTCTCCTCTCTCTTAGGTTTTAGGATTAGAATTCCTCTTAAAGGATTTAGGATTCAACTCTTCATCAGATTCAATATTTCTTTTACTTTATATTTAACTCTTATTTTCAGATACTTTAATACTTGTATTAGTTATGTTGCCTAATTGGCTTATGAACTTTTCCATGTTAAGATTTGAATATTTTATTTAATATAATTGAGGTATTTTAGATTTATCACTTCTTCTATGGTTTGTTATTAATTAATGTTCTAAGTTGGATCCTAACTTGATTTTAGAGTTGATTAATATTCGGAGACCCTTAAGTTGAATTACACAAGAGTTCAATTGTAATTGGGTTTATCGTTGGCTGGCTCTCTAGTCACTAACGCTAATCCTTCCCAAGGGAGAGGATTAGAACTTGTGAATAGAAGTAGACTTCCAACTTACTTGACTTTCTTTTACTTTACTTGGTAAAGGATAACTAAGTAGAAGCAACCTTCAATTATCAATTGATCTTGAGAAAAATCCAACAAGGATAGAACTTCCGATTAATCTTCTCCGGGTCAAGGTTTTTAATTTAATTACAATAAAATTTCTTATTTATTTTTATTGCTTTAATTTATAAATATACCTGTGCCCATTGCCCAAATTCCAAAACCCCAATTTACAAACTCAGAACCAATAATAAGAACATACTTTCCTGCAGTTCCTTGAGAAGACGACCCGAGGTTTAAATACTCGGTTATCAATTTAAAAAGGGATTTGTTACTTATGACAACCAAAACGTTTGTAAGAAAGGACTTTTGTTGGTTTAGAAGCTATACCTGCAACGAGGATTTATCTGCAAATTTCTAGACCACGCAAAAGTTCTCTCTTCAAAATGGCACCGTTGCCGGAGAATTGCAAACGTGTGCCTTATTATTGGTTATTGTAAATTTTTTATTTTGCTTGTTTATTTATTTTTATTTATTGTTTTTAATTTTTATTAGTTGCTATGAGTTCTCACCCCTCTCGCTTTGAGTTTGGTTTCAATGTTGTTGTAAGGAATGGAAATTATAACAGGAACATGCATCAAGGTCAAAACAATCAGAGATGGAAGGAGCCACGAGGATCTAATCAACCCTTTCGGCAACATCACCTTCCAGGATACCATGGACAACGACCATCCTACAATGCATGCCAAGACAATAGATATGGTGGACCCCCTTGTAGTTACCAGCAAGCTCCATCATATGCCAATGAACCACCTCCTCAAAATAGCTTTGGACCACCATACTCACAAGCCCTTTTCTACCATTCACCTCCATATGACCCTAACCCGTATCCACCATACCAACCACCTTATGAGCCAAATGAACCATACATAGAACCACCCCCATTACAACACAATTACTCTCATGAACCACCACCTCAATATACACCATCTCCTTATCATTGTCAAGATGAACCACCTTCCTACCATGAACCCTTTCTCCCAACAAATGAACCGTCCTATCCACCCCAAACCTCCATGGAGAAAGCACTTGCCGATCTAAACTCTACTATACAAGCTCTCTTCACCCAAATCGGACCACCAAATACCTTCAACAATCAACCCTCAAGCTCTAGTACACTTCCTTGTCAATCACAGAATGATCTCTCCATCCCATCACCACCATCTATGGAAGAGCACCCACATCCATCAATCCAAGAGCAACATGATCTCAATGATGCTATTGACATGGCACAAGAGAGAAGGGATCATCTTCGCGAATCCATACTTCATAAGGAGCTAGAGGAGGCCCTAAAGGTGAAGGTAGTAAAAACCCTTGAAGTCGAAGGAGTGGTTGAAGAATTAGTGAAGGAAGAATCAAGGGATCATCTCAAGGAAGCAGCGGATCGATTTCATGCAACTCTATATCAACTAAATCAAGTGATAAGTCGATTAGCTTCCCAATGCTCGGACACTCAAAGTGCTCCCATGGCTACATGTGGAGAATCAACAAAAGAGCGTAGCATAAAGGAGATACTAGAAACTCCAATGGACAGTACGGAGCATGACTTTGTACTGAAACAAGTGGAGAAAGCTGTAATTATTGAAAAGGAAGAAATGGTTGCAGACTTAGGGGATGCAGAACCTCAATGGGAAAGTCAGGTTATAGAACCTCCGTCCAAGGCGATTGAAATTGATGCTGAGGAGGGTGTACAACCTCCAAGGCATATCATGATTAAAGACTTGGAAGAGGTCGATCAAGAGATGGAGATTAAAGAAGAAGAAGCACAGCCTCCCATGCCCTCGGTAAGCAATGAAGAAGAGATTGAATTGGAAGAAAGCTACCAAGAGGAAGAGGTTGAAATTGAAGAAGCTTGCAAATAGGTGGAAGTTGTCAAAGAGCACAAGGGAGTGGAGCTTGGAATCACCTTGCCAAAGTTATTGGAGACCCCTCCCCCTAAGTTGCCATCATCCTTCACAACATTCAAGTGGGTAAAATTCATATCCCTTAGCTTTCTAATAACACTTGAATATGGGATACTGGAGACGGATGGTCAACTTAGAGCTCTTTGTGACATTAAGAGTAAGAGGAAGATGGTCAGTGGTAAGAATTGTCCTGCAAGGTTCATTATGGTTGGAAGCTTTAAGTTTAAATGCAAAGGTTGGTGCAGAGCTCAATTGAATAGGTCTAGGAAGCTGTTTGGATGCTTCAATGAGAATTCTAAAGCTGAACCACCCGGATGGAACAATATTGCTCAACAAGATGACGGGTGCAAAAGCAAGATTTGGGACCCCGGAATTCATTCTGGCAATCAACACTCTTGGGGCCTTGTCACTTGCTTTAACTTACTTGAAGGCTTTCTACGCCTAGTTTGGGATCCCGGAGGTTACTGGAAGTACAAACACTGGTGGGGATTCCTGGATGAATACAAGCATAAGCCACCATAACAGGGAGCTTACCAAATGTCCAACTTAAGGACTCTAACTAAAAGTGCTAGGTGGGAGACAACCCACCATGGTATAATCGTTCCTTTCTCAATTTTAATTTTATTTCGTTTTGTTTGTTTTTCGTTTTATTTTATTCTATTTTTATTGAACCTGGATTTATTCATACCATTCACATCTGCATTTTACATTCTGCATACTGCATATTGCAGATTTAAAAAAAAAAGCACGCACGTGACGCGACAGCATCGCTGACGCGTCCGCGTCACCAGTGCATTGGGAAGAAAAGAAAACGAACAGAAAGTCACGCGAGAGCGTGGCTGGAGGCGTGCCTTTAGCATAATTTGACCCCCATGCGACCGCGTCGCTGACGCGACCGCGTCATGTGGCAAAAGAGCCTCCCACGCGACCGCGTGGCTTTGTGGAATCGACGTAAATAAGTGTATGGCAGTAAGTTGGGCTGGAATTGTGCTAGACGCACAAGCCCTATGACGCGACCGCGTGCCCCACGCGTCCGCATCGCCCTCCGATCTTGGCCATCTACGCGATCACGTCAACCACGCGACCGCGTCACCCAATATTTTGGTCAAAAGAGTTTCAAACAGAGAGTTGTGCGAGCGCGAGGCTGCCCTCGCGCTACTCGCACGGATCATGTCACGCGTCCGGGTGACCGACGCGACCGCGTTGAATCATTTAAGCACTGCTCGCGCGAACGCGTACCCCACGCGTCCGCGTCGCTCGCGCCGCACAGCTCATCCAACTCTGCCAAAAATATCTTATCTTTTTCCTTCCCAAATCCTAATTTTTCTTTTTTCTTTCTTACTTTATCTTTTTCACTTCTCATTCTTTTTCACCTTCATTCTATTTTTACTTAATTTATTTGCATACTTTCATTCATTGCATTTTAATTTTGTGCATATTTTTACTTTCTTTTCTAAATTTATTACTTTTCTGTTGGTGTTGAAATTTCTTATTTAACTGTTGCATCTTCTCTTGAATTATTTTGGGTGCTTAGTGACTTATTTTATTCTGGTTAGGTAATATTATTTAAATCAATGCCAATCTTTCATACCTTTATTACTTTTGCATTGACATGAATTTATATTATCTCTCCTTACCCACACTCTCTTCCCTATTGTTGCAAATTTTTGCACTTTTGATTTGCCATGTACTTCTATTGTTTTCTCACATACATGTTGAAGCTTCCATGTAAATGAAACCCTTATCAAGTGGCATTAACCCACCTATACTTCATTTATTTTCTTATCTTTACTTCTGGCTTACTTTTCTTCCCTTTTTCTTTCAGGATGGCCACCCGGAAGGGAACCGAAGACGTTTACATGGGGAGACAAACAAGTCCATCTGCACAATCCTTGAAGAAAAGCATCAGTTGGAACAACCCGTCCACCTGCACATCTCAGCATGCACCGAGGACGGTACAATCTTTAAGTGTGGAGAGGTCGATACCGACTTTCGTGGGTTAGTATTTCCTTCTCAAACACCAATGTTTTATTTTCCTTGTTAGTTGTTGCATTTGCATGTTTGATTGCATGATTATTTGATTTTGTGCATATTTTACCACTTGATTGAAGTAATATTTTCTTTTTCAAGAAACTTTTTAAGAGCATTTCACTAATTTGAATAAAATTTAATGTTACACTTGTTTGAAGAAATATTGTACTGGAACATGGTTTAGAGCTCGAACACGCAAAACCTGTGAGATTTTTGAGCCTATTTGAATTGGTTGCATTTTACCAACCACTATTTTATTTTTTGTGTGTGTTTTTCTCTCTAAAATTGTGATCTTTATCTTGCTTAATTCTATATTTCCATGGTTTGATGTATGCATACACTTACATGATTGAGGCCTTTATTTCACTGAGCTTACATACCCATATGGCCATACCTTTTCATTATTCTTTGCAAACCAATGTTGAGCCTATTATACCCCTTTATTCTTTACTTTAGCACATCATTAACTCTAAGCGGAAAACAATAATGTCCTTAATTTGAATCCTTGGTTAGCTTAGACCAATAAGAGTGCTCATGAATTAAGTGTGGGGAAGAGAATTTGTAAACATTTGGTTTGAGAATTGAGTATGTTAGAATTTTCTGAAAATGTGAAAGAAATGTTTAGGACATGATTCATGCATCCAATAATTTAATCATATGCATTGAGAAAAATAAAAGAAAAAATATATATATATATATATATATATATATATAAATTAAATAAAAAAATAAAGAAAAAAGAGAGAAGTGAGAAAAAGAAAAGAAAAAAGAGCAATTAAGCAAAAAGGGGACAAAATGCCCCAAAGTAAGTGGTGAAAGCAATGCATATGTACTGTACTTGAAATTAGAATGCATGAATATGTGAAAAACATAGTTAATGGATAGTTAGGTTTCGTATTTTGATTACATGGATTGTCTTAAGTTAGGTGGGAAAAGTTTAAGTTAATTAAGGATTCGGATTTTAGTCCACTTGGCCAAATACAATCCTATCTTGACCCTAACCCCATTACAACCCTTAAAAGACCTCTTGATATGTGTATCTGTGCATTAAATTTATGTTGATTGTTAGATGAAGAGCAAGCCTTAGAAAGCAAGGTTAGTAGAGAATTGAGAGAGTCAGACCTTAAACACTTGAGTGACTAGAGTGTATACACTTCCGGTGAGGGTTCGACGCTCGATTCCTTGTTCCCGGCTTTCATGAGCTATTTTCTTCTTGCAAGTATATTTGTACTCTATTTTGTAATTTGAATTAGTGAAATCCAATTCATATTCGTTCTTGGAAGATTTATTTACTTTTAACCAAGTAGGTAGAAACATTTTGTATGTAGTTGCATTCATATAAGATAGGTTGCATTTCATACATTCTACAATTCCTCTTTACTTCTTTTATAGCTTCTCTTGAGCTTAGCATGAGGACATGCTAATGTTTAAGTGTGGGGAGGTTGATAAACCACTATTTTATGGTTTATCTTATGCTTAATTGAGTGGTTTTTATCAACTCTTTACCCATTTATTCATACTAATCGCATATTTTATGTTTTCCTTCCTGATTTTGTGCTATAATTGAAAACATGCTTCTTTGGTCTTTAAATTGCTAATATTAATCCTCTCTTATCACCATTAGATGCCTTGATATGTGTGTTAAGTGTTTTCAGAGATTACAGGGCAAGAATGGCTTAGAGGATGGAAAGGAAGCATGCAAAAGTAGAAGGAATACAAGAAACTAAAGGAACTACTAAAGCTGTCCAGCCTAACCTCTCTGCACTCAAACGGTCATAACTTGAGCTAAAGAGGTCCAAATGATGCGGTTTCAGTTGCGTTGGAAAGCTAACGTCCGGGGCTTCGATTTGTTATATAATTTTCCATATCTGCCCGCGTCGTATCTGCGAATTGCAATCCGCGCGAACGTGTGGACGACGCCTCCGCGTCACTTTTTCGCGACCTGAACATAACAGAAATCGCTGGGAGTGATTTCTGAGCTGTTTTTGACCCATTTTTCAGCCCAGAACACACAGATTAGAGGCTATAAAGTGGGGGAATGCATCCATTCATAATCATGCTTTTCATAATTCACTTTTCATAATTTAGATGTAGTTTTTAGAGAGAGAGGTTCTCTCCTCTCTCTTAGGTTTTAGGATTAGGATTCCTCTTAAAGGATTTAGGATTCAACTCTTCATCAGGTTCAATATTTCTTTTACTTTATATTTAACTCTTATTTTCAGATACTTTAATGCTTGTATTAGTTATGTTGCCTAATTAGCTTATGAACTTTTTCATGTTAAGATTTGAATATTTTATTTAATATAATTGAGGTATTTTAGATTTATCACTTCTTCTATTGTTTGTTATTAATTAATGTTCTAAGTTGTATCCTAACTTGATTTTAGAGTTGATTAATATTCGGAGACCCTTGAGTTGAATTACTCAAGAGTTAAATTGTAATTGGGTTTATCGTTGGCTGGCTCTCTAGTCACTAACACTACTCCTTCCCAAGGGAGAGGATTAGAACTTGTGAATAGAAGTAGACTTCCAACTTACTTGACTTTCTTTTACTTTACTTGGTAAAGGATAACTAAGTAGAAGCAACCTTCAATTATCAATTGATCTTGAGAAAAATCCAACAAGGATAGAACTTCCGATTAATCTTCTCCGGGTCAAGGTTTTTAATTTAATTACAATAAAATTTCTTATTTATTTTTATCGCTTTAATTTATAAATATATCTGTGCTCATTGCCCAAATTCCAAAACTCCAATTTACAAACTCATAACCAATAATAAGAACATACTTCCCTGCAGTTTCTTGAGAAGACGACCCGAGGTTTAAATACTCGGTTATCAATTTAAAAAGGGGTTTGTTACTTGTGACAACCAAAACATTTGTAAGAAAGGACTTTTGTTGGTTTAGAAGCTATACCTGCAACGAGGATTTATCTGCAAATTTCTAGACCACGCAAAAGTTCTCTCTTCAGCGTCGCTTAGAATTAGCGCAAACCACGCGTACGCATCGCATGCGACGCCCAATTAAACCCATTCACTGCCTGATTTCAATTCTCCCCTCTCCCAATCCTAATTCTTTTCCAATCCTACTTATTTCTTCTCTCTTCTTCCTCCTTTCTACCTTATTCTTTCTTATTATCCACTCCTTTCTTCTTTCCTTCTTCATCTTTCCCATCAGGTTTCTTTTTTTCCTCCCATCTACTCTTTCATTATTGCATTTAATTATTTTTCTTTTTTCTCAATTTTTTTAGCTTAATTATCCATGGTTTCTTTTTCTTTCTTTTTCATGCATTCTTATGTTGTTATTGGAGTTTTATTTGGGTATTACCTGATTATTCTTGAGCTTGTGAATATTATGAGGAGTGATTTGACAATTGATATTTAATTTTGGCTCTCATATACATTTGGATTATATTATTTTCATTCCTATTTTGACTTGCACACCAAGTGTTTGTGAAAAGGCTATTATGGCATTTTGAATTCTATTTTGTTTTACTCTTATACTTTAATGCCCCTTTTTCACAACACTTGTACTCCACATGTATTGGGATTATCATTCACAATTGTCATCATCTAAGTGCTCTTTTATTTGGTACGTTTAATTATTGATGCTTGAGTTATGCTTCTCATGCCTATTACTTGCATGCTTTTACTCTCTTGCATCTGATTAGTATGAATTGCCTATTTACTCTTAATTGATGTCTTACCTACATGTTGTAGCTACCATGTATTTAAGCTATTATCTTCTCTTTGGCATTCATTATCACTTGAAATTTTCTCCCTTCCGATTTTAGTTATCTATATTTCACATTCTTCTTCTTTCTTTCTTCCTTAGGCATGGGTACCAAGAAATGAAAAGAGAAGGCCACTGACAAGACACCAGCAAGGAGAGAAACCAAGCGAACACCGGCTAAAGCACTACTATCTACCAGTGTCAAGCCACCAACAAAGCGGGTAAAGAGGATCATTATGGTTGATGAAGCAGAAAAAGTCTTTCCCGCACGAGACTCCACACAGTTCACAAACAGTTCACGAGACTCCATCCTAGCCGAGAGAAACTACAACAATGAGTATCTACTCATTGTTCCAACACACTTTGTTGATTTTGTGGAGTCCCACATAGAGAGGAGACAATGCGGATTTTTGAGGAGGCAGTCGCGAGAGGCCAACTTATCATGGGTAGTTGAATTCTACTCCAACTTTTACTCGCCTACTCTGTAGACTATCTACGTTCATCAGCAGCAAGTCCCTGTCTCCGAAAGTGCCATACAGAGAGCACTAGATCTTTTACCTAGCCTAGAGGGATGGGATACATATCAAAAAGCATCTCGTAAGTGCCAGATGTATCAGTTCGACTGGGATAGCATCCTTAGAGTTATAGCCCAACCTGGCAGCACCTGGATCTACGGGCAGCATTGTTCAAAACCCAAGAGCATCTCAGCCTAGTCACTCACCCTGGAGGCTCACGTGTGGGCACAGATTATGTCCTACTATATCTTTCTGAGCACTCACGAGTCGGCCTTCACAGCAAACATGGCCGTTCTCATCTGATGCATCCTGACAGAGCAACCCCTCAACCAGCCCCGACACATCCGGTAGGCCATGGGACACGTACGGATTGTGGGTAACCTGCCTTTCCCCACCTTGGTTTTAGATTTAGTCTCTGCAGCAGGAGTGTCCTATCGGGCAGGAGACACGAAGGTCATGATCCCCAGGGCCGGCCAGTCTGTCTCGAATGGGAAGTACATCAGGCCACCAGTTCTCTCTGCGAGCCGGCCTGACGGCCCATCCTTGGATACTCCTCCGTCTTTCACTCCACCATCATCCACACCACAAGCACCATCCATCCATCAGATGTTCCTTCAGATCCTTGAGAGGTTCGACCGGCAGGACCGGCAGAATGGAGCAAATGGAGCGCCATAACAAGCGCCGATACACCTATCTGAAGGAACTCATAGTTGGTACATACCCACCTCTAGAATAGTAGGACACTCCGGACTCTCCTTCATCCAGTACCGCAGGGAGCCATGGTGAACCAGACAGTGGGGGTGATGCTCCCAGCCCTACCTTGCTCCTTACTGATGGCACGGAGGACCGTGCCAAGCCTTAAGTGTGGGAGGTCAGTCTTTGACTTCCGGAGGTAGTTTCTCTCTTTTAACACCAACATTTGGCTTTTTCTTTTGTTAGATAGGATAGATTGCATGATAATAATTGTTTACATGTATGTTTTGCTTGGTTAAAGTACTAAGTTTCTTTTCAAGACCCTTTTTATAATATTTCACTAATTTAAATTAAAAAAAAATTTAGTGTTAAACTTGTTTGAGGATTGTAATTTGGAACATGAATTATAGCTAAGAACACACAACCTGTGAGATTTGAGCTTAATTACATGGTTACACTATTTAACCATAATATTTCATTCTTGTGTGTTTCCTTCTCTATGATTGTAATCTATAGTTTGTTCCACTCTATATGTCCATTGTTTAGTGTATTTACATGCATACATATGATTGAGGCCATCAATTGTTATTAGCTTACTTATCCCAAATAGCCTACAATTCCATTTACCTTTGTTAGCCACTTTGAGCCTTTTAATTCCCATTTGTTCTATATCTTACCACATCACTAGTCTTAAGTAGAAAGATAATTAATTACCTGATTTGAATCTTTGGTTAGCTTAAGATAGAGATTGTGTATCAATTAAGTGCGGGGAATTATGGGAACTTGGGTTAATGGGAATGTGTTATGTTTCTACTTTATCTGAATATTGGGAATTCGGGTACCTACTCATGTGAGACCAGAAAAAAAAGAATTAAAAATCTATGTGCATTGATATATTATGTTTGCTCTCAAAAAAAAAATAATAATAATAAAAATAAAAATGATAAATTACAAAAGGGACGAAACAATCTGTTCATGTAATCCATGAAAACAGCAGGTGCATTCGTTAACCCAAAAGACATTACCGCAAACTCGTAGTGTCCATAGCGTGTCCTAAACGCCGTCTTAGGGATATCATCTTCCTTCACCCTGATTTGGTGGTAACCGGATCTTAAATCTATCTTGGAAAACACTCCAGCTCCTTGTAATTGATTCATCAAGTCATCTATCCTTAGCAGCGGGTACTTGTTCTTCACAGTCACCTTGTTCAACTGTCGGTAATCCACGCACAAGCGCATTCCTCCATCTTTCTTCTTCACCAATAAAACTGGCGCTCCCCACGGTGACACACTCGGTCGAATGAACCTCTTATTCAGAAGCTCTTCCAACTGAGTCTTTATCTCTGCCAGCTCTATCGGAGCCATTCTATATGGCGCAATCGACACTGGTCCGGCTCCTGGCACCAATTCGATCGCAAACTCAATTTCCCTTTGAGGTGAGAACTCAGGGATATCTTCTGGGAACACTTCTGGAAAATCTTTAACCACCGGTATCTGATCTAAGTTCTGGGCATCACCCAATGCATTAGCAGCCAACAGAATATAACCCTGACACTCCTCCTCCCTACAGTGCACTATTACAGAGTTCAGGTAATACCCCGTAGCTATCACGGCTCCATTCTCTCCTTCTGGCATAAACCGAATTGTCCGTTCAAAGCAATCCAAAAAAACCTGATTTTTCGACAACCAATCAAACCCCAAAATCATTTCAAGCCCCACCATTGGTAAACAAATCAAATCATGCACAAAATCTCTACTCTCAAGCTTGAAACCTATTTGTCTACAACCTGACCTAGTCATAACTGTCTGATGCGGAGTATGTACATGCAGATCAAAAGGTAATTCTGACACTTTCAAACCTAATTCCTCAACTTTAGCAAATGAAATAAACGAATGCGAAGCTCCAGTATCATATAACGCAACTAAGGACTTATCACCAATTAAACATATACCTCTCATCAACGGATCCGCCTTGGAAGCATCCTTGGCATTCACAGCAAATACTCGACCTTGATGCTGACTCTGGCCCGCATTCTGATTCCTCCCACGAGGGCAATCCTTCGCAATGTGGCTAGGCAAGCCACAGTTGAAGCACCCACCTATACCAATCTTGCAAAAGTCATATGGATGAAAATGTCCACAATGATTACAAGCTAAATCTGGAGAACTCTTACTCTGATTTCCTCTTCCCCTAGCATACTGAAACTGATTCTGATTGTTCTTTCTGAAGCCTCCTTAACCTTGAGGCATATATCTTCCTCTCTTGAAGCTTTGTCCTCTCGGATGAAAATACTTGCCATGCCGATGACTAGAACTCCCTCCATGAGTGTCTTTAGATGCCGCCACGGTCTTGGCATACTCCTTCACTACTCTAGCGTTATTCACCAAGTCGGAGAAGACACGGATCTCCATAGGAGCCACAGCAGTCATAATGTTGTCCTTCAAACCCCTCTAGTACTTAACGCATCTCTAGCTCTCATAAGTCTCTGGGTCACCCTGACACACCCAAGAAAACCTACAAAGCTCTTCGAACTTGTTAGTGTATTCTGCCACAGACATGGAACCTTGCTTCAGCTGCATTAGCTCCATCTCCTTTGCTTCCCTTGCAGACTCAGGGAAATACTTCTTATAGAAAGCCGTTTGGAACACCTCCCATGGAATGTCGGCATTCTGAAGCTGTAGCAAACAACACTCAGCTTGCCACCAGGGCTGGGCCTCTCCCTCTAGCTGATAAGCGGCAAACTCTACATATTGATTGAGAGGAACATGCTGCGCCTGTAAAGCACGCTCCATAGCCTGGAACCAGTGGTCCGCTTCAAAAGGATTTGTGGACCCTCAGAAAGTTGGCGGATGAACCTTGAGGAACGTCGCCAAGGTCATCGGACCTACTCCCGTGTTATCGCCATTTCCCTCAGCATTATCATTGGCATTTCCTTCTTCGTTCCCATTGCCATTCTCCGCCGGTTGGCCTAACCTCTGCACAGCTTGCAGAGTCGCAGCAGCATTAGCTTCCATGGTATTAGCAAGATTTGCCATTGCTGCCATGAATTCGGCATGATTGTCAGTTGGTTGATCATTCCTACTCTCTCGCGTACGTGTTTAACCTCGCCCGCGAGTGGCCATTAGGGTCCCTGTCTACACCAAACAATCGATATCAAGGTGATCAGTCTCAATATCAAAAGCCTAGTGTTTCAATTATCCCAAACAGGCACTCACAAACAAGTATACTATGCATATATCAAGTAGATAACCTAATAGCATCAAAGAAAAGACACACAGAGTATGTAATGAAGCACAATCGGTCCATCCCTCAGGCTCACGAGGACGAACCACTCTGATACCACTAAATGTAACACCCTAATTATCCTAAGCCTTACCTCACATCATAAAGCAAAAGTTAATCAGAGGTTACGATAGTTCTAAGCTCATACATATAATATATAGAAGAATAATATAATATCTAGAAGCCTGATGAAAGATATAGCTCAAATTTTGGATTTGAAAAGCGTAAAACCTACTAACGAAGCTACTAGCTCGAGACACAAGAAACAGATAAGATATATCAAAATATAAGTACATAATATCAAAGGAAACTAGCCACGACTCGCGGAGTTTAAGCCGGCTAGCCATATACAAGTATACAGAATCATATAGAAACCTAACAATTAAAAATAGCTTAGACAAGTTTTTCTCTCATAAAACAAGCCTCTAGGCTAAACAAAATACAAAAGAGAGATGTATTAATAGATAAACCAAAAGACTCCAAAATAATCCAGGATCCTCTGCTTCTGTCACCATCCCAAACAACTCACCGAGGTGGGTTGCGACCTGCATCTGAAAAACACAACAAAGGTATGGTATGAGAACCGGAGGTTCTCAGTATGGTAACAGTGCCCGGTGATGTAGGATATAAGACCCCGGGACGCCAAAGGCAATCCTAAACTCCATATCCATCACAAGATTCAAGCTTAAAGCATTCTAAAAAATAATAAGCATAATAATAACCTCATCATAAATAAACCAGGTGATCTATCTTAAGGATTTCTACTCTAACCATACACTGCTGTCCCACAGCCTTCAACAACCTATCCTCCATGCGATCCCATCGCCACCGCCTTCCGAACCTCCTCAATCCCAGTAGAAAGTACAATTAATAACAATGCAAGTAATTCACAAGTAAAAGCATACAAGGCAAGTAGATCAAGTAAGCAAATAGACATGTTATTCAACTAGGCATACAAGTATAAGTCGGCAAAGCAAACAAACAGATAGGAAGTGTATATGATGAATGCCTGCCCTATTGGCTGTGATATCACATTGTTGGTTCAACTGCCAACCCGACACATCTCCATGGAGACGTCGCCCTTCGGATTTCTCATATGGGAACCCTCGAGATATAGTGCCCAGATCACTGTCCAGGTACCGGCACCTACTCGCCTATAGATCCAAAGGGATCCGAGCGGGATACTCTTGCCACAGACCTCACATCTCAACGTAAGCGGGTCGAACCACTGCCCTTACACCGCCGCCGCTACCTCGACAGGCGGGATCCAACCGCCGTCCCTGCCGAGTGCATAGCGTCTCATATTCTCAGTAAAAACAATATTTTAGTGGTTTTTAGAAAACATTTTCAGTATACATGGATCCATCGTCTCAATCCGAGTCCTCGACTCATCTCAACCACTGTCCATTCATAACTCAGTTTCCAATGTCAAAAGTTCATCATTCCTTATCTCATATATCACTCATCCTCCACCCAACGTCAAATCATTCTCAGCACGCCAGAAACCTAGGCCTCCGTTTTCTAATTTATTATGAAATCATGTTCTAGCAACCTTAAGATACATCCCATGTCCTAATACTCAAAAATAAGCCCATACGTCTTAAAATAGTGTTTTAAAAGCTTACAACCTTGTTGGGAAGGTAAAATAGTTGAAAAACAAGAAAAATTTAAGAAACAGGACGTGTGCGGCCGCACAGGGGTGTGTGCGTGCGCACGCCCAGGAAGTTTTAAGATGTGTACGTACGCACAGGTGACAAAATTTCTAAAATCTGTTCCCTCGCACAACCTGTGCCAGCGCCCCCAACAGATTGACCTTCCCGACGTGTGCGTCCGCACAGGTTGAAGTTTTTCCTTGAATATGTGCGCGCACAAGCCGTGCTGGCGCTGCGAACAGAACGCACTTTCCTACCTGTGCGTACACACAGGTGTGTGCGTCTGCATAGGACAAAATATTTGCAAGGTGTGCGTCCGCACGAGGGTGTGCACCCGCACATATTAGAAATCATGAAATTTTGCAACTTTGCAGAATTTCAGATTTTTAACACAAACTTTGAAGGATCATAACTTCCTCTATAGAATTCTAATTTTCACAAATTTTATATTGATTTAAAGAGTTTTTAAAAATCTTCAATTATAAATAAATTTCAATAAATTTTGAAAACCGAGGCAAAAGTTATGATCGTACAAAGTTCATTAAAAACCTAATTTTACCAAACTTCACAATTTCAAAAATTTATTAGCATACCAATACCAAATCACATCAAGCCATTCAAAACTCAACTTTTCATCAAAATGCACTAGTTATACCATCAGACACCAACCTTACCACATTCTCCTTCTCATTTCATTACTCCCAATTCCAACATCAACTATATAATACTTAAGATCAAAATCACCATCAAACCCACCATTTCACAAATCACAACACTACAATTATCATAAGGAACCCACTTCCAATCCATACAATCATTCAACAACATCATATCATTAAAATTCATCACAAATCAACCCAACATTCATCAATTCATCAACATTTAACACACCAACCATCATTTTAGTTCAACCTATCTTATTGGTCACTAGTCTATGTGTCCATGAATATTATATACTACATAGAGGAAACTGAAACCATACGTTGGCCGATTCCCTTTATGCACCAAAACTTCAATTTAGCCCAAACAAGCTCCCAACCACAAACCAAGCTTTCACTTCCACTCCAATAAGCACAAATAAGTTCCAAGAGCTCCCAAAGCCACAATAATCAAACTATATACATATAAATCACCTCAAATTAACCTAGGGTTTCAATTAAACATAAATTCACAAGGGTTTATTGGCTCTTACCTCCTCCCACTGATTTACTAGCAAGAATCCAAGGCTAAGCAAGGATTAGAGCAAACCTAAACACCAAGAATCACAAAAACTCATTTAATTAAAAACCCTATATACCCAAAATTTTGAGGAGAGAAACTGAGAGAGATTCGAGCTTTTCTTACCAGTTTCTTATATGGGTTTTGTAGAGCTCTTCACAAGGAACGCGTAGCCACAAATAGTGTGGCGATCGGAGCTATCTAGCTCAAGATATGAGCTTTGGAAGAAGATGATGAATAGTACCCAAAAGGGTTTCTTCTTCCTCTCTTCAATTCAGCATGAGTGTGGGTGTGTTTAGTGTTGTGGCTGACTTAGTTCATTTAATGAGCCTTTTATATGTTGGGCTTGGGCCCAACTTGGGCCCGGTCCAACCAGTTAGCGTTTTTAGCCCGTTTGGCCCAACTTTGGGCCAAACCTTTAAAATTAATGCCCGGTTTTTTCATTTCTAATATTTTTCTAAGGTTTTCGCCGGTTTTCACTTTTCCTCATGCGGTACCGGGCAAACTTGAACCGGTTCAACTGTCGATTCGTAGTTTTTCATGGTTTTTTGCAGAAGACACATTTTCTGACTCAGAAAAACCCACTGAGTCCAAAAATCACCTTTAAATCCTCAAATTCTCTCTTTAACTTTTTGGAATCTAATTTGGGCAATTAATCACTTAATTAACCGGTTGATTAGTTGCGGTTCTTACAGTATCTCATGAGTCTTACTTTCCCCCATTCATTCCTTTTGTCTCCTTGAGCTTAGCATGAGGACATGCTAATGTTTAAGTGTGGGGAGATTGATAAACCACTATTTTATGGTTTATCTTGTGCTAATTTGAGTGGTTTTTATCAACTCTCTGCTCACTTATTCATATAATTTGCATGGTTTTACAAATCCTTCCTAATTCTGTGATATAGTTGAAAACATGTTTCCTGAGCCTTTAAACTGTCAAATTTTATTATCCTTTATTACCATTCGATGCCGTGATCTGTGCGTTAAGTGTTTTCAGGCTTTATATGGCAAGAATGGCTTAGAGGATGGAAAGGAAACATGCAAAAATGGAAGGAGTACAAGAAATAAAGAAGATAACCAGCGAGAAGAGACGCGCACGCCTAGCTCACGCGTGCGTGTGAATTGGAGTTTGCACGGAGACCCATGCACGTACCTGAAGCGTACGCGTTACACGCGAAGATGACCAGCGACGCACACGCATGACGTGCGCAACCTGCAGAAATCGCAGAAAAAGCTGGGGGCATTTTTGGGCTGAGTTTGGACCCTGTTTTCGGCCCAGAAATACCGACTAGAGCCAGGGGACAAGCAGAGACTCAACACACATTCTCATTTGCATAGTCTTTAGTTTTTAGCTTGAATCTTAGAGAGAAATCACGACTTCCTCTAGGGTTCTTCACATTCATAGATTTTTATTTTTTATGCTTTTTGATGCTTTTGATTTGGATATTGAGAAGAGTCGCTACCTCCGTTGAAGTTGCCATTATTCTAGTTTGTTTTCTTATTCCTTTACTCTTTTGATTACCTATTAACCCTGTTCAGATAAGGATGTTTATGATTTTGGGATTTATTAATGCAAAAAACTACTTTTACCTTTAATTATTTTTTAGTTATTATTCTATTTAATTTATCATGTATTCCTCTTATTCCCTTTATATATCTGTGAAAGTAGTATCCATGTCAATGGAGTAGACTCCCAACTTGACTTGAGGGTTAATTAAAAGGATACCCTTGAGTTGGAATACTCAAGTGTCAATTTCAATTGGAAGTTGTTGGCTAACTCTCTATTGACTAACGCTAATCCTTCCGTAGGAGAGGATTAGGACTTGTGAGTGAGAGTTAGCTCAATCACTTGACTTTCCTTTATTCGGTAAGGGTTAACTAAGTGAAAACAACAACCTCTTGCTATTACGCTTGGGAAGATTCAACAAGGATATAACTTCCAATTAATCTTCCCCCAGTCAAGGCTTTTATTTTGGTTATATAAATTCTCTTGTTAATTTTCATTGCTTTAACTTACAATCATTTATTTTTTCGTTCTCCAACTCTTAAAACTTCTCGGAAAATCCCTGACTAATAAAATAGCACTCTTTTGCCAACTCATTGGGAGACAACCTGGGATCTCTACTCCCAGTATTTTTACTCTAAAATTGTGACAACCCTTTTAAATTTATAAGCGAAATTTTCATCAGTTAAGAACTGTACTTACAATGCTGTTCTTATTATAAATTCTTAATTGGCAATTTTCTGCCCGTTCAGGGAGCAAGGCCTATTCGTCAACCTCAAAGGCGGCTGAATCCCACCATTCTAGAGGTTGTCAAGAAGGAAGTGACCAGGTTGCTTGATGCTGACATCATCTACCCCATCTCAGATAGTGAATGGGTTAGCCCAGTACAGGTGGTACCCAAGAAGTCTGGAATCACAACAGTAAAAAATGAGCATGGAGAGCTCCTGATAACCAGCGTACAGAACTCCTGGAGGGTGTGCAATGATTACAGGTGCCTCAACCAGGCTACTCGCAAGGATCACTACCCCCTTCCATTCATTGATCAAATGCTTGATCGCCTGTCAGGTTTCTACTGGAGATTTATTAAGGACTTCAGTATGGTAGCATTGCCTTTACCCCGACTGCTGCAGAAGGATGTCGAGTTCAAGCTGAGTGAGGACTGCATCGAAGCGTTTGATAAGCTGAAGACCGCCTTGACTCAAGCTCCGATTGTGAGAGAACCCGACTGGAGCCAGCCATTTGAGATTATCTGTGGCACCTCCAACCATGCAGTAAGAGCGGTGCTGGCTCAGTGCGAAGGTAGGGACCCTTTTATAATTGCTTATGCTTCTAAGACCTTAGACGCTGCTCAGTCTAATTATACTACCACTGAAAAAGAGTTTCTAGCTATTATTTTTGCTCTGGATAAATTCTGAGCCTACTTATTTAGTACTAAGGTGGTAGTATACTCGGACCATGCAACTTTAAAATATTTGTTAGCTAAAAAAGAGTCCAAACCAAGGTTAATACGTTGGATATTGTTGCTGCAAGAATTCGATTTAGAAATCAAAGATAGGAGTAGTTCCCAAAATTTAGTGGCGGACTACTTGAGTCACCTAGAGCACATTAAGAGTGACTCCACTCCTATCAATGATGCTTTTCCATTTGATAGCTTGCATGCAATATCTGAGGTAGTTCCTTGGTATGCACCTATAGCTAATTATTTAGTTAGTCATACCTTGCCTCCCAATTTTACTAAGCATCAAAAGGACAAGCTGAAAAGCGAGTCCAAATATTATATATGGGATGACCCATATTTATGGAGGTATGGTGCTGACTAGATAATTAGAAAGTGTGTGCCTCAATCAGAATTCCAATTAATTTTAGAGGCCTACCACTCCTCTGAGAGTGGTGGACATTTTGGTCCTAACGAACAGCTAGAAAAATTATAGACTGTGGATTCTGGTGGCCCACTCTTTTTAAGGATGCTACTGCCTTCTATAAATTTTGCCCCCATGCCAAAGGTTTGGGAATATATCCAAGAGAGATGAGATAGCCCAACAACATATGTTGTTCTGTGAAATTTTTTATGTTTGGGGCATTGACTTCATGGGTCCATTTCCAAACTCTAGTGGTTTCTTATACATATTGTTAGCTATTGATTATGTTTCTAAATGGGTGGAAGCAATTCCTACCTGTACTGATGATGCTAACGTTGTTCTCTCCTTTGTTAGAAATCATATTATCTGTCGCTTTGGATCACCACGAGCAATCGTAAGTGATCAAGGCACCCATTTTTGTAACAGGAGATTGATAAGTCTATTGAAGAAACATGGCATTGTGCACAAGGTAGCAACAGCTTACCACCCTCAGACCAATGGGCAAGTCGAGGTGTCTAACAGAGAGATAAAGTGCATATTGGAGAAGATTGTCAAGCCTCATAGGAAGGACTGGAGCACCAGACTTGTAGATGCACTATGGGCTTATCGGACAGCATACAAGACACCCATCGGAATGAGTCTCTTCCACCTAGTATACGGAAAGGCTTGTCACCTCCTAGTCGAGGTGGAACATAAGGCTTTCTGGGCTGTAAGGGAATGCAACATCGGATTTGAGAAAGCCGGTGCTGAAAGGAAGCTACAACTAGCAAAACTGGAGAACCTTCGACTCGAAGCATATGACAACTCCAGACTATACAAAGAGAGGGTGAAGGTTGTGCCTGACAAGCATATAAAGCGAAGAGAGCTCAGACCTGGGGAACTAGTTCTCCTTTACAACTCCAGGTTGAGGCTCATGTCAGGCAAGCTGAGATCAAGGTGGGAAGGCCCCTATAGAGTAGAGAAGGCAGAGTCATACGGAGTCTTCCACCTGAGTCATCATGCAAGCTCCAAATTCATCAAAGTCAATGGCCACTGCTTGAAGCTGTATCATGGTGAGAAAATAAAGGACAATAAAGAGCTAGAGGTCTTCCTCTTGGAGGATCAACCAACAGAAGAAGATTGAGCTTGTGGACCATCCAACTTAAGGACGTAAAAGCAAAGTGCTAGGTGGGAGACAACCCACCACGGTATGATCGTCCCTTTTTATTCCTAGTTTTATTTTATTTTGTTTTTATCAGTGTTCATTCATAATTTCTGCATAATCACCTGCATTCTGCATAAAAAAATGCATTCGATGCGCAAGCGTCTAAGACGCGCACGCGTCACTTGTGAATGCGAAAAGAATAGGAATTGAACAGAGAGTTATGCGGATTGGCGCTGGAACCATGTTCTTCACGCAAACAAGCCCACGCGTACGCGTGACCCTAGAATTCGATGTAAATGAGTGTTTGAACAGAGAGTTGTGATGACCTCACGCTGGAACTGTGCTATAGGCACAAATTTACCCACGCGTACGTGCCACTGACGCGTCCGCGTCAGTTTCACTATGTGGCTATCCACGCGTGCGCGTACCTCATGCGCACGCGTCATTTGTCTTTTTGGCTCCAGTGCAGTTCAACCCGAGAGTTGTGCGTGCGCGGGGCTGCTCTCGCGCGATTCGCACGACCAAGGGCACGCGTACGCGTGCCAGGTTATTTATGGTTCTTTTCATCGGCTACCTCAGGTTATTTTCTTCCTCCCATCTACTCTTTCATTCATCTTTCAATTACTGCATTTAATTATTTTTCTTTCTTCTCAAATTACCTTGGTTATTTATGGTTTCTTTTTCATACATTTTTATGTTGGTGTTAGAGCTTTATTTAGGTATTACCTTATTATAATTGAGCTTGTGGATATTATGAGGAGTAATTTGACAATTGACATTTAATTTTGGCTCTCATATACACTTGGATTCATTATTCTACTCCTATTTTGAATTGCACACTAAGTGTTTGTGAAAAAGCTTTTATGGCATTTTGAATTCTATTTTGTTTCACTCTCACACTTTCGTGCCTCTCTTTTTCATAACACTAGCAATCCACATGTATTGAGATTATTATTCACAATTGTCATCATACAAATGCTCTTTAATTTGGCACATTTAATAATTGATGCTTGAGTTATGCTTCCATGCCTATTACTTGCATGCTTTTACCCTCTTGCATCTAATTCTTATGAATTGCCTTTTTGCTCCTAATTGATGTCTTACCTACATGTTGCAGCTACCATGTATTTAAGCTATTATCTTTTCTTTGGCATTTATTATCACTTGGAATTTTCTCCCTCCAGTTTTTAGTTATATATATTTCACATCCTTCTTCTTTCTTTCTTCCTTAGGAATGGGTACCAAGAAAGGAAAAGAGAAGGCCACTGACAAGACACCAGCAAGGAGAGGAACCAAGAGAGCTCCGGCTAAAGCACCACCATCTACCAGTGTCAAGCCACCAACAAAGCGGGTGAAGAGGATCATTAAAGTTGATGAAGCAGAGAAAGCCTTTCCCGCACGGGACTCCACATGGTTCACCAACCGTTATTGCGAGCAGATGTTCCCCATCCTATCTGAGAGGAACTACAATACTGAACATCTACTCATTGTCCCAACCCATTTTGTTGATTTTGTGGAACCCGCATCAAGAGGAGACAGTGGAGATTTTTGAGGAGGCAGCCGCGGGAGGCCAACTTATCATGGGTAGTTGAATTTTACTCTAACTTCTACTCGCCTACCCTGCAAACTATCTATGTTCATCAGCAGCAAGTCCCTATCTCTGAGAGTGCCATACAAAGAATACTGGATCTTCCACCTAGCCCAGAGGGATTGGATGCATATCAAGAGGCCTTGACGTAAGAGTTTGTGTTGGTTAGGAATTTCTCTTATAGAAGGAAGAATTTTGTTGTAAGCATAGCTCCAAACCAACAAACATCTCTCGCATCAAATTAAATTTCGTTTGTCACAAATAACAAACCCCAAATAAGAATTAACCAAAGTATTTAAACTCCGGGTCGTCTCACAAGGAATTGCAATAAAGTGTTTATTTATTGGCTTTGAAGACGCAGGGGGTTTGATTTTATAAAAGAGCAAGAAATTAAATGGGCAAGAAAATATAAAAGCAAGAGAGTAAATGACAATTAACTAATAAAGAAAGGAAAAGAACTCTTGACTAAGACATGGAAAATTGAGATTACCATCCTTGTCAACAAACCAAATATTGATAATTATGAGGGACCAACCCATTAAGTCTACTTCTAAAAACCTTAAGTACATAATGTCTACTCCTAAGCTTGAAGTACGTCAAATAGGCTTGATCAACATCAACCAATAAGTCCCAACCTATCTACTAATTAACTTAGTAGTGGGTTAGTGTCAATGGTTATCAAATTGACCACATAGGGTTCTCAAATCACCAATTCAATGAGACCCAATGACTCAAGGGGACTCAATCCCCGTAGCCTAGGTCAAGAGTAAAGAGAACTACTCAAAAACTAAAGGAAACATTCTATCAAACACCTAAAGTGCATAAAAGGAAAGCATAATAAATTGCAAGAAATAGTAAAATCTACCAACTACCAATTGCAAGGAAAGTAAATCAACAACTCAAATCATCAATAAAAGAACATCAAACATCAAATTTCATTAAATGTAAACCAAATCCAACATGAGCATTCTTAAACTTAAAAGAGGCATAAAAGTAAAATTAACATCATAAACTAAGGGAATCAAGATGTAGAAACAAGAATTCATAAAGGAAACAAGAGGAAATCAAGTAATCAAATCTAGATCTAAGAGAAATTAACTTAATCCTAACCTAATTCTAGAGAGAAGAGGGAGCTTCTCTCTCTAGAAAACTAACTAAAGGCTTATCATGACTAACTAAGTGCTTCCCCCTTGCTCTAACTTGAATTCTGCATGAAATACCCTCAGAAACGAGTTGGAATTGGGCCTGGGCAGCTCAGAAATCGCCCCCAGCGATTTCACTTTAAGTGGGTCACGTGCTGAGCGTCACGCATGCGCGTGCTTGACGCGTGCGCATGGCTTGCGAATCCTCAATGCATGCGTACGCGTGCATGACGCGTGCACGTGGCCCTCAATTCTCCATCTTGCTCATTTCTTCATGAATTATCCACTTGCATGCTTTCCTCTTTATTTCTTCCATCCAATACTTTCCTTATGAACCTGAAATCACTCAACAAACACATCAAGGCATCGAATGGAATTAAAGTGAATTAAAATCACCAATTTAAGGGCCTAAAAATCATGTTTTTACACTTAAGCACAAATTAAGGGAGAATTACAAAACCATGCTATTTTATTGAATAAATGTGGAAAAAGGTGATAAAATCCCCTAAAATAAGCACAAGATAAACTACAAAATTGGGGTTTATCAGGCCTCTCTTAAGCACCAGATGTATCGGTTCGACTAGGATAGCGTCCTTGGAGTTATAGCCCAACTTGGTAGCACCTGGATCTATGGGCAGCATCGGTCAAAACCCAAGAGCATCTCAACCCAATCACTTACCTTGGAGGCTCGTGTGTGGGCACAGATTATGTCCCACTATATCTTTCCGAGCACTCATGAGTTCACCTTCACAGCGGACATGGCTGTTCTCATCTGGTGCATCCTGACAGAGCAACCCCTCAACCTGTCCCGACATATCCGGCAAGCCATGGGGTACGTGCAGATAGTGGGTAACCTGCTTTTCCCCACATTGGTTTCAGATTTACTCTCTGCAGCAGGTATGTCCTATCGGGCAGGAGACACAAAGGTCATGATCCCTAGGGCCGATCAGTCTGTCCCGAATGGAAAATACATCAGACCACCAGTTCCTTCTGCGAGCCAGCCTCCAGGCCCATCTTTGGATACTCCTCCTTCTTCTACTCCACCTTCATCCACACCACAAGCATCATCCACCTATAAGATGTTCCTTTAGATCTTTGAGCGGTTCGACCGGAAAGACCGGCAGATGGAGCAAATGGAGCGCCGTAACAAGTGCCGATACAACTATCTGAAGGAACTCATTGTTGGTACTCACCCACCTCCAGAACAGAAGGACACCCCAGACTCCCCTTCACCTAGTAGCACAGGGAGCCATGGTGAGCCAGACAGCAGAGGCGATGCTTCTAGCCCTACCTTGCTCGTTACTGATGGCACGGAGGACTGTGCCAAGACTTAAGTGTTGGGAGGTCAGCCCCTGACTTCCAGAGGTAATCTCTCTCTTTTAACACCAACATTTGACATTTTTGTTTGTTAGATAGGATAGATTGCATGGTAATAACTGCTTGCATGTATGTTCTGCTTGGTTAAAGCAATGAGTTTCTTTTCAAGACCCTATTTTATAGTATTTCACTAATTTAAATTGAAAATTTGTGTTAAACTTGTCTGAAGATTATAATTTGGAACATGGTTTATAGCTAAGAACACACAACCTGTGAGATTTTAAGCTTAATTATATGGTTACATTATTTAACCATGATTCCTATTCTTGTGTGTTTTCTTATCTATGATTGCAATCTATAGTTTGTTCCATTCTATATGTCCATTGTTTAGTGTATTTGCATGCATACATATGATTGAGGCCATTAATTGTTATTAGCTCACTTATCCCAAATAGCCTACCATTTTAATTACCTTTATTTGCCACTTTGAGCCTTTTAATCCCCATTTGTTCTTTATATTACCACATCACTAGCCTTAAGTAGAAAAATAATTAATTACCAGATTTGAATCTTTGGTTAGCTTAAGATAGTGTATTAACTAAGTGTGGGGAATTATAGGAAACCTGGGATAATGAGAATGTGTTATGTTTCTACTTTATCTGAATATTGAGAATTTGTGTGCCTACTCATGTGAAACCAGAGAAACCATATGCATCGATATGTTATGTTTTCATTCTTGTTTAAAAAAATAGAAAAAAAAAGAAAAGTACAGAAAAAGAAATAAATGAATAGGGGATAAAACCACCCCAATGCTAAGTTCAATAAAAGATCAATACATATGTGATGGAATTATAAATTGATACATGAGTATGTGATGAAAAAGTGGGATTTTGGGTAGCTAGGCATGATTTTAGAGTTATATAGAGTGTGTGTGTTAGGTGAGAATTTAGATTAGTCAAAGATTCATATTATAACTCACTTGGCCATACATATATCCTCACCGTTACCTTAACCCCATTACAACCTTGAAAAGACCTCACGATGTTTGCATTGGTATACTAAATATTTGTTGATTGGTTAGATGAAGAACAAAGTTTTAGAAAGCATGACTAGAGAAGAGTAGAGTGGATTAACCCTAGACACTTGAGCGATTAGAGTGCATATACACTACCAGTGAGAGTTCGATGCTTGATTCTATGTTCCCTGCTTTCATAAGCTATCTTCTTACAAGTTTACTTGTCTTTTATTGTGTGATTTGAATTAGTGGAATCTGAATTATGTTTGTCTTGGAGAACTTATTTACTTTTCACCAAGTAGATAGAAACATCTTAGCATATAGTTGCATTCACATACATAGGTTGCATCTCATGAATCTTACTTTTCCCTATTCATTCCTTTTGTCTCCTTGAGCTTAGCATGAGGACATGCTAATGTTTAAGTGTGGCGAGATTGATAAACCACTATTTTATGGTTTATCTTGTGCTAATTTGAGTGGTTTTTATCAAGTCTTTACACACTTATTCATACAATTTGCATGATTTTACAATTCCTTCCCAATTTTGTTCTATGGTTGAAAACTTGCTTCCTAAGCCTTTAAATTATGTATTTTAATTCCCCTTTATACCATTTGATGTCGTGATCTGTGTGCTAAGTGTTTTCAGGCTATATAGGGCAGGAATGGCTTAGAGGATGGAGAGGAAGCTTGCAAAAATAGAAGGAGCACAAGAAATAAAGGAGATAACCAGCGAGGATCGACGCGCACGCATGGCTCATGCGTGCGTGTGATTTGAAGATTTTCACAGCGATGCGTGTGTGTAACTGACGCGTTTGCGTGACATGCGAAGAGGACCATCGACGCGTACGCGTGACTGACGCGTATGCGTGACGTGCGCCACGTGCAGAAATCACAGAAGACGCTGGGGGTGATTTTGGGCTGAGTTTGGACCTAGTTTTCGGCCCAGAAACACAGACTAGAGCCAGGAGACAAGCAGAGACTCAAGACACATTCACTTTTACACAGTTTTTAGTTTTAGTTTTGAATCTTAGAGAGAAAATACTACTTCCTCTAGGGTTCTTCACATTCATAATTTTAGAGTTTTATGCTTTTGATTTGGATATTGAGAAGAGTTATTACCTCCGTTGAAGTTTCTATCATTCTAGTTTGTTTCCTTATTTCCTTACTCTTTTATCACCCATTTACCCTGTTCAGATTTACATATGGATATCTTTGATTTTTGAAATTATTAATGCAAGAATTATTTTTACATTTAATTTCATTATTGGTTTGAGTATCATCTTTCCTTAATTTATTACTCCAAAATTAGCTTTTATTACTTTAATTTTAGTTACTATGTCTCTTCTCTTTTCCCTTTACATGTCTGCGACATTGGCATCCATGTCAATGGAGTAGGCTCTTAACTTGACCTTGGAGTTGATTAATAGGAGATCCTTGAGTTGGAATACTCAAGTGTTAATTTGCAATTGGAAGTTGTTGGCTAACTCTCTAGTCACTAACGCTAATCCTTCCATAGGAGAGGATTAGGACTTGTGGATTAGAGTTGGCTCAATTACTTGACTTTTCTTTATTCAGTAAAGGTTAACTAAGTAAAAACAACAACCTCTTACTATTACACTTGGAAGAATTCAACAAGGATAGAACTTCCGATTAATCTTTGATAAACACCAATTTTGTGGTTTATATTGTGTAGAATTTGGGGGGTTTTGTCAATATTTTCCACACTTATTCACATAAATTGCATGGTTTTGTGTTCTCTTCCTAATATTGCTTCATGATGGAAAACATGCTTCTTTTGCCTTAAAGTTGCCATATTTTGATCCTCTTTTATTACCATTCGATGCCGTGATATGTTTGTGGAGTGATTTCAGAGTTTATAGGGCAAGAATGGCCTAGAAGAGAAAAAGAAAGCATGCACAAGTGGAAGGAACATGAAGAATTGGATTTTGGAAAATCAGCTGCGACGCGCACGCGCACCTCACGCGCACGCGTGGGTGCAGGAAGTTGGGTATGGCGTGCGACGAGTGGCACATCCGCGTGGATTGGCAAAATCTCCATCGACGCGCATGCGTGCTTGGCGTGTACGCGTGGATCGCAAAATTCAGGCGACGCGCACGCGTGCATGACGCATACGCGTGACAAGTTGCACGTGACCTCATTAAAGAAATCATGCCTGGTGATTTCTAAGGCTCAATAGGCCCAAATTCAAGCTGGTTCTGCATGGAAAAGATCCAGGAACTCAAGGGGGAAAGGGGGATCATCCATTACACACTTAGACACAATTTTTGCTAGTTTTGGTTCCTGTTCTTCTAGAGAGAGAAACCCTTACTCTCCTCTAGATCCAGTTTGATTTTGATCTCCCATTGCTGCATTTCTGAATTAGATTTTGTTAATGGCTAGTTATGATTACTTAATTTGAATTTCCTAGTGTAATTTTGCTTAAATCTTGTGGTGAGTTATGTTATCTTATTATTTTCCAATTTTCCATTCATTTTATGAACAATGTAGATCTTGAATTCTATGAGTACATTGATATTTTCTATGACTATCAGTGTCAATTGAGTTGTTCTATACGGATAATTGTTAGTGGGTCCTTATAATTTCCAATTTAATTGCAATTTGAGTATGTCTTTTGTTAATGCCTACCATGTGTTTGATGAAATGTTTCCTTTGAATATGGAGTAGTTTTCTTTACTCTTAGCCTAGGCTAAGGGAATTGGGTAAACTTGAGTCATTGGGTCTAATGGATTTGGTGATTTGAGAACCCTTAGTGGTCAATTTGATAACCATTGACACTAGCCTACTACTAAGTTAATTAGTAGCCAGGTTAGGGCTTATGGATTGATGTTGACCAAGCCATTTGATGTACTTCAAGTATAGAAGTAAACTTAATGAGCTTGGTTCCTCACAATTGTCAAGATATAGTTATTAGACAAGGATAGTGATCCCAAGTCCTATGCCTAGCCAAGAGTTGCTTTTATTATTCATATTTGAAACCCAAAAATCTCAATTGCTTAATCCTAATTATAGTTACTTGTCTAGTTTTAGAGTAGAATCATATTGGATGTTCTCTTATTAGTTTGAAATGGCTCATGCCTTGGTTTAGTTACTTGATTTAGTTTCTTGCACTTTAAGATTTCTTGCTTGATTAGTCTATTAGTTAATTTCTTGATCATGACTTCCAGTCCCGGAATTCTAACCAATGTTGATGTACATGTTTGCCCATTCCTTGTGAGACGACTCGGGGTTTGAATACTTTGGTTACTTTTATTGGGGTTGAACTTTGTGACAACCAAAATCCTTTAAATTTTGATTCGAGGATTATTTGTCGGTTGAGAGCTATACTTGCAACGTGAACATTTTGTGAAATTCTTACCGACGATAGTCAACGCTATCAAAATTTTTGGCACCGTTGCCGGGGAATGGTTGCAACGTATGCCTTGACATTGGTTATGTGAATATGTGAATAGTGTAGATAGTTTACTTGCTTTCAATACCTAGTTGTAGTTTAGATTTCTTTTATGCATGTGCTATGACTTCCAAGTTTGATGACTCGGTCTCAACCGAACTTTATTTTAGCCGAGCTTGACCTTGAGATTGAAAGAACTTTGTTACATACTCGGCAAGCTAAATGACGGTTGGACTATATGGCTAGTACTTTGGCCTCTCTTGAAGAACATACCGAATCACTAGATGGCACCGAGAGTGACTTGGAGTCTGCTACTTCCTATTCTTTTGTTGGCACCACTAATACTTCTTTGCATCCTGATGACAAGTCATCTTAGCCTAGTTTCACTAGCCTTTTTCTTTTGTTTTCAATTGAATTATACACTTTCTTGAGCCAAAAGCAAGCCAATTTGGTAGATTTTCATGTTTCCTTTGATTTAATCAACCATGTATGAATTCATGCCATTTCATGAGGTTTTATGCTATAAATGTCACATATTATGAAAGAATGAATATCTCATGATTTTGAGCATAGCTTTGATGTGTTTGGTTGATTAATGATAGGTGAAGAAAGCTTGGAGAAAGGTTGATGCAAGAAGGAATGGCTAGGAGGAATGACTTGAGTCTTGAATTAATTATGAACCAGGAAGCAAAAGCTGGAGCAAAAGTTAGCCCCTAACTTTTTGGCTAACTTTTGGGCAAAAACTGGAGCAAAAGTTAGCCCCTAACTTTTTGGCTAACTTTTGGGCAAAAGTTGGAGCAAAAGTTAGCCCCTAACTTTTTGGCTAACTTTTGGCATGAAAAACACTCCCTGGATGCACCAAAAGTTTGCACCAACGTTAGCCCCTAACTTTCTGGCTAACGTTGGCGCTTGAAAAACTCCCTGGGCTAGCAAAAGTTTGCGCCAACGTTAGCCCCTAACTTTCTGGCTAACGTTGGCGCCATGAATAACTAAGGGGAGGCCAACGTTGGAGCAAAAGTTAGACCCCTAACTTTTGCCCCAACGTTGGTATCAGCAAAACAAGGGTGCTGATGTGAAAAGTTGGAGCAAAAGTTAGACCCTAACTTTTACTCCAACTTTCACTCAAGCTTTCATGATTCCAACCCGGTTCAATTCAGTTCTTCTCCAAACTCCAAGAGCAATCAACCAAGGCCTCTCTCAACCCAATTCCACCAAGAGCAAAGGCCCAATTGAAGGCTTGAAGACCATTTGAAGAAAGTGTATAAATAGATTAGAATTTAAGTTTTAGAGGAGCTTTTTTTAGAATTTTCAGAAGAGCTTTTCTTTGGAGTTTTCATAGAGAGTTTTCGGAAAGCTTTTGGTGTTGAGTGAATTTTAATTTCTAAGTCTCGGGGAAGGAGAATTGAATTTCCTTCCTCTTAGTTTTCTTGTTTTGAATTTCAATTACAATTGTCTTGGATCTTGGGTTGGAGAATTGAAGAAATTCTGTTTCAATCTCATCCTAAGACCTCTCTGCTTTATTTTACTGCACAATTGAATTCGGTTTCGGTTAATTGCTTTTCATCTACTTTCTTTGCAATCTACATTTCCTTTGCAATTGTTCTTGTTGGATCTAGGAAGGCATTGAGATCTAGACTTGGTTTTCTAGTCTCTTGGGTCCTGAGATCCAGATTTCCCAATTCCCATTCCCTGTTTACTGTTTTCATGCTTATTTACATTTCTGTTTTAAGATCCGGTTTGATTCAAGACATCCTTTACTTCTCTGTTTGTTGCAATTTACTTTTCCTTGTTTAATTTCTGCAAATCCAACTCCCAATTCCCTTTACAATTCAAGCCATTTACATTTCTTGCACTTTAAGATTCTGCAATTTACATTTCTTGCGTTCTAAGTTTCTGCCATTTAATTCCTTGCTCTTTAAGATTCAGCATTTTAAATTCCAGTTCTCTTTAATTTCATGCAATTTACCCATGTCCTTTACTTCCTATGCAATTTCAATTCTGCAAATCACAAATCTCTCAACCAAATCTTGATTCGCTTGACTAAATCAACCACCAAACTAAAATTGCTCAATCCTTCAATCCCTGTGGGATCGACCTCACTCACGTGAGTTATTATTACTTGATGCGACCCGGTGCACTTGCCGGTTAGATTTGGGTGTTTTGGAGAAATTCGTTTCTCCGCGAAAATATCCCATCAAGTTTTTGGCGCCGTTGCCGGGGATTGAATTAGATTGACAATGATTAAGTGAGGTGGTGATCTAGATCTAGCATTTTTATTTTCTGTTCCTTTAATTTTCAATTAACCCACTAACTGTTTGAATTTTTGCTTAAGCTAACTAAAACTTCATTCTAGCAATAGATTGAAGTGTCACTGGTTTGTGTGTTTCTTATGTTCTGCTTGTATGTCAGGTACAAGAAGAAATACACCCATCTTTCATGAACAAGACGAAAGAACTCTTAGAAGGTTAAGAAGAGCTGAAAGAGGGAAAAATATTGTTGGAGAAGAGGAATCAGAAGAAGAATTCCAAGATATGGAGGAACATTCAACCAATCCACCAGGTGGAGTAGACAATAACAATAACAATCCACCCCAGAGGAGAGTTTTAGCTTCCTATACTTTTGCAAATCCTAGACATTGTGGAAGTAGCATCTTAACTCCAAATGTTAATGCAAAAAATTTTGAACTAAAGCCACAACTCATCACTTTGGTTCAAAACAATTGCTCTTTTGGTGGAGGACCACTTGAAGATCCGAACCAACACCTATCCACCTTCTTGAGGATTTGTAACACTGTTAAAACTAATGGTGTGCCTCCTGACAGCTACAAGCTATTGCTATTCCCATTTTCTCTCAGAGACAAGGCCACTCAATGGTTGGAATCCTTTCCAAGAGACATCATCAACAATTGGGATGATCTGGTAACCAAGTTTCTTGCCAAATTTTACCCACCTCAAAGGATCATAAGGTTGAAGACTGAGGTACAAACATTTACACAAATGGAGGCTGAACCCATCCATGAGGCATGGGAGAGATACAAAGCTCTAATCAGGAAATGTCCTCCTGAAATGTTCACTGAGTGGGATAAGCTGCAGAATTTCTATGAGGGCTTAACATTGAAATCTCAAGAAGCTTTGGATCATTCAGCTGGAGGTTCCTTGCAACTCATGAAAACTGCAGAGGAAGCTCAAAATCTCATTGATATGGTGGCTAACAACCAATATTTCTTTGCTCATCAAAGAAACCGCCAACCATCACAAAGAAGAGGAGTAATGGAGCTAGAAGGAGTGGACTCAATCTTGGCTCAAAACAAGATGATGCAGCAGCAAATTCAACAACAATTTGAGCAAATGGCCAAGAGGATTGATAGTCTCCAAGTTGCAGCAGTTAACATTAGCCAACCATCAACCACATGGGGACAGAATGAAGAAACTCAAGAAGAACAACAACAAGAGCAAGTACAGTATATGCACAACCAAGGACCAAATGAAGTGTATGGTGATACATACAATCCATCCTGGAAAAACCACCCAAACCTCAGATGGGGAGATAATCACACCCAAAATCAACAACCATGGCAGAGAAACTCAAACCAAAACAACCCAAGAAGCAACCAAAACCACAACCAGCAGCAAACTAACCAGAACCCCTACAGAAAAACTCAAAACAACTACCCCAACCCCAACCAGTACCAATCCAATAACCAACCCACCAACCAAAATGCCTACCATCCACCACCCACATCTCATAACCCACCTCAAGTATCACCTGAAGCCCAGAGAATCACTAACTTGGAGGCCGTGATAGACAAAATGTTGAAACACCAGGAAATGACAACCAAGAATCATGAAGCATCCCTGAAGAGCCTAGAGAGACAGATGGGGCAAATCTCCAAGCAGATTTCTCTTGAGAGACCCTCAAGCTCTCTGCCGAGTGACACGATTCCAAATCCTAAGGAAGAATGCAAGGCGATACAATTAAGGAGTGGGAGAACATTGATGAGCAATAATGATACTATAAAGAAGCAAGCAGAGAGCAGCAAAAGTGCAATGGAAGATGAAGAGCAAACAAAGGCAGATAAAGACAAGGATCAAGTTGTGATGCCAAGCAAGAGCACTGAGAAACTCAAAGAGAAGGACAACCAGCCACACGGTTCAACAGAAGTGACTCAGGGACAGCAGCAAATAGGAAAGAGCATCACACCTCCACTGCCATATCCCCAGAGGTTCAACAAAGAAACCAAGGACTAGCATTTTCACAAGTTCCTTGAGACTTTCAAAAAGCTGGAAATCAATATTCCTTTTGCTGAAGCACTTGAGCAAATGCCTCTGTATGCCAAGTTTTTGAAGGAGCTTATCAACAAGAAAAAAAGTTGGGATGAGAAGGAAACCATACTGCTCACTGAGGAATGCAGGGCTTTGATTCAAAAAGGGTTTCCCCCTAAGCTTGAAGATCCAGGGAGCTTTTGGATACCTTGCACCATTGGGGAATTAACCATCACTAAAGCAATGTGCGATCTAGGAGCAAGTATCAACTTAATACCATCCTCCTTGGTAAAAAAGCTGCATATAGAGGAAGTTAAACCAGTACAAATATCTCTAGAGCTAGTAGATAAGTCAACAGTATACCCCAGGGGTATGATTGAAAACCTTCTGGTCAAGGTGGACAATTTCATATACCCTGCAGATTTTGTGGTTCTAGATTCAGAAGGGGATGATGGTGACTCTATTATTCTGGGAAGGCCATTGTTGGCCACTGCTAGAGCTATCATAGACATAGAGGAAGGAGAATTAACTCTCAGAATGCATGATAAGAGTGTCACTCTGAAGGTGTTACCAGAAGCACAGTTTGGTAATGAGAAGAAAAACTGTATGGAACTTGACAAAGAAAAATCTCAGTTAAAGGAAGAAAGCAACAAGGCAATTCACAACAACATCCCAAGGCAAAAGATTGTGTAAACTGATGAAGAAGTCCAAGAGAATATTGGAGTATTAGCCACTGAAAGGATGAAAGATCCCCAAGGTAAGCCTACGGCCAGAAAAGAAAGGTCAACGAAAGAAAGGATGAAACGCAGAAACAAAACAAAAAGGGGTTGGAAGAACAGGAAGATTCCAATAGAGGGGCTTTCCAAAGGTGACAAAGTGCAATTAATATATCAACAACTGGGGGCAAGCCGACAGACTGATGACTATTACAATGTCAGCAACATATTCTCGTTGGAACATGCTGAAATTGAACACCAGAGAACAAAGAGGAGGATCACAGTCAGGGGAGACAAGTTGAGGCACTACAACCCTCAACCACCATAAAAGAAACCTCCAATGTCAAGCTAGTGACAATAAAAGAGCGCTCCATGGGAGGCAACCCATGATTTAAGATTTATGTCATTTCAAATTCAATAAGTTATGATCATCTGAGCATGAAATTTATTTTCATAGACGTACTCAATGAATGCATGCAAAATTTTTTTTCATATGCTAAGACTTCTAAAGTTTGGTGTGCCTTCAAGCACACCAAACCAGTGTTGCAAACATTTTCATACTATATGCCTAGCATATGACCAAACACTAAGTTTGGTATTTCTCTTCTCATGAAAAAAAAAATCATGCATCAATGATCATACATTATCTCTTACTGAGACTTTTCAATTAAAAAGAAATCATACTCTATGATGTAGGCATCAATTGTGATTTAATACTAGCATCTCACATTTATCCCTTAAGCAAGATACAAGTTTGGTGTTCACCAAACTTTGATGCACGGATTTAGGGGCACAATTGATCCTTCAAAAAAAAAAAGAGAGAGAAAAAGGAAAATTATGATGAAAACATCTCTTATAAACATTTGACCAAGAATGATATTGGGATTTCATTTTTACTAGTTAGAGGGAGAACCACATATTTTTAACTATATGACCAAACATTAAGTTTGGTGTCCTCCAAGGAAAGTCACGGTTCAAATGGATATAAGGAATGATAATTCATATAGTGTTAATGAAAAGAAGCACTATTGCCACGGTTTAATATAGCTAATGTGTGTTGTCTTGTTGTGATGACTAGATGGTCAAAGAACACTTTATGAAAGAGACAAGACAAAGGAAAGCATAGCATGAGGACAAAATCTCATCACATGCTTCAAAAAGAGAATCTGCCACTCCTTGAGATGATCACGGCAAAGACAATTGAAGAAGCAAGCTTTGTCTTCATTCACCCTTACATGCACACCTTTGATTCACATAGTATCTAATTGCATCCTAGCCCTTCATTGTTCATTTAAATAACATACCACCTCCAAGCCATGCATGTGACCGAATCCTTGCACTCCAACCATTTAAACTTCCCTTCATCATTTCTCATCATAACAAGCTCTGCCTCAAATTTCATCTTTCTCCAAGACACACATCAAAATCTCTAACATTCTTCACACTCCCTTTAACCTCAAGAGTCTCAAACAACCAAGTGATCATGGCCTCTTCCTCAAGAACCAAACGAAGAAGAGGGAAAGATCCCATGGTGGAGGAGAGCACCCCTGAATATGACCAATGGAGATTCAAATCTCGATACCATCATATGCAAATTGAATGGATGAATCAGAAGAAGATATATCCAGAAATTCCACTATGGCTGCCGGATGATGGATGCCAAGAAATGAAGGACAAAATTCGAAAGAGGAGGTGGGAGGAACTCATATCACCAATCACCCAAATCAATGCTAATATCATAAGAGAATTCTATGCCAATGTCTCAAGGCTTGACATGAGTGAGGCCCCAACATACAAGAGCTATGTGCGGGGAGTGGAAGTAGATTTTAGCTCGGATGCAATCAAAAAAGTCTTGGGACTAAAATCAGTTCGCTTTAGTGAACCGGGATACCACCAAAGGGTAAATGGTGATCCGGATTATGATGGGATTGCTAGAGATATTTGTATGGAAAACTCAGAGTGGGAAGGAGATGACAAGAATAAATACAAGTATTTGAAGAGAGTTAACCTTACCCCGGAAGCAAAGGGATGGTATGAGTTGTTGAAAAGATCAATTCTGGGCACAGTAAACACCTCATAAGTTAACAAGAATAGAGCTATTATGTTGCATTGCATAATTGTGGGAGGAGAGGTAAAAGTTCATGAAATTCTGGCAAAGGACATTCAAAAGCTGGCTGAGAAGAATTCGGCCGGATCTTGGTTGTACTATCCGAGTACTATTTGGAGGTTGTGTGCAAAGGCTAAATATCCAATGGAAGAGGAGAATCCAATGTGGTTAAGCCAAGGCATGCCTATAACCATTGAAAGAATGATGATGCCCCCTGAAGCACATCAAGGCCGAAGACCACATGGAAGAAGGGAAAGAGAGGAACCAATGGAGGGAGAAGAATTACAAGAGGAAGAAGAGCCACAAGAGGAGGAGGAACAGCAGCACACTCCTCTACATAACAATCTGGACATGACTCAAATGCAGGAAGCAATTGGAAGATTATCACAACAGTACATGAGAATTCAAGAAAGGCAAGAGGAATATCATTCACTATACATGAAAAACCAACAAGCACAAGAAGAACGGGAGCTAAGAATGATGAACAAACAAAGTGAATTCGAGTCAAGATTCCTTGTGATGCAAGAAGAACATGCTTTTCAATCTCATGAATCATTTGGAAAGTTGGAACAAATGCAAGCTGAAAATTTGAGGGCTCTCAAAGAGTTCACAACACTCCAAGATGCAAGATATGAAGTCCAAGCCGACTACAACATAAATAGTCAAATCAAGCTGAACTATATTGGAGAGCATCTGCACAACATGGATCCAGCTTTTCCAACCTTTGATGAATTCTTCAAAAGGAGAAGTGAGATAGAAGTAAGCAATGCAATGAAGCTTGAAGATAGAGTAGAGGAAGCAATGAATAGAGCTGGGTTCTGGCGGGATCAACAGACAACAGACATGGACACAGGGAACACCAGCAACCAGGTGTATGAAAGAAGAAAGAAAAAGCATGACAAATAAAAGGTGGACTTGCTCCTTGTTCAACACTAAGAAAGCATGCATTGTGTCTGTTTTAAGTGGTCCTTGCATCTTTAAGTAGTTGTCATAATTAATAGTCTTTGCATTTTGTTTGTTTCTCTTAGAATAAGTAAGCTAGTCTATGTGTGTGCTTGTGTGTTTACTTTACTGAACAAAAAGCATGCTTTGTCCCCTGCATTTTCAATTCAATAAAAGAAATATTTGAATGAGAAGTGAGATAGTTCTCTGTTAGATAGAAGTAAAATAAAAGTAAGTGGTGGTATGTGTGTGATTGTTTAATAGCTCACCTTTAATGAATAAGAACACTAGGATGTCTCCTCTTAAGTAGAAAGTAGCTACTATCTATGAATCTCAATTGAATAAGAATCCTTGGTTAGAAAGAAAAACAAAAAGAAAGAAAAAAAAAAGGGGAGAAAAAGAAATAGCCAAGAAGTGGCCGAACAAAAGAAAAACAAAAAGAAACAAAGCTAGACACCAATAGCTTGAACCTTAGAATATATGCCTGTGGTGTCTTTGTATTAGGATCTGCTTGGATTATTAAGCTCTTTGGAGTGCATCAACACTTGATGACTTGGGTTAACTAACCCGGGATCATCAGCTGAAAGTCCACTATCAAGAGCAACCTAATTACAAGGCATTTAGTAGCCCAAAGAGGTGCTGGGCATCAATGTTCTAAGAAGGAATGTGAGCCAAGTGTCTATAGTGAATAATGTGTCAAGTATAAAGAAAAGGAAATGAACTTGCTACACATGACACTCAAATAAAGCTCATGAACAAGATAATAGCCAAGGATAAAGGAATAATGAGAGGTCATAGCAGTATGTTACTTGAAGCTTGAAAGAGGCTTTCTAGGCTTAAGAGTCAATAAGAGGTGAGTGTGTACATATCCACATAAAACCCCATGAACTATCAATAACACTCTACTAGCATGAACATCCTCTTCCATTTCATTCTTTCTTCTCAATAAATCATTTCTTGCTTGGGGACAAGCAAGCTTTAAGTTTGGTGTTGTGATGACAAGTCATCTTAGCCTAGTTTCACTAGCCTTTTTCTTTTGTTTTCAATTGAATTATGCACTTTCTTGAGCCAAAAGCAAGCCAATTTGGTAGATTTTCATGTTTCCTTTGATTTAATCAACCATGTATGAATTCATTCCATTTCATGAGGTTTTATGCTATAAATGTCACATATTATGAAAGAATGAATATCTCATGATTTTGAGCATAGCTTTGATGTGTTTGGTTGATTAATGATAGGTGAAGAAAACTTGGAGAAAGGTTGATGCAAGAAGGAATGGCTAGGAGGAATGACTTGAGTCTTGAATTAATTATGAACCAGGAAGCAAAAGCTGGAGCAAAAGTTAGCCCCTAACTTTTTGGCTAACTTTTGGGCAAAAGTTGGAGCAAAAGTTAGCCCCTAACTTTTTGGCTAACTTTTGGCATGAAAAACACTCCCTGGATGCACCAAAAGTTTGCACCAACGTTAGCCCCTAACTTTCTGGCTAACGTTTGCGCTTGAAAAACTCCCTGGGCTAGCAAAAGTTTGTGCCAACGTTAGCCCCTAACTTTCTGGCTAACGTTGGCGCCATGAATAACTAAGGGGAGGCCAACGTTGGAGCAAAAGTTAGACCCCTAACTTTTGCCCCAACGTTGGTATCAGCAAAACAAGGGTGCTGATGTGAAAAGTTGGAGCAAAAGTTAGACCCTAACTTTTACTCCAACTTTCACTCAAGCTTTCATGATTCCAACCCGGTTCAATTCGGTTCTTCTCCAAACTCCAAGAGCAATCAACCAAGGCCTCTCTCAACCCAATTCCACCAAGAGCAAAGGCCCAATTGAAGGCTTGAAGACCATTTGAAGAAAGTGTATAAATAGATTAGAATTTAAGTTTTAGAGGAGCTTTTTTTAGAATTTTCAGAAGAGCTTTTCTTTGGAGTTTTCATAGAGAGTTTTCGGAAAGCTTTTGGTGTTGAGTGAATTTTAATTTCTAAGTCTCGGGGAAGGAGAATTGAATTCCCTTCCTCTTAGTTTTCTTGTTTTGAATTTCAATTACAATTGTCTTGGATCTTGGGTTGGAGAATTGAAGAAATTCTGTTTCAATCTCATCCTAAGACCTCTCTGCTTTATTTTACTGCACAATTGAATTCGGTTTCGGTTAATTGCTTTTCATCTACTTTCTTTGCAATCTACATTTCCTTTGCAATTGTTCTTGTTGGATCTAGGAAGGCATCGAGATCTAGACTTGGTTTTCTAGTCTCTTGGGTCCTGAGATCCGGATTTCCCAATTCCCATTCCCTGTTTACTGTTTTCATGCTTATTTACATTTCTGTTTTAAGATCCGGTTTGATTCAAGACATCCTTTACTTCTCTGTTTGTTGCAATTTACTTTTCCTTGTTTAATTTCTGCAAATCCAACTCCCAATTCCCTTTACAATTCAAGCCATTTACATTTCTTGCACTTTAAGATTCTGCAATTTACATTTCTTGCGTTCTAAGTTTCTGCCATTTAATTCCTTGCTCTTTAAGATTCAGCATTTTAAATTCCAGTTCTCTTTAATTTCATGCAATTTACCCATGTCCTTTACTTCCTATGCAATTTCAATTCTGCAAATCACAAATCTCTCAACCAAATCTTGATTCGCTTGACTAAATCAACCACCAAACTAAAATTGCTCAATCCTTCAATCCCTGTGGGATCGACCTCACTCACGTGAGTTATTATTACTTGATGCGACCCGGTGCACTTGCCGGTTAGATTTGGGTGTTTTGGAGAAATTCGTTTCTCTGCGAAAATATCCCATCACATCCCACAAGGGAACCATACATGGCGGAGCCACGCCGAATCACCTTGCATGAGCAAGGAGCTCTGGATATCATACTCCAACCTTTGCAAGCAAGGTATCCCAATATTGACCCAAATTTTGAGTTGAAGAATAGCTTGATAAATCTACTCCCCAAGTATCATGGGCTTCCGAGTCAAGACCCCATCCGACATCTAAGAGATTTTCAAGTTGCCTTGTTCCACGGCTCGAAGACATAGAGCCGATGAGGTGGCTATTATGGTTTTTTCCTTTCCCTTCTCCCTTGAGGGGCAAGCGAAAATGTGGTTTTATTCACAACCGGATGAGATTGTAACCAATTGGGATTTCTTGAGAAGAAAGTTTCTAGACAAGTTCTTCCCGCCGGAGAAGACCGATTATATCCAGAAGGAAATCTCGGGTATAATGCAAAAGGACCAAGAGAGTTTGTATGAGTATTGGACTAGGTTCAAGAGGCTATTGGAATCTTGTCCACACCATAGATTGGACACTCATTTGCTTATCAGTTATTTTACCGGAGGTCTTTGTGCGGAAGATAGAAAATTGCTCACCGCCGCTAGTGGTGGTTCTCTTTCCAAAAACAAGACGGCGGGAGAAGCTTGGAGCTTGATAAATGATGTTGTTAAGGCTACACAACATATAAGAGTAAGGAGCAACCCTCTCAAGGGTGTGGCGGAAGCATCCCCTTCCGAAACAAGCTTAACCAAGGTGCTTGGGGATATGACCAATATCCTTACGGAGATACAAAAGGAACAAAAGGCATTCTACTCCATCCAAGCCATCCAAGCCCCACCCCATGTTCCTCAACTTGAAGGTCCTCCTAGAATTTGTGATTTATGCTCTAGCACTACACATTACACCGATCAATGCCACCAAATTCAAGAGGAGTATGCCTTTGCCGGGGCCAATGTGAATTATAGCAACCGTCCACCCTACCCCCCTCAAGGCCAAAATAACTACTCTCATGGCAATAATCACAATCAAGGGTGGAGGGATAATGCACAAGGGGGCAATCAAAATCAAATATGGAACAATTCTTCTTCTCACTACAACAACAACCAATCTTCATCTCAATACTACCATAACAACAACAACTACCAAGCTAACCAAAATCACCATAACCAAGCATCCCATCAGAACCAAAACAACTATACCAAGTACCAAGCACCACATCAAAGACAACAATCCAACCAATCCTCCTCCTCTTCCACCAACCAAGTTGATGAACTTAGAGCTACTATGGAAAAATAGGAAGAGAATAACAAGGCTCAATTTAATACCTTGAGTGCGCAATGTGGTAGCATGAGTGCTCAAATAGCCAATCTCACCGATATGATTTCAAAGTTGGCCATGTCTTCCTCAAACAACAACACCAACCAACCTTCAAGCTCTTCTAATCTTTCATCCCAACCCCTTCCAAACCCAAAGGGCAGTCTCAACGCCATCACTCTGCAGTCAGGAACTACATTGGAGGAGATACCTCCTAGGGTCATGGAAGACATTCATGAGGAAGAAGTGGTTGTTAAAGTTCCACATGAAGAAGAGGAGGTAGACATAAGGCACGAGGAAGGAGAAGCAAGCCTTAAGGAACCCAAGAGGAAGGCTATAGTAGATGAGTCTATTCATATCCCATTCCCTTCCATGGTAAAGAAGGCCAAGATGACTCCGGAGTTTGATTTAAACATGCTTCAAGTATTCAAGAAGGTTGAGGCAACCATCCCACTCCTTGATGCTATTCAACAAATTCTGAAGTATACAAAATTTTTAAAAGACCCGTGCACACACAAGGATAGGATAGGTGAGTTGGAGACATTGTCATTGGGTAGTTCTATTTCTTCATTGATGAAGCCTATTCCGGAAAAGTGTGGTGACCCTGGACCATGTTTGGTATCTTGTCATATTAGTGGAGTTGCTTTTCATGACTGTATGTGTGATGTAGGGGCTTGCGTGAGTATCATGCCGCTTTTTATTTTTGCGCGGTTGAATTTAGCTCCATTAAAGAGGTCGGCGGCCAAATTTGCCTTAGTCGACAAGAGTGTGATTACCGTTGTGGGAATAGCGGAAGATGTACTTGTGGCGATCAAGGACTGGGTGTTTCCAGTTGATTTCTATATTCTTGAAATGCCTCCAACAGATAATAGAAGCTCTTCCTCTATTTTGCTTGGTAGACCCTTCTTGAAGACCTCTAAATTCAAATTAGATGCTTTCACTGGCACGTACTCTTTTGAGGTAGGAGACAAGAATATCAAGTTTAATTTGGAAGAAGCCATGAGACACCCTCCCGAAGAGCATTCTGTTCTCCGATGTGATGTAATCAATGAGGTGGTAGTAGAGGTAGGAAGAAAGGACCACAACAAGTTGTGCTACCCTATTGTTGAAAAGACGAATGACCAAGAGGGTGAACAAGACAAGGTTGTTAAGAATGAGCTCCCGGAGCTTGATGAAAAGTGTTCCGAGGGTTACCTGAAACTGGAGGTCGATCTCGGATGAGATCTTTGGTACTGGTCGGAGATGACGTGTCCGGCTGGCTGGTGGCGGCCGGAGTTGTTGTGTCCGACTTGTTGGACTTGCTGCACTGCTGATCCTTGTCCACCGGAGGGTGGGGGTACCTGCAAAAGACTCCGACGCTTAAGTTAGCACGGATATTAAGCAGGTTTTATGTAGAATCAGAGTATGAGTTATACCTGGGTGCTCCAGTGTATTTATAATGGTGAAATGTGACCTTTGGATAAGATAAGTTAGTTATCTTATCTTATCTTTATCTTTTGGGTTAAGGTCAGCGTATCTTCAACGGAACCGCCCTTCTCTGTAGGCCTGAACGACCTTTGGATTTGGGTCGTATTCCTTGAATTGGGCCCTTTTTGGGCTTTCCTGTCGATTTGGCCGAGTTCTTCGTAAAGAAGTCGGTCCGCTTGACCTAAGAAGGTCGGTCGCTTTATTACTGAACATCCCGGTTCGGACAGCTCGACCCAGGGTATGAACAGTGCCCCTGCTTGAGCTCGGTCTTCTTTTTGAGGTCGAGTTCTTGACTTCGGTCTTTCTTCAGTGAAGCCGATCTCAAGCATTTTGTCGATTCCTTTGTAGAAGCTTTTGAATGTAGAACATTTTCCTCTAAAAGCGCACGCTTTTATATCGGCGCTTCGGGAATGTGCGAGGGTTTAATGCCTTTTAATTTTAGCATTAATTGCCCCGTTTCCTTTTGGCTCTTTATTTTGATTTTGAAAACCCAGAAATGGTTTCTCTTCTTTCGCCCTTTTCGTAACTTCTTCGCATTTTTCCCTTCATTCTCTCGCTTTCAACTTTTCTTTGTGTTGTGGCGTTTGTTTGATTTTTCTGAAGCCTCTGCCTGGAGTTCGTAGTTTCGCGTTTCAGCCCAGCAACGTTTTCTTTTGCTCGTGTCCTTTCTTTTGCTTCGAGGTAGTGATTTCCAGATTTCGCCGTCCCTCTTCACCTTCCCTGAAGTCTGCTACCTTTTCAGGTTGGTACTAACTTTCTTGCTTCTTTCACGGCTTCATCTTTAGTTTTTTGGTGAAGCTTTTGCTTTTTCATGTTTTGAAAGTTTGAACCTTTTCGTGATTTTGCATTTGTTTGTCGCTGTAAATGCGTTTTTCTTGGCTTTCTTTTGTGTGTTCCTCTGGTATTTCCGTCGAGGCTTTATACGGTTTTTGTTTGTTGCTTCTGATTTTTTACTATCTGATAGAAACTCTGCATTCGTTCCTTGCTTTGCTTGATTTCTTTTTGTCGCATTTCTCAAAAGTTCGTATCTTTGACGATTTCCATTTGGCGTGTTTTGATGTTTTGGGAATGCTTTTTGCTTGGTTGACTGTGATGACTTATGCTTCTGGAAATGCTTGCTTGTTTGAAGTCTTTTTCTTGTTTGAAAGGTGCTGGGGTGAGAGCTGTAGATTTTCCTGGAAACCTCGCTTTGTTACTGCCTCCAAAGGATGCCCCAATATTTTTGGTTTGAGTCTTGGGGTTTTCCTTTTCTGTGTGTTCACCTGCATCGTATTGAGTTGTTTTCTCCCTTGTCCGAGATGTTTTTAGTAATCCCATCTTCTTTTCTTACTTGTAGGATTAGTTGGCCTCATGTCTTCTCGCAATAACATTGTAGAGATGTCTTCCAGAGTTCCCGAGGGGATGTCCGATTGGCTGGACTCCCTTGTTTTGTTGTGTGTTTCTATTGTGGATGCTGAATTTTGCACAGAGCTGAGGAAGCGCCATAGGATTTGTGATAACCGTGCCCGCGAGATTGATTATGAGCTTGTTGCTCCTGATTCCGATGAGAGAGTTTGTTTTCCAACTTCCGTCGAGGGGGAGCGTCCCTCTTTCTATGCTTATGAATACTTCTTCAGCTAATTAAACGTTACTTTCCCTTTTACTGCTTTTGAAACTGACTTGTTGTGGTCCTGCAATATTGCTTCGTCCCAACTTCATCCGAACTCTTGGGGTTTTATCAAAATATTTCAAATTCTATGTCAGGAGTTGGACATAACACCTTCTGAAACTCTTTTCCTTTATCTTTTTATCTCGGCCAAACCTGGAGGTTCCTCCAAAAAGAAAGCTTCCTGGGTTTCTTTCAGGTCGGCCCAGGGGCATAAAGTTTTTGCCATGTATGATGAGTCGTTTAAAGATTTTAAGAACTATTTCTTCCGAGTCCGTGCCATTGAGGGGGTTCGCCCCTTTTTTCTTGATGAAAATGATGAGCCTGCTTTTCCTCTGGAGTGGCAAAAGAATGTAAGAGTGCCACGTTATACATGGGAAATGCTTAGTGAGGTTGAGCGGGCCTTTGTAGTTGTTCTCGAAGATTTGTGGGGGAAGCCTCCCCATCTGGACACGAAGAGATTTTTGAGTGATCCATCTTTGGTTCGGGCTGCTTTGGGTACTGTCTGATTTGTTTTTATACTTGCTCCTGAGCTTTGTTTCTCCTGTGTTGTAACTTGTCTTTGATTTTTGTGTTTTTCAGAGATGTCGAAGAATAATGATTCTATGAGGGCCTATAAGAAGGCGAAGAAGGCAACCACAGCTTTAAACATCTCGGCCAAGGCGGCCGGAGAGGGATTTTCTCAGCTTCCAGTTAAACCTCCTATATCGAGTTCTCCCGGGCCGAGGAAAGCAATTCCTACTCCCCGGGTCCGTCTGGTCGATCCTCCACAATCTTCTGTTGCAGCTTCCGATGCCCCTCCTAGTAAAAAGCAAAGAACAATTGAGCCTTTCAACCTTGATGCTCCTGACTTTGATGCGGTTGAGTTTGTAGATCAACAAATCGGCCCTTATGGTGTTCTTCCTATGGACGACGTGTCGCTTCTTCATCATTTTGATTATATCACCCGGAGTGGTATCAAGTTGGCACACATGGGGGTGGCCCTATATCGAACTGCTCAAAGTCTTCCTCTCCATGCCACTAAAGCTTTTATGGAGGAGGCCAAACAGGAGTTTGATCGGATGAAGGGCTTGAAGGAGGAACTTGAAGTAAGGGTGGCCAAGTTGGAGAAAGACTTGGAGAATGAAAAGGCTAGTTCTACTTCTCTGGCTGGTTCTCTGAGACTGATCGAGGACACGGCTATGCGACATAAGGACAGTTATTTGACGTCTTACCGGGAGATGTTGCGTCTGAGAGAAGAGTTGGAGAATGCCCGGGCTAATTATTCCAAACTCCAAGGTCATCTTGTTGGCAGCGTAACTGCTGCCTATGAGAACCTGAAGGAACAAGTTCGGGTTATTGCTCCCGAGGCTAACCTGACCCTCTTTAGCTTGGACAATGTTGTCAGAGATGGCAAGGTTGTCCCTGATGATGAAGATGTGGATGATGTCGATCCTCCCCCTGTAGCTTCTACCAAGGTGTCGACTTCTGCTGTCCCTGCCGAGGTTGGTCCTCCCACTTCTGACCCCGACTACCAGATCTTGAACCGGGATGACGGTACTGTAGATGCCGTTCCTCTCCAGACTCGGCCTCCGTCTCCTCGGCCTGATGCTGCTAAAAAATCTTCTGACCCTTAGCTTTAACTTTATTCTGGATATGTAGTTGGCCCGGCTTGTGGGCTTTTTTAAACTCTTTATGTTTTGTTTATTGCTGACACTTTCCCGTTGCTTGCCTAGCAACTTTTGTTTTTTATGAAAAACAAATGGTAGCATGCTTTAGCTTTTTTGAGATAGGTTTTGGTGGCCTTTGAGGCTTTATAACCTTGTGGATGATATCGCGCTTTTTGTGCTTGACTTGGTATCTCTCTTTTTTTTGCGAATATTGTATCTTGAATCCTTTGTGGTTGTGACTAGGTAGGTCTAACTTGATTTTTGGTTCATTCTCGCTCCGGCTTGTATTTCTGACGATTTGTAACCGATTTCTTTAGTCCTCCGAGTTGTTTTCGCAGTCCTTTTCTAAGTTATTCTTGTAATCCCTCTCCTGGATCTTTGTCGGATATCTTCCCAGGATTACTTTTATAACTTTTTTAGTAGTAGGAGTCCGTCTTCATTATATCGGTCTCCTTTAAGTTATTTTTGTAATCCTCTTTCTTGGATCTTTATCAGGTCTCTTTCAGGGATTGCTTTGATAACTTTCCAATTGTAGGAGTCCGACTTCATTATATCGATCTCCTTTAAGTTATTTTTGTAATCCCCTTTCTTGGATCTTTGTCCGATCTCTTTCAGGGATTACATTTATAACTTTTCAGTTGTAGGAGTCCGATTTGGTTATATCGGTCTCCTTTAAGTTATTTGTAGTCCTCTTTCTTGGATCTTTGTTAGATCTCTTTCAAGGATTACTTTTATAACTTTTTAGTTGTAGGAGTCCGACTTGGTTATATCGGTCTCCTTTAAGTTATTTGTAGTCCTCTTTCTTGGATCTTTGTCAGATCTCTTTCAGGGACTACTTTTATAACTTTTTAGTTGTAGGAGTCCGACTTGGTTATATCGGTCTCCTTTAAGTTATTTGTAGTCCTCTTTCTTGGATCTTTGTCAGATCTCTTTCAGGGACTACTTTTATAACTTTTTAGTTGTAGGAGTCCGACTTGGTTATATCGGTCTCCTTTAAGTTATTTGTAGTCCTCTTTCTTGGATCTTTGTCAGATCTCTTTCAGGGACTACTTTTATAACTTTTTAGTTGTAGGAGTCCGACTTGGTTATATCGGTCTCCTTTAAGTTATTTGTAGTCCTCTTTCTTGGATCTTTGTCAGATCTCTTTCAGGGACTACTTTTATAACTTTTTAGTTGTAGGAGTCCGACTTGGTTATATCGGTCTCCTTTAAGTTATTTGTAGTCCTCTTTCTTGGATCTTTGTCAGATCTCTTTCAGAGACTACTTTTATAACTTTTTAGTTGTAGGAGTCCGACTTGGTTATATCGGTCTCCTTTAAGTTATTTGTAGTCCTCTTTCTTGGATCTTTGTCAGATCTCTTTCAGGGACTACTTTGATAACTTCTCATTTTGGGCTGACTTTGTCATGTCAAGCCCTTCTAAGTTAAAGTAATCCTCTTTAATAGGGTTGGCCAGACCTCTTTCCAGGGTTTACTTATAACTTGGGTTAATTTGGTCCGACTTCTCAACGTCGGCCAGTCTTTAAGTTATTATTTTAGCAATCCGTAAGATCTCGTCAGGTTGTTTTTTTTATCACTTTCGATAACTTCTTACATTATTCTGTGTTCATCTTTGCCGATTTGTACAAAGTGGTTGTCATTTCTAGATCGTCCTTTGGGTGAATCTCGTTTTCACCTTTATCGGACGGTTGTCTTTATCGTGATCGTGCAGTGAAATGGTTTTTCACTTTCTGCCAATCTGTTGCTTTATAATCGGACGATGAATGCTTCAGATTAATGCATCTTAAAATCTTTGTAGAATATCTAAAATATATTTTATTTAAAGGAAAAGTGCAAATATATACATATGGGATTGTCTGAGTCTCAACTTGGTGCCTCATTAAAAAACCTTTTCAAAAAAAAGAGTACATCCAATGATGAAATCCTTTATCTTTTCTAACTGTAGTACCTTCTGAGGTTGCAGGCGTGCCATGACCTGGGAAGCTCTCGTCCATCGAGTTCAGACAGTCTGTAGTAGCCCTTTCCAAGTACTTCTACAATTCAGTAGGGTCCTTTCCAGTTTGCTGCCATCTTTCCCTCTCCTGGTCGAGTTGTTCCGATATCATTTCGGATTAGGATGAGATCATTTTCTGTGAAATTTCTCGGCACTACCTTTTGATTATATCTGGAAGCCATTCGGCGTTTTAGAGCTTCTTCCCTGATCCGAGCTCTTTCTTGGATTTCGGGTAACAAGTCGAGCTCTTCTCTCTGAAGTTGGAAGTTTGCTTCCTCATTGTAGTGAACTACTCTGGGCAACCCTTCCTCAATCTCTATTGGAATCATCGCCTCTGTTCCGTATGCTAATCGGAAGGGGGATTCCTTCGTAGTGGAATTTGGCGTTGTTCGATATTCCCACAGGACCTGTGGGAGCTCTTCTGCCCAGGCTCCCTTTGCATCTTGTAATCTCCATTTTAATCCAGCCAATATGACTTTGTTAGCAGCTTCGGCCTGCCCATTGGCTTGTGGATGTTCGACGGAGGTGTACTGGTGCTTTATATTCAAGTCGGCTACTAGTTTTCTGAAGCCTGCATCTGTGAATTGGGTGCCATTATCTGTGGTTATTGAATATGGAACCCCGAATCTTGTGACAATGTTTCGATATAAGAATTTCTGGCTTCTTTGAGCGGTGGCATTGGCTAGGGGCTCTGCCTCGATCCACTTTGTAAAGTAATCTACTCCCACTATGAGAAATTTAACTTGTCCTGATCCCTGTGGGAAGGGGCCGAGAAGATCGAGTCCCCATTTTGCAAACGGCCAAGGCAAAGTCACGCTGATGAGCTCTTCTGGCGGGGCGATGTGAAAGTTGGCATGTTTTTGACATGGTGGACATGTCTTTACAATATTCTGTGGCTTCTTTCTATAGAGTTGGCCAATAAAATCCCGCCCGGAGTACTTTTTTGGCGAGAGCTCGTGCTCCGAGATGATTGCCACAAATGCCGCCGTGTATTTCTTCTAGCACTTCCCTTGTGTTGGAGGTCGGCATGCATTTTAGTAAAGGTGTTGAGATTCCTCTTTTGTACAGGATGTTGTTTATGATGGTGTAGTACTGTGCTTTCCTTTTTAACTTCTTTGCCTCCTTTTCTTCTGCGGGGAGTGTTCCTTCTTTGAGGTAGTTGATTATGGGGGTCATCCATCCTTGGTCCTGACTTGTTATGGCCAGGACTTTTTTCTCTTCCGAGATTGACGGGTTTTGCAACATTTCCTGGATGAGGCTTCTATTGTTGCCCCCTGGTTTGGTGCTGGCTAGTTTTGAAAGTGCATCAGCTCGGGCATTTTGTTCGCGGGGTATGTGGCAGATCTTATATTCCCCGATTTGTCCGAGTAGTTCCTTGGTTTTATCCAAATATTTTTTCATGGTGGGGTCTTTGGCTTGGTAGCTCCCTGTTATTTGTGATGTGACCACTTGTGAATTGCTGTAGATGTTGAGTTTTTGAGCTCCGACCTCTTTAGCCAGCTTCAAACCAGCTAATAATGCTTCATATTCCGCTTGGTTATTGGAGGCCGGGAACCCGAACTTGAGGGAGAGCTCAACTTGGGTTCCTTGGTTGCTTTCTATTATCACGCCTGCGCCGCTTCCAGTTTTATTTGAGGAACTGTCCACGTAGAGATTCCATTCTGTGGGAGTTTCCAAGGTATCTGTGAATTCTGCGATGAAGTCGGCCAGATACTGTGATTTGATGGCCGTCCGAGCTTCATATTGGAGGTCGAATTCTGACAACTCGACTGCCCATTGTAGAATTCTGCCTGCTAAATCTGTTTTCTGCAATATTCCTTTTATGGGCTGGTTAGTTCTAACCTTAATGGTGTGAGCCTGGAAGTACGGGCGGAGTCGTCGAGATGTTAGGATGAGAGTATAGGCGAATTTTTCTATTTTCTGGTAGTTCAGCTCAGATCCTTGTAGTGCTTTGCTAATGAAGTAGACGGGTTGTTGCCAAATTTCGTCTTCTCTGACTAGTGCTGAGGCTATCGCCCGACTTCCTACTGCGAGATATAATATGAGTGGTTCTCCTTCTCGTGGTCGAGATAGGATAGGTGGCCATCCTAAAAACTCCTTGAAGTTTCGGAAAGCTTGCTCACATTCTGTCGTCCATTCGAACTGTTTTCCCTTTCTTAATGTAGCATAGAAGGGGAGAGATCTTATCGCAGCTCCTGCTAAGAATCGGGATAGGGCGGCCAATCTCCCGTTGAGTTGTTGTACTTCTTTGACACAAGTTGGGCTCTTCATGTTGAGTATAGCTTGACATTTGTCTGGATTTGCTTCAATTCCCCTTTGTGTGAGCATGAAACCCAAGAATTTGCCTGCTTCAACTGCGAAAGTGCATTTTGCGGGGTTGAGTCGCATGTTATGCTTCCTTATAGTGTCAAACACTTGAGCCAGGTCGGACAATAATGTATCTTCGCTTTGTGTTTCTATCAACATGTCGTCCACATAGACTTCCATGATTTTTCCGATGTGATCTGAGAAGACTTTATTCATTAGCCTTTGATAAGTAGCTCCCGCGTTCTTGAGACCGAAAGGCATCACGATGTAGCAGTAGTTCGCCTTTGGTGTTAAGAACGAGGTCTTTTCTTGATCTGGTGGATACATGGGGATTTGGTTGTATCCCGAATAGGCGTCCATAAACGAGAGGTATCTATATCCAGAGGAAGCATCTACCAGAGCGTCAATACTTGGGAGTGGGTATGGATCTTTTGGGCAGGCTTTGTTGAGATCGGTGTAATCGGTACACATGCGCCACTTCCCGTTTGATTTTTTCACCAAGACGATGTTGGCTAGCCATAGTGGGTACTTGACTTCTCTTATGAATCCTGCCTCCAGTAACGTTTGTACTTGTTCTTCCACAGCTTGGGATCGTTCTGGTCCGAGTTTTCTTCACTTTTGCTGCATCGGCTGAGATCCTGGATAGACCGCCAACTTGTGGCACATTAGCTTAGGGTCTATGCCTGGCATGTCTGCGGCTTTCCATGCGAAGAGGTCGACATTATCTCGTAAGAATTGTATCAGTAATTCTTTTGAGTCTCCTCTTAGGACCGTGCCGATATTGGTCGTTTTGTCTGAAGTGTCTCTAATCTGAACCTTCTCTATCTCACCTTCTGGGTCTGGACGGAGTTCTTCTCGACGCTGAGCTCCGCCAAGCTCAATTGTATGAAACTCTTCTCCTCTACCTTTGAGGTTTAAGCTCTCATTATAACAGCGACGTGCCATCTTTTGATCTGCTTTTATCGTGGTTATCCCCTCTGTAGTTGGGAATTTCATGCATAGATGCGGAGTTGAGACTATTGCGCCGAGTTGATTGAGTGGTGTCTGACCTATGAGAGCATTGTAGGATGAACTTACGTCGACCACAATGTAGTCTATTTTGAGGGTCCTAGATTGGTTCCCTTTTCCAAAAGTAGTGTGTAGCGATACGTATCCCAGCGGTTGTATCGGAGTGTCTCCTAGTCCAAACAGATTGTTTGGGTATGCTCTAAGTTCCTTTTCGTCTAAGCCGAGCTTGTCGAAGGCTGTTTTGAATAAGATGTCGGCAGAACTCCCTTGGTCTACTAGTGTGCGGTATAGATTGGCGTTTGCCAGTATGATAGTGATGACCATGGGATCGTCGTGTCCCGAGATGATGCCGGATGCGTCCTCTTTAGTAAATGTTATCGCCGGGATGTCGGGGGTGCTTCCTCCTTTCCCTCAACATGATATACTTCTTTGAGATATCTCTTTCGGGACGATTTGGTAATCCCACTTCCTGCGAATCCGCCGTGTATCATGTGGACGTGTCTTTTTGGTGTCCGAGGTGACCGTTCAGCTCGTCCATCCTCTTCGTCTCTCCGTCTTTTTCTTTGGTCATCATCCCGGGTGGCCAGAAATCAATCTAATTTTCTTTCTCTTACAAATTTTTTTATGATATTTTTCAAGTCGAAGCATTCGTTGGTAGAGTGCCCTCGAATTCGATGGTATTCACAATATTCCTTCCGGTTTCCTCCTCCCCTTTTGCCTTTGAGTGGCCGCGCTGGGGGGATTTTTTCTGTATGGCAGACTTCTTTGTACATGTCGACCAGGGATGCTTTGAGAGGAGTGTAGTTGTGGTATTTTTTGATTTTCTCACCCTGTCGATCTTCTTTCCTTTTGGAGTCTTTGTCTTTGTCTCGGTAGGAGGCCCCAGATTTTGAGGTTTCTCCCAGTCGAGCATTCTCTTCCATGTTGATGTATTTTTCTGCTCGCTCCTGTACTTTGTCTAAGGAGGTAGGATACTTTTTTGATATAGATTGGCTGAAAGGTCCCTCTCGCAAGCCATTGATAAGCCCCATGATGGCGGCCTCTGTTGGTAAACTTTGTATGTCCATGCATGTTTTGTTGAATCTTTTCATGTAGTTGCGAAGGCTCTCCCGATCTCCTTGCTTGATCCCTAATAAGCTGGGTGCGTGCTTGGCCTTATCTTTCTGGATGGAGAATCTGGCCAGGAACTTTTTGGCCAGGTCGTCAAAGTTTGAGATGAACTTCGGAGGTAGGTTGTCAAACCATCTGATCGCCGTTTTCGTGAGAGTTGTTGGAAAAGCTTTGCAGCGACGGCATCTGAGGCATCGGTAAGGTACATTCTGCTTCTGAAATTGCTGAGATGATGGTTGGGATCTGTAGTGCCATCATACAAAACCATATCCGGGAGCTTGAAATCTTTTGGGATTTTGGTCTTCATGATTTTCCTGGTGAATGGATCCTGTTCTTTGCGTGAATTTTCCTCAGGAGTGGTCCGAGGAGCTTTTGATTTGAGGTCAGCCTCTAATTGCTGTAGTTTTTCTTCTAGTTCTCGACGTCGCCGTACCTCTCTTTGTAGATCCGTTCCTATCTCCCGTTGTTGCTGGGTTTCTTTCTCAAGTTGCTTTAAGCGATCTTGAAGTGCTTCCATGGCTCCCGGATTTGGTGAGTTCTTGTCCCCATTGGATTCCAGAGTATCCTTTAGCGTAGTGTCCGCATTCTTGTGCGGTGTTTTGTTCTCCAGATCCGAGTCGTGGTCGTTGTCATGGCCGTCCGCCATGGTTTTGGGATGACCTTCAGATTCCCCGGCAACGGCGCCAATGTTCTGAGGGTTACCTGAAACTGGAGGTCGATCTCGGATGAGATCTTTGGTACTGGTCGGAGATGACATGTCCGGCTGGCTGGTGACGGCCGGAGTTATTGTGTCCGACTTGTTGGACTTGCTGCACTGCTGATCCTTATCCACCGGAGGGTGGGGGGTACCTGCAAGAGACTCCGACGCTTAAGTTAGCACGGATATTAAGCAGGTTTTATGTAGAATCAGAGTATGAGTTATACCTGGGTGCTCCAGTGTATTTATAATGGTGAGATGTGACCTTTGGATAAGATAAGTTAGTTATCTTATCTTATCTTTATCTTTTGGGTTGAGGTCAGCGTATCTTCAACGGAACCGCCCTTCTCTGTAGGCTTGAACGACCTTTGGATTTGGGTCGTATTCCTTGAATTGGGCCCTTTTTGGGCTTTCCTGTCGATTTGGCCGAGTTCTTCGTAAAGAAGTCGGTCCGCTTGACCTAAGGAGGTCGGTCGCTTTATTACTGAACATCCCGGTTCGGACAGCTCGACCCAGGGTATGAACAAAAAGGAACCTCAAATTAAGGCAAAAGGTGAATTGAAGCCTCTTCCATCTCATTTGATGTATGCTTTCCTAGAGGACAACCAAAGGTTTTCAGTCATTATTGCTAGCGAGCTTTCTAGCCAAGAAGAAGAGAAGCTCCTAAATGTCCTAAGGAAGCACAAGAAAGCAATCGGTTGGAGTTTGGTAGACATTGTGGGGATTGACCCCCGCACATGTATGCATCGTATTTTTCTCTAAGAGGGAGCTCGGCCGGTGAGACAACCCCAAAGAAGGCTCAACCCCACCATCCTTGATGTGGTGAAAAAGGAGGTCACTAGGCTACTTGAGGCGGGTATCATATATCCGATTTCTGACAGTGAGTGGGTGAGCCCGGTCCAGGTTGTTCCAAAGAAATCAGGCATCACTGCAATCAAGAAGGATGATGGTGAAGTGGTCACCAAGAGAGTGCAAAATGCTTGGTGGGTGTGCATCGATTGTAGAAGGTTGAATGCCGCAACAAGGAAGGACCACTACCCTTTGCCCTTCATTGACCAGATGTTGGACTGACTGGCAGGTAAATCTCATTATTGCTTTCTTGATTCACTGGCTACTTCCAGATACATATTGCTCCTGAGGATCAAGAAAATACCACCTTTACTTGTCCCTTTGGCACCTTTGCCTATAAAAGGATGCCATTTGGGCTATGCAATGAACCCGCCACTTTTCAGCGGTGCATGACTAGTGTCTTTTTCGATCTTATGGGAACTTGTTTGGAAGTCTTTATGGATGATTTTAGCGTATATGGTACCTGTTCATACCATGGGTCGAGCTGTCCGACCCGGGTTGTTTGACGACAAGTCGACCGACCTCTTCAGGTCAGGACTATCCGGAGGGCCCAAACAGAGGAACACAACCCGAATCCTAAGGCAGCCCAAGCCTATAGAGATAAAGGCGGTTCCCTTAAAAGATAAGATAACTCCACTTAAAAATAAGATAAAGATAACTATCTTATCCCCAGAAAAGATCACTCTACAACATTATAAATACGCTAGAGCACCCAGGTATAACTCATACTCTAATTCTACTAAAAACCTGCTTAATACCCTTGCTAACTTAAGCATCGGAGTCCCTTGCAGGTCTCTGGTGACGAAGGATCAACACCACCAACAAGTCCAACAAGTCAGACGCGGCGGCTCCAGCCACCACCCACAAGTCGGACACATCAGCGCCGACCAGCACAGAAGATCTCATCCGAGATCGACCCACAGTTTCAGGTAACCCTCAGAACATTGGTGCCGTTGCCGGGGACTCTGGAAGTCATCCCATCATCATGGTGGACAACCTTGACAATGACCACAATTCTGATTTGGAGAACAGAATGCCACATAAGAATGCAGAGGTCACAATAGATGATACTTCTCAACCTAACAAAGACAAGAATTCACCAAACACGGGAGCCATGGAGGCACTTCAGAATAGCCTAAAACAACTTGAAAAAGAGGTCGAGTATCAACGGGAAGCCGAAAGAGACCCACGAAGGGAAGCTAGGCGACGCCGCGAGTTAGAGGACAAGCTCCTAAAGCTCGAACCCGATCTCAAGGCCAAAACTACTAGATCTAGCCACGAAGATAGCTCCCGTAAGGACCAAGACCCATTCACCAAAGAGATCATGAAGACCAAAATCCCAAAGGACTTCAAACCTCCCGACATGACTCTATACGATGGCACAGCAGATCCCAGCCATTATCTCAGTAATTTTAAAAGTAGAATATACCTCACTGACGCCTCAGATGTAGTCCGCTGCAAAGCCTTCCCGACTACCTTAACAAAGACAGCAATTAGATGGTTCGACAACCTGCCCCCTAGGTCCATCTCAAGCTTTTGACGATTTAGCCAAGAAGTTTCTAGCCAGATTCTCCATCTAGAAAGACAAAACTAAGCATGCCCCAAGTCTATTAGGAATCAAGCAAGGAGATTGGGAAAGTCTCCGCAGGTACATGGAAAGATTCAACAAAGCATGTCTGGACATACAAAGTCTGCCAACTGAAGTCGCCATTATGGGTCTCATCAACGGCTTACGAGAGGGAACTTTTAGTCACTCAATATCGAAAAACATCCCACATCCCTGAATGAAGTGCAAGAACGAGCAGAGAAATACATCAACATAGAGGAAAACTCTCGACTAGGAGAGACCTCAAAGTCCGGATTCTCCTACACCTCCCGGGATAAGGACAAATAGTCCAAGAAAAAATAAGATCAGCATAGAAAAAAAATCAAGAAATACCACAATTACACCCCTCTTCGGGTGTCTCTTGTAGATGTCTATCGAGAAGTATGCCATACTGAAAAGATACCCCCAGCTCGCCCACTCAAAAGTAAGAAAAGAGGAAGAACTCGGACTGAATACTGTGAATACCATCGAATCTATGGACATTCCACCAATGAATGCTTTGACTTGAAAAATGTCATAGAAAAACTGGTGAGAGAAGGAAAACTAGATCGGTACTTAGCCAGTAGAGCAGACGAACCAAGAAAAAGAAGAAGGGACGAAGATGTCGGACGAACTGAACGAACACCTCGTACACCAGAGAGGCATGTCCACATGATACACGGAGGATTTGCAGGAGGAGGAATCTCCAAATCATCTCGCAAAAGACATCTTAAAGAAGTATATCATGTTGAGGGAGGAAAAGAAGCACCCGACATCCCCACTATCACCTTTACTAAAGAGGACGCAGCTGGCATCATCTCGGGGCACGACGATCCCATGGTCATCACTATCATATTGGCCAACGTTAATCTCCACCGCACACTGGTAGACCAGGGAAGCTCGGCTGATATCTTATTCAAAACCGCCTTCGACAAACTCGGCCTAGAAGAAAAAGAACTCAGAGCATATTCGAACAGCCTATTCGGGCTGGAAAACACTCTAATCCAACCACTTAGATACATCTCACTACACACAACCTTTGGAAAAGGAAACCGATCAAGGACACTCAATATAGACTACATCGTGGTCGATGTAAGTTCAGCCTACAATGCCCTAATAGGTCGGACAACGTTAAATCAGCTCGGCGCAGTAGTCTCGACTCCACATCTGTGCATGAAGTTCCCAACCCCAGAAGGAATAGCTACGATAAAAGCAGACCAGAAGACGGCGCGCTGCTGTTACAACGAAAGTCTAAACCTTAGAGGCAGAGGAGAAGAATTCCACACCATCGAACTCGGGGGAGTTCGAGGGCGGGAAGAACGTCGTCCACAACCCGAAGGCGAAATAAAAAAAGTCCAAATCAGAGATGTCCCAGGAAAAACAACCAATATCGGCACAATCCTAAAAGGAGACGTAAAGGAGTCACTCATACAGTTCTCAAGAAACAATGTCAACCTCTTTGCATGGAAGGCCGCAGACATGTCGGGCATAGACCCCAAGTTAATGTGCCACAAGTTAGCAGTTTTCCCAGGATCTCGGCCAGTACAGTAGAGACGTAGAAAGCTCGGACCAGAACGATCCCAAGCTGTGGAAGAGCAGGTACAAGCTCTACTGGAGGCAGGATTCATAAGAGAAGTTAAGTACCTACTATGGCTAGCTAATGTCGTCCTGGTGAAAAAAATCAAATGGGAAGTGGCGGATGTGAACCGACTACACTGATCTCAACAAAACCTGCCCAAAAGATCCTTACCCACTCCCAAGTATCGACTCTCTAGTGGATGCCTCCTCCGGATACAAATACCTCTCGTTTATGGACACCTATTCGGGATACAATCAAATCCCGATGTACCCACCTGACCAAGAAAAAACCTCATTTTTAACCCCGAAAGCAAACTACTGCTACATCGTCATGCCATTCGGACTCAAAAACGCAGGAGCCACTTATCAAAGATTAATGAATAAGGTCTTCGCAGACCACATCGGAAAAGTCATGGAAGTCTACGTGGACGACATGTTAATAAAGACACAAAGTGAAGAGTCGTTAATGTCTGACCTCACCCAAGTATTCGCCACTATAAGAAGGCATGGTATGCGACTTAACCTTGCAAAATGCACCTTCACAGTAGAAGCTGGAAAATTCTTGGGTTTTATGCTCACTCAAAGAGGAATTGAGGCAAATCTGGATAAATGCCAGGCTATACTCAACATGAAGAGTCTGACCAGCGTTAAAGAGGTACAACAACTCAATGGAAGATTAGCAGCCTTGTCCAGATTTCTAGCTGGATCGGTAATAAGATCTCTCCCCTTCTACGCCACCCTAAGGAAAGGAAAGAGGTTTGAATGGACAACAGAGTGCGAGCAAGCCTTCCAGGATTTCAAAAGGTTCCTGGGACAACTACCTATTCTAACTCGGCCACGGGAAGGAGAACCACTTGTATTGTACCTCGCAGTAGGAAATCGGGCAATAGCCTCAGCACTGGTCTGAGATGACGACAGTGGACAACAACCTGTATACTTTATCAGCAAAGCATTACAAGGGTCCGAATTGAACTATCAAAAAATAGAAAAATTTGCCTATGCTCTCATACTAACATCTCAACGACTTCGCCCATATTTTCAAGCCCACATTATCAGGATTCGGACAAACCAGCCCATAAAAGGCATTCTGCAGAAAACAGATTTAGCAGGAAGAATTTTGCAATGGGCAGTCGAGTTGTCCGAATTCGACCTTCAATATGAAGCTCGGACAGCCATTAAATCACATTATTTGGCTGACTTCATTGCAGAGTTTACGGGCACCCCGGAAATCTCTACAGAGTGGAATCTCTACGTAGACGGTTCCTCAAACAAAACTGGAAGTGGCGCAAGCGTGATAATAGAAAGCGACCAGGGATCCCAAATCGAACTTTCCCTCAAATTCGGGTTCCCTGCCTCAAACAACCTAGCCGAGTATGAGGCACTACTAGCTGGTTTGAAGCTGGCTAAGGAGGTTGGAGCCCAAAAGCTTATCATCTTCAGTGACTCACAAGTAGTCACCTCATAAATAGCAGGGAGTTACCAAGCCAAGGACCCCACCATGAAAAAGTACTTAGACAAAACAAGAGAACAGCTCAGACAACTTAGAGAATATGAGGTCCGCCACATACCCCAAGAACAGAATGCTCGAGCTGATGCACTCTCAAAACTAGCCAGCACCAAATCAGGGGGCAACAATAGAAGCCTCATCCAAGAGATGCTGCAGAACCCGTCAATCTCAGAAGAAGAAAAGGTCCTAGCCATAACAGGGCTGGATCAAGGATGAATGACTCCCATAATTAACTATCCCAAAACAGAAACACTCCCTACAGATAAAAAGGAGGCAAAGAGGTTAAAACGAGAGGCACAATACTACACCATCATAAACAATACTCTATACAAAAGAGGGATTTCAACACCACTGTTAAAATGCGTGCCGACTTCCAACACAAAGGAAGTCTTAGAAGAAGTACACAGTGGCATCTGTGGCAACCATCTCGGAGCATAAGCTCTCACCAAAAAGGTACTCCGGGCCGGATTATATTGGCCAACTTTACAAAAAGAGGCAATGGAATTCGTAAAAACATGTCCACCATGTCAGAAGCATGCTAATTTTCATATCGCCCCACCAGAGGAGCTCATCAGCATAACCTCACCCTGGCCATTTGCAAAATGGGGACTCGACCTCCTTGGGCCATTCCTTCAAGGATCAGGACAAGTCAAGTTCCTCATCGTCGGAGTAGACTATTTTACAAAATGGATTGAGGCAGAATCCCTAGCCAATGCCACTGCTCAAAGAAGTCAAAAATTCTTAAATAGAAATATTATCACAAGGTTTGGGGTCCCATACTCCGTCACCACAGATAATGACACTCAATTCACAGACGCAGGCTTCAGAAAATTGGTGGCCGACTTGAAAATAAAACACCAATTCACATTCGTAGAACATCCCCAGGCTAATGGACAGGCAGAAGCCGCCACTAAAGTTATATTAGCTGGGCTAAAATGGAGATTACAGGATGCAAAGGGAGCCTGGGCTGAAGAGCTCCCACAAGTCCTATGGGCATATCGGACAACTCCACACTCCACCACAAAGGAATCACCTTTCTGATTAGCTTACGGAATGGAGGCAATGATCCCAGTGGAGGTCGAAGAAGGATCACCCAGAGTAATCCACTACAATGAAGAGGCCAATTCCCTACTTCAAAAGGAGGAACTCGACCTACTTCCAGAAATTCGAGAAAGAGCTCGGATCAAGGAAGAGGCGTTAAAACGTCGAATGGCCTCAAGATACAACCGAAAAGTAGTACAGCGAGGTTTTGCCGAGAACGATCTCGTCTTAATCCGAAATGATATCGGAACGAGTCGACCTGGAGAAGAAAGCTAACAACAAACTGGAAAGGACCCTACCGAGTCGTAAAAGTACTCGGAAAGGGATACTACAGGCTGACCGAACTCGAAGGGCGAGAGCTTCCAAGGTCATGGCACGCCTGCAACTTAAGAAGGTATTACAGTTAGGAGGTAATAAAGATCTTAGGATGAGGTGCACTCTTTTTCGTGAAAAAGGTTTTTTAATGAGGCACCGAGCCAAGATCCATGAACTACCTGACTTAGAGGGATAAAATGCCCACATGTATATACTTGCATTTTCTTTATTTTGAATAAAGTTTTTAGATTTTCTACAAATCCTCTTCTCAAGACGCATTAATCTAAAATGCAAAAAATTCATCGCCCGATTATAAAGCTACAGATCGGTAGAAAGTGAAAAATTAAATTCACTGCTCGATCACGATAAATACCAACGAAGATGAAAACCTCAAAAGGTCGACCAAACGGGGATCAAACCCAATTTCTACAAAATCGGCAAAGATGAAAAGGCGACAAAAACAAAATAATGCAAGAAGCTATCGAAAGTGATCCATAGAAAGGACCTGACAAGGTCTTAATAAAATGGGTTGCTAAAAATAACTTAAAGACAGGCCGACGTAAAGAAGTCAGACCAGTCGACCACAATAACCAAAGTTATAAAAAGTAAATCCCTAGAAAGAGGCCTGGCCAGCCCTAAAAAAGTAGATTACTAAAAATAACTTAGAAAGGACCAACATGATGAAGTCGGCCCAAACCAAAAAGTTATAAAAGTAATCCATAAAAGAGACCTGACAAAGGTCCAAATGAAATGGATTACTAAAAATAACTTAGAAGGGACCGACATGATGAAGTCGGCCAACAAAATCACAAAAGTAATCCATAGAAGAGACCTGACAAAGGTCCAAATAAAATGGATTACTAGAAATAACTTCAGACAAACCAAGATGAGGAAGTCGGACCAAAATTGCAAAAATATAAAAAAGTAAATTTGTAGGATTTACTAAAAATGAAGACATCGATCAACAGAAGGTATGCGCCATAAGGGACTCCAAATTGGACCCAGAAAGCCATAACCTTAATCTACAAAGGCAATCAGACAAGGTCGGAGGACAAAATCCCAACACCCTGAAGATTCCTGGAAAGTGCTAAAGGAAAGCAACCAACAAGCATATCGCAAAAAAACAAAGTTGTTATAATAAACAGACTCAAGAGGCCACCTAAAGTTGACCCCAAGAGACTTGAAAAACTACTTTTATTTTTTCAAAATAAGGTTGCTAAAAAAGCAACTAAAGTATCCAGAGTCAAAACAAACCACCAAATTACAGGAGTAAAAGTTGAAAAGCCCACAGACCAGGCTGGATATCATACGCCAAAGAAAAATTACAAAGGGTCCAACGATTTCCCAGTAGCAACATCTCGGGGTAAAGGAGGACGAGTCTGAAGGGGTACCGCATCTACCGTCCCATCATCTCGATTCAAGATCTGGACATCAGGATCAGACTCGGGTTGACCGACTTCAGCTGCTGGAATCGAGGAAGGCGGAGCAACAAAAGCTTTGGCAAACGGCACAGGAGGAGGGTCGATATCATCATCATCATCAGGGTCATCAGGGACAATCTTACCATCTTTTACAATGTTGTCCAAGCTAAAAAGGGAGAGGTCGAGTTTGGGCGCAAGAACCCGAACCTGATCCCTCAAATTCTCATAAGCAGCATTCACACTGCCTACAAGATGACCCTGGAGCTCGGCATAGTCAGCTCGGACAGATTCCAAACTCTCCCTAAGATCCATCATCTCCCCATAAGTCGTGACATAGTTCTCCTTATGTTTCAGCGCCATATCCTCAGCCAACTTGGCAGAAGCCACAGCAGTAGTAGCCCGAGTGTTCTCACCCTCCAACTCTTTTTTTAGCCTCGCCACCTTCACTTCAAGCTCCTCCTTCAGACCTTTCATCCAGTCGAACTCTGATTTGACCTCCTCCACAAAGGCCTTCGTTGCATGGATAAGAAGATCCTGGGCAGTTCGGTATAGAGCCGCCCCCATATGTGCTATCTTAATGCTACTACGGGTAATGAAGTCCAAGTGACGAAGGAGGGAAACATCGTCAATAGGAATGACACCATAAGGAGCAATTTGTTGATCAACAAACCCGACAGCATCAAAGTCGGGGGCATTTAGATTGAAGGGATTAATGGTTCTTTGTCTTTTTGGAGGAGGAACGGTAGTAGGAGAAGAGGTAGCAGCTGAAGCCTGGGAAGGATCAATAAACTGAACTCGAGAAGTAGGAATCATCTTCCACGGCCCAGAGGAACTCGAGATCGGTTGTTTCGGAGGAACATGAGAGGATCCCTCTCCAGCCACCTTGGCCGAGATGTTCTGGGCAGCTGTAGCCTTCCTCGCCTTCTTAAAGGCCCTCATGGAGTCATTATTTTTAACCATTTCTGAAAAATACATACAAAACAAAGTTACAAAGCTGAAGGAAATAGAAAACAAGAAACAAGTAAGTGATGAGCGGATAATTTATACCCTTTTTGGCATTGTTTTTACATAGTTTTTAGTATATTTTTATTACTTTTTATTAGATTTTTATTAGTTTTTATTCAAAAATCATATTTCTAGACTTTACTATGAGTTTGTGTGTTTTTCTATGATTTCAGGTATTTTCTGGCTGAAATTGAGGGACCTGAGCAAAAATCTGATTCAGAGGCTGAAAAAGGACTGCAGATGCTGTTGGATTCTGACCTCCCTACACTCGAAGTGGTTTTTCTGGAGCTACAGAAGCCCAATTGGCGCGCTCTCAATTGCTTTGGAAAGTAGATATCCTGGGCTTTCCAACAATATATAATAGTTTATACCTTTTTTGAGATTTGATGGTCCAAACTGGCGTTCAAAGTCAGCCTAAAACATCTTAGCGTAAAACGCCCAAACTGGCACCAGAATTGGAGTTAAATGCCCAAACTGGCACCAAAGCTGGCATTTAACTCCAGAAACAGCCTATGCACGTGAAAGCTTCAATTCTCATCCCAGGCACACACCAAGTGGGCCCCGAAAGTGGATTTATGCACTATCTACACTTAGTTACTCATTTTCTGTAAACCTAGATTACTAGTTTAGTATAAAAACTACTTTTAGAGATTTATTCTAGAGCTTTTTGCCATAATTTGCATTTGGAGGCTAGCCTCATGGCCATGCCTAGACCTTTCACTTATGTATTTTCAACGGTGGAGTTTCTACACCCCATAGATTAAGGTGTGGAGCTCTGCTGTTCTTCATGAATTAATACAAGTACTATTGTTTTTCTATTCAATTCACGCCTACTTCCTCTCTAAGATATTCACTCGCACTTCAACCTGATGAATGTGATGATCCGTCACACTCATCATCATTCTCACTTATGAACGCGTGCCTGACAACCACTTCCGTTCTATCTGTAATAGCTTGAGTGTGTATCTCTTGGCCTCCTGGTTCACGACGCATGGCTGCCTCTCTTGACAACAGAGCATTCCATTCCATGAGATCAGAGTCTTCGTGGTATAGGTTAGAACCATTAGCAGCATTCCTGAGATCCAAAAAGTCTAAACCTTGTCTGTGGTATTCTGAGTAGGATCTGGGAAGGGATGACTATGACGAGCTTCAAACCTGCGAATGTGGGGCACAAGTGACAGTGTGCAAAAAGACAATGATCTTACTCCGACGCTAGCGGGAACCGAAAGATGATTAGCCGTGCGGTGACAGCGCATATGGATTTGTTTTCATCCGAGAGGATCATACAGCTTGCCAGGGAAGGAAGTAACGCATGGTTGGAAGAAGACAATAGGAAAGCAAAAGTTCAGAAGCAACAAAGCATCTTCAAACGCTTATCTGAAATTCCCACTAATGAATTACATAAGTATCTCTATTTTATTTTATGTTTTATTTATATTTTAATTATCAAAACCTCATAACCAATTGAATCCGTCTGATTGAGATTTACAAGATGACCATAGCTTGCTTCAAGCCGACAATCTCCGTGGGATCAACCCTTACTCACGTAAGGTTTATTACTTGGACGACTCAGTGCACTTGCTGGTTAGTTGTGCGAAGTTGTGAAAAAGAGTTGAGATTACAATTGTGCATACCAAGTTGTTGGCGCCATTGAGATCACAATTTCGTGCACCAAGTTTTTGGCGCCATTGCCGGGGATTGTTCGAGTTTGGACAACTGACGGTTCATCTTATTGCTCAGATTAGGTACTTTTATTTTATATTTAAGCTTTTTTTAATTATTTTCAAAAAGTAATTCAAAAAAAATATACAAAAAAATTTTATTTTGTTCTTTAGAATTTTTAAGAATGAATTCTAGAGTTTCAAATGATGCTTTTATCATCACAGGAGCTAGTTGATTCCCATCAATTTGGCTATTGTATGTAATGTCCTGCTGAAGCTTGGCTAGCCATGTCTAATCTTTTTAGACTGAAGCTTTAGACTAACATTGCATGATTCCTGGAATTCGTATTAAAAATTTTAAATTTTTTTATTTTCTTTTTCAAAATAATTTTCGAAAAATACAAAAAAATATAATAACCATAAAAGCTAAAAATTTTGTGTTTCTTGTTTGAGTCTAGTGTCAAGTTTTAAGTTTGGTGTCAATTGCATCTTTTTAATTCTCTTAAAATTTTTGAAAATTCATGCATGTGTTCTTCATTGATCTTCAAGTTGTTCTTGATGATTGTCTTTGTTTAATCTTTACATTTTCTTATTTTGTGTCTTTTCTTGTTTTTCATATGTATTTTTGAATTATTAGTGTCTATAGATTAAAAGTTTTAAGTTTGGTGTCTTGCATGTTTTTCTTTTCTTAAAAATTTTTCAAAAACATGTTCTTGGTGTTCATCATGATCTTCAAAGTTTTCTTGGTGTTCATCTTGATATTCAAAGTGTTCTTGCATGCATTAGTTGTTTTGATTTTAATTTCTTAAGTTTTGTGTCATTTTTATGTTTTTCTCTTTCCTCATTGAAATAAAAAAAAATAAAAAATATATCTTTCCTTATTTTACTCATAAATTTCAAAATCCTATCTTTTCAAATCTTTTTCGAAAATCAAATCTTTTTCATTTTTTTTACTATTTTTGAAAATTTTCAAAATCAATTTTCAAAATCTTTTTCTTAATTTTGTTTCATGATTTTCGAAATTACTACTAACATCTAATGTTTAGAATCAAAATTTTCAAGTTGTTACTTGTCTATTAAGAAATGATCAATCTTTAAATTCTAGAATCATATCCTTTAGTTTCTTGTTAGTCAAGTAATCAACTTTAATTTTTAAAAATCAATTCTTTTTAATTTCCCTTTCAAATCTTTTTCAAAATAAAATTTCAATCATATATTTTTCAAAATCAATTTCAAAATATTTTCTAACTTCTTATGTTTTCAAAATTGATTTTCAAATCTTTTTCAATTAAATACTTAACTTTTTATTTGATTTTAAAAGTTTACTATTTCAATCATATCTTTTTCAAAACCACCTAACTACTTTTCTCTCTCCAATTTTCGAAAATCACTAACCACTTTTTCAAAAATCTTTTTAATTAATTAATTTATTTAGTTTTCAAATTTTATTTTATTTCTTCCCTTAATTTTTGAATACTAACCAATAATTAAAATAAAAACAAAAAATATTTTCCTTTTATTTTAATTTAAAATTCGAATTCTCTCTCTCTCATCTCTTTCTATTTATTTATTTACTTACTAACACTTCTCCTCTTCTTATAATTCAAACCCTCCCTCCCTCTCTGTGTTCGAATTCTTCATCTTCTCTCTTCTTCATTCTACTCTTCTATTCTTCTACTCACATAAAGGAATCTCTATACTGTGACATAGAGGATTCCTATTCTTTTTTGTTCTCTTCTTTTTCATATGAGCAGGAGCAAGGATAAGAACATTCTTGTTGAAGCTGATCCGGAACCTGAAAGGACTCTAAAGAGGAAGCTAAGAGAAGCTAAAGCACAACACTCTAGAGAGGACCTGACAGAATTTTTTGAAAAAGAAGAAGAGATGGCAGAACCCAATAAGAATGGTGGAGATGTAAGGAAGATGCTTGGTGACTTTATTGCACCCTCTTCTGACTTCTGTGGAAGGAGCATCTCAATTCCTGCAATTGGAGAAAACAACTTTGAGCTTAAGCCTCAATTAGTTTCTCTAATGCAGCAGAATTGCAAGTTTTATGGACTTCCATTGGAAGATCCTCATCAGTTCTTAGCTGAATTCTTGCAAATCTGTGACACTGTTAAGACCAATGGGGTTAATCCTGAGGTCTATAGACTTATGCTTTTTCCCTTTGCTGTAAGAGACAGAGCTAGGACATGGTTGGACTCACAACCTAAAGATAGCCTGAACTCTTGGAAAAAGTTAGTCAATGCCTTCTTGGCCAAATTCTTTCCACCTCAAAAATTGAGTAAGCTTAGAGTGGAAGTCTAAACCTTCAGACAGAAGGAAGGTGAATCCCTCTATGAAGCTTGGGAAAGATACAAGCAATTGATCAGAAGGTGTCCTTCTGACATGTTTTCAAAATGGAGCATCATATGTATATTCTATAATGGTCTGTCTGAATTGTCCAAGATGTCATTGGACCACTCTGCTGGAGGATCTCTTCATCTGAAGAAGACGTCTGCAGAAGCCTAGGAACTCATTGAAATGGTTGCAAATAACCAATTCATGTACACTTCTGAAAGGAATCCTGTTAATAATGGGACAACTCAGAAGAAAGGAGTTCTTTCCATTGATACTCTGAATGCCATATTAGCTCAGAATAAAATATTGACTCAGCAAGTCAATATAATTTCTCAGAGTCTGTCTGGAATGCAAGCTGCAACAGGCAGTACTAAGGAAGCTTCCTCTGAAGAAGAAGCTTATGATCCTGAGAATCTTGGAATGGAAGAGGTGAATTACATGGGAGAATCCTATAGAAACACCTATAATCCTTCATGGAGGAATCATCCTAATCTCTCATGGAAGGATCAACAGAAGCCTAATCAAGGCTTCAATAATAATCATGGTGGGAGAGCACAGTTTGGCAATAGTAAACCTTTTCCATCATCTTCTCAGCAACAGACAGAGAATTCTAAGCAGAGTCTCTCTGACTTAGCAACTGTAGTCTCTGATCTATCTAAGACCACTCTCAGTTTCATGACTGAAGCAAGGTCCTCCATTAGAAATTTGGAGGCACAAGTGGGTCAGCTGAGTAAAAGAGCTACTGAACTCCCTCCTAGTACTCTCCCAAGGAATACAGAAGAAAATCCAAAAAGAGAGTGCAAGGCCATAAATATACCTAACATGGCCGAACCTGGAGAGGAGGAAAAGGCAGTGATTTCCAGTGAGGAAGACCTCAATGGACGTCCACTAGCCTCCAAGGAGTTCCCTAATGAGGAACCAAAGGAATCTGAGGCTCATATAGAGACCATAGAGATTCCACTGAACTTACTGTTGCCATTCATGAGCTCTGATGAGTATTCTTCCTTTGAAGAGGATGAAGACATTGTTGAAGAGCGAGTTGCTCAATATCTAGGAGAAATCATGAAGCTGAATGCCAAGTTATTTGTTACTGAGACTTCGGAGGATGAACCCCCATTGCTCATCAATGAACTAAGTGATCTGGTTCAATTGAAATTACCTCAAAAGAAACAGGATCCTGGAAAGTTCTTAATACCTTGTACCATAGGCACCATGACCTTTGAGAAGGCTCTGTGTGACCTTGGTTCAAGTATAAACCTCATGCCCCTCTCTGTAATGGAGAAACTAGGGATCTTTGAGGTACAAGCTGCTAAAATCTCACTAGAGATGGCAGACAATTCAAGGAAACAGGCTTATGGACTTGTAGAGGATGTCTTGGTGAAGGTTGAAGGCCTGTACATCCCTACTAATTTCATAATCCTAGACACTAGGAAGGAAGAGGATGAATCCATCATCCCTGGAAGACCCTTCCTAGCCACAGCAAGAGCTGTGATTGATATGGACAGAGGAGAGTTAGTCCTTCAACTGAATGAGGACTACTTTTGTTTAAGGCTCAAGGATCTTCTTCTGTAACCATGGAAAGGAATCATGAAAAGCTTCTTTTAATACAGAGTCAAACAGAGCCCCTACACTCAATATCTAAGTTTGGTGTTGGGAGGCCACCATTAAGCTCTGAGTCTTTGTGAAGCTCTCTAAGAGCTTCACTGTCAAGCTATTGACATTAAAGAAGTGCTTGTTAGGAGGCAACCCAATGTTATTTAATCATATTTATTTATTTTCCATTGTTATTTTATGTTTTCTTTAGGTTGATGATCATGTGAAGTCACAAAAACAAATGAAAAATCAAAAATAGAATGAAAAACAACATTAAAAAAATAGCACACCCTGGAGGACAGGCTTACTGGCATTTAAGGATAGTAGAATGGGCGTTTAATGCCCAGCCTGGCAGCATTCTGGGCGTTAAACGCCAGAATGGGTAGCACTCTGGGCGTTTAACGCCAAAAAGGGCTGTCTGGCACAGGCTGGCGTTAAACGCCAGAAATGGGCATCTGGCTGGCGTTTAACGCCAGAAATGGGCAGTAGAGTGGCGTTCAACACCAGGAAAGGTAGCAGGGCTACCGTTTAATGCCAAGAAAGGTAGCAAAGCTGGCGTTAAACACTAGAATTGGCACAGAATGGGCGTTTGAACACCAGATTGGTGTAGAGACTCAAATTCCTTGACACCTCAGGATCTGTGGATTCCACAGGATCCCCACCTACCCCACTTCTTCTCTCCTCTTCACACCTTTTCATAACACTCTTCCCCATACACCCTTGACCAATCACCTCAATTACTCTTCCCCAAACACCATTCACCTATCAAATCTTACCCTCTTCTCCATACTCTCTTTACCACTCACATCCATCCATCATTAAACCCCACCTACCTCACCATTCAAATTCAAACCATTTCCCTTCCAAACCCTCCCCTTCATGACCGAAACTCCCCTCTCCCTTACCCTATAAATACCCCTCCTTACCACCTTCATTTCCACACATCATACACACTTCTTCTCCCATTGGTCGAACCACTCACCTCCCTCCATCTCCTCCATTTCTTCTTCTTCTACTCCTTTTTTTCTTCTTCTTTTGCTCGAGGACGAGCAACCATTCTAAGTTTGATGTGGAAAAAGCTAAAGCTTTTTGTTTTCCATAACCACTAATGGCACCGAAGGCCAGAGAAACCTCTAGAAAGAGGAAAGAGAAGGCAATTGCTTCCACCTCTGAGTCATGGAAGATGGAGAGATTCATCTCAAAGGTCCATCAAGACCACTTCTATGAAGTTGTGGCCAAGAAAAAGGTGATCCCCGAGGTCCCCTTTAAGCTCAAAAAGAGTGAATATCCAGAGATCCGACATGAAGTTCAAAGAAGAGGTTGGGAAATCCTCACCAACCCCATTCAACAAGTCAGAATCTTAATGGTTCAAGAGTTCTATGCTAATGCATGGATCACTAGGAACCATGACCAAGGTGTGAACCCAAACCCAAAGAATTGGCTCACAATAGTTCGGGGGAATTACTTGGATTTCAGTCCGGAAAATGTGAGATTAGCATTCAACTTGCCAATGATGCAAGGAGACCCTCACCCTTTCACTAGAAGGGTCAACTTTGATCAAAGGTTGGACCAAGTCCTCATAGATATTTATGTGGAAGGCGCTTAATGGAAGAGAGATTCAAGAGGCAAGCCGGTTCAACTAAGAAGGCTTGATCTCAAACCCGTGGCTAGGGGATGGTTGGAGTTCATCCAACGCTCCATAATTCCTACTAGCAACCGGTCTGAAGTTACAATAGATCGGGCTATCATGATTCATAGTATCATGATTGGAGAGGAAGTAGAAGTTCATGAGATCATATCCCTAGAACTCTACAAGGTGGCAGACAAGTCCTCTACTTTGGCAAGGTTAGCCTTCCCTCATCTCATTTGTCACCTCTGCAATTCAGTAGGAATTGACATAGAGGAAGACACCTTCATTGATGAGGACAAGCCCATCACTAAGAAAAGGATGGAGCAAACAAGAGAGCCCACTCATGGACCTCAACAAGATCATGAGAAAATCCCTCATCATGAAATCCCTGAGATGCCTCAAGGGATGCACTTTCCTCCACAAAACTATTGGGAGCAAATCAATACCTCCCTAGGAGAATTGAGTTCCAACATGGGACAACTAAGGATGAAGCACCAAGAGCATTCCATTCTCCTCCATGAAATTAGAGAAGACCAAAGAGCCATGAGGGAGGAACAACAAAGGCAAGGAAGAGACATAGAGGAGCTCAAGCACTCCATAAGATCTTCAAGAGGAAGAACTAGCCGCCATCACTAAGGTGGACCCGTTCTTTAATTTCCTTGTTCTTATTTTTTCTGTTTTTCGTTTTCTATGCTTTATGTTTTATCTATGTTTGTGTCTTTATTACATGATCATTAGTGTCTAGTGTCTATTCCTTAAAGCTATGAATGTCCTATGAATCCATCACCTTTCTTAAATGAAAAGTGTTTTTAATTGCAAAAGAACTAGAAGTACATAGTTTCGAATTTTATCATGAAGTTAGTTTAATTATTTTGATGCGGTGGCAATACTTTTGTTTTCTGAATGAATGCTTGAACAGTGCATATTTTTGAATTTGTTGTTTATGAATGTTAAAATTGTTGGCTCTTGAAAGAATAAAGAAAAAGGAGAAATGTTATTTGATAATCTGAAAAATCATAAAATTGATTCTTGAAGCAAGAAAAAGCAGTGAATAAACAAAATCTTGCGAAAAAAAAAGGAGAAAAAAAAGAAATAGCAAAAAAAAAAGAGAATGAAAAAGAAAAAGCAAGCAGAAAAAGCCAATAACCCTTTAAACCAAAAGGCAAGGGTAGAAAAAGGATCCAAGGCTTTGAGCATTAATGGATAGGAGGGCCCACAGGAATAAAATCCTGGCCTAAGTGGCTAAACCAAGCTGTCCCTAACCATGTGCTTGTGGCGTGAAGGTGTCAAGTAAAAAACTTGAGACTGAGCAGTTAAAGTCGTGATCCAAAACAAAAAAAAAAGAGTGTGCTTAAGAGCTCTGGGCACCTCTAACTGGGGACTCTAGCAAAGCTGAGTCACAATCTGAAAAAGTTCACCCAGTTATGTGTCTGTGGCATTTATGTATCCGGTGGTAATACTGGAAAACAAAATGCTTAGGGTCACGGCCAAGACTCATAAAGTAGCTGTGTTCAAGAATCAACATAATGAACTAAGAAAATCAATAACACTATCTGAATTCTGAGTTCCTATAGATGCCAATCATTCTGAACTTCAAAGGATAAAGTGAGATGTCAAAACTGTTCAGAAGCAAAAAGGCTACAAGTCCCGCTCATCTAATTGAAGCTAATTTTATTGATAAGTTTGGAATTCATTGTATATTCTCTTCTTTTTATCCTATTTTCCTTTTAGTTTCTTGGGGACAAGCAACAATTTAAGTTTGGTGTTGTGATGAGCGGATAATTTATACCCTTTTTGGCATTGTTTTTACATAGTTTTTAGTATGTTTTTATTACTTTTTATTAGATTTTTATTAGTTTTTATTCAAAAATCACATTTCTAGACTTTACTATGAGTTTGTGTATTTTTCTGTGATTTCAGGTATTTTCTGGCTGAAATTGAGGGACCTGAGCAAAAATCTGATTCAGAGGCTAAAAAGGACTGCAGATGCTGTTGGATTCTGACCTCCCTGCACTCGAAGTGGATTTTTTGGAGTTACAAAAGCCCAACTGGCATGCTCTCAATTGAGTTGGAAAGTAGACATCCTGAGTTTTCCAGAAAATATATAATAATCTATACTTTGCCTGAGATTTGATGGCCCAAATGGCCGTTCAAAGTCAGCATAAAATATCTTGGCGTAAAACGCCCAAACTGGCACCAGAATTGGAGTTAAACGCCCAAACTGGCACCAAAGCTGGCGTTTAACTCTAGGAACAGCCTATGCACGTGAAAGCTTCAATGCTCATCCCAAGCACACACCAAGTGGGCCCCGGAAGTGAATTTCTGCACTATCTACACTTAGTTACTCATTTTCTGTAAACCTAGATTACTAGTTTAGTATAAAAACTACTTTTAGAGATTTATTCTAGAGCTTTTTGCCATAATTTACGTTTGGAGGCTGGCCTCACGGCCATGCCTAGACCTTTCACTTATGTATCTTCAACGGTGGAGTTTCTACACCCCATAGATTAAGGTGTGGAGCTCTGCTGTTCTTCATGAATTAATACAAGTACTATTGTTTTTCTATTCAATTCATGCCTACTTCCTCTCTAAGATATTCACTCGCACTTCAACCTGATGAATGTGATGATCTGTGACACTCATCATCATTTTCAATTATGAATGCATGCCTGACAACCACTTCCGTTCAATCTGCAATAGCTTGAGTGTGTATCTCTTGGCCTCCTGGTTCACGATGCATGGCTGCCTCTCTTGACAACAGAGCATTCCATTCCGTGAGATCAGAGTCTTCGTGGTATAGGCTAGAACCATTAGCAGCATTCCTGAGATCCGGAAAGTCTAAACCTTGTCTGTGGTATTCCGAGTAGGATCTGGGAAGGGATGACTGTGACGAGCTTCAAACATGCGAATGTGGGGCACAAGTGACAGTGTGCAAAAAGACAATGGTCTTACTCCGACGCTAGCGAGAACCGACAGATGATTGGGCGTGCGGTGATAGCGCATATGGATTTGTTTTCATCCGAGAGGATCATACAGCTTGCCATGGAAGGAAGTAACGCATGGTTGGAAGAAGACAATAGGAAAGTAGAAGTTCAGAAGCAACAAAGCATCTTCAGTCGCTTATCTGAAATTCCCACTAATGAATTACATAAGTATCTCTATTTTATTTTATGTTTTATTTATATTTTAATTATCAAAACCTCATAACCAATTGAATCCGCCTGACTGAGATTTACAAGATGACCATAGCTTGCTTCAAGCCGACAATCTCCGTGGGATCGACCCTTACTCACGTAAGGTTTATTACTTGGACGACCCAGTGCACTTGCTGGTTAGTTGTGCAAAGTTGTGAAAAAGAGTTGAGATTACAATTGTGCGTACCAAGTTGTTGGCGCCATTGAGATCACAATTTCGTGCACCAGTAAGCCAAAGCAAAAAAGAAGTCGACCACTACCCAGCTCGGCTCGGACAAGGGAAGGGTCTCCTAAAAATCTCTTTGTGTCAAGATGAGAAGGTTGTCCCCAAATCCCCTCCAACAAAGTCACGAAAGCCTGCTCAACCTCATCAAGCATTTCCCACGTATATCTAGATACTACAACTTTCTTTTGCCAATGTAAGGGGAAGGCAGGTTCACCATTTGACCCTAAGAAAAATGGTCGAGCTTCCTCAACAGCTCGGACCTTGAAGAAGTAGTTCTTAAAATCCCTAAAAGACTCATCGTACATAGAAAACACTTTGTGCCCTTGGGCAGACCTGAAAGAAACCCAATAAGCTTTCTTTTTGGTAGTCCCAGGCTTGGTCAAAACGAAAAGATACAGAAAGAGAGTTTGAGAAGGTGTGACATCCAACTCTTGGCAAAGCAACTAAAAGATCTTGATGAAGCCCCAGGAGTTCGGATGGAGCTGGGATGGGGCCACATTACACGACCACAACAAGTCGGTCTCAAAAGAAGTAAAAGAAAAAGTAATGTTCAGCTGGCTGAAAAATAGTCGTAGGCATAGCAGAAAGGATGTTCCCCTTGGGTCAAAGAAGGAAAGCAAACCCTTTCATCGGAGTCTGGCGCTACCAATTCATAATCTTTCTCTTGGTCTCTACGACTACAGATATGGTGACGTTTTCTAAGTTCCACAAGATACTCGGAATTAACTACTGAAACACACATCAGAACAAGGGAGTGCAGCCAATCGAACATACCCTCAGGAACCTTAGAAGACGTTTTAACAATATTTTTGTGAGAAGACATGGCTAACTAGTCCTACAGCAAGAAAAAGAAAATGGATTACTAACCAAAAGCAGCTCGGGTAAAATCAAAACATCTCGGACAAACATGACTCAGAGCAATACAAATAATAAAAGGAAAACCCCAAGACACACACCAAGGTCCAGGGGCATCCTTTGGAGGCAGGAACAGAATAAGGACCCAGAAAAAAATCTACAAAGCTACACCCCAACAAAACTCTCAGCAAAGAAAAAGAGTGCCCTTCCAAACAAGCAACGACACGAGAAGAAAATCAAAGCAAGCTACCAGAAAATCATTATCTTCTACAAAGTTCATCAAACAAAGAAAACTACCAACTCGGTGAAAGTCATCAAAGGAGCAATCTTTTTTAAGAAACAAACAGTAGTTCATAAACCCTCAAAATCAAAAGTATGATCAGAAAAGCAGCGACAACATGTGAAGCCCTAAAAGCGTCAAAATACCAAGAAAATCCACCGAGGAGCATGCATAAAGTCGAAAGAAAACCAGAAAACATGCATTGCAGTGACAACCATGTATGGTAACGCGAAAAGGTTCAAGCTTTCCAAACGAAAACTAAAGACTTTACCAAGAATATAACAATGCGAGCACAAGGAAAGAACGACAAAAAAAGTAAAAGAAAAACCAACCTGGAAGAGGAAGAAAGTGCTGAAGAAGATGAAGACGAAGAGACGAAATCAGGAATTGCCTTTGAAGCACCAAACAACCACCAAGGGCGTCACAAAGAGAAACACGAAAAATGCAAGTCCCAGGCAAGCCAAAATGGAAGAATATAAAGAAAATGGGGAAGTTACAGCAAGCAAGAAAATATAGAAGAGAAAACCGTTTTGGTGTAAATTCAAAATGAAAGTGGGAGGCAAAAGAAACGGAGCATTAAAAGAATTGATGGGTTATTAAACTCTCGCACATTCCCAAAGCAAAAGGGACGCGCGTTTTCAAAGGATGAAGCAAAAAAGAAAAACGTTCCGCATTCAGAGGAATCTCTACAAAAGAAATCGACAATGCTCGAGCTTGACTTCTCCAGAGAAGGATCAAAATCCTAAAACTAAGGGCTTGACCTCAAGAGGAAGATCGCGCTCAAGCAGGGGCACTATTCATACCCTGGGTCGAGCTGTCCGACTCGGGTTGTTTGACGACAAGTCGACCGACCTCTTCAGATCAGGACTATCCGACCTCTTCTTCAAGAGCTTGGCCAAATCACCAGGAAAGCCCAAAAAGGGCCCAAACAGAGGAACACGACCTGAATCCTAAGGCAGCCCAAGCCTATAGAGATAAGGCTGGTTCCCTTAAAAGATAAGATAACTCCACTTAAAGATAAGATAAAGATAACTATCTTATCCCCAGAAAAGATCACTCTACAACATTATAAATACGCTGGAGCACCCAGGTATAACTCATACTCTGATTCTACTAAAAACCTGCTTAATACCCTTGCTAACTTAAGCATCGGAGTCCTTTGCAGGTACCACCCCCCCTCCGGTGACGAAGGATCAGCACCACCAACAAGTCCAACAAGTCGGACGCGGCGGCTCCGGCCACCACCCACAAGTCGGACACATCAGCGCCGACCAGCACAGAAGATCTCGCCCGAGATCGACCCACAGTTTCAGGTAACCCTCAGAACAGTACCTCTTTTGATAATTGCTTGGAGAACTTGGCCAAGGTCTTGGAAAGATGTGTCGACACTAACCTTGTCCTCAATTTCGAAAAATGTCACTTAATGGTGAGACAAGGCATAGTGTTAGGTGGTGCACGAAATTGTGATCATCAACAATGGCGCCAAAGACTTGGAGCTCTCAAACGTGAATCACACTTTGTCACAATTCCGCACAACTAACCAGCAAGTGCATTGGGTCGTCCAAGTAATACCTTACGTGAGTAAGGGTCGACCCACGGAAACTGTCGGCTTGAAGCAAGCTATGGTCATCTTGTAAATCTCAGTCAGGCGGATTCAAATGGTTATGGAGGATTGATAATTAAAATATGAATAAAACATAAAATAGAACAAAGATAGAGATACTTATGTAATTCATTGGTAGGAATCTCAGATAAGCGTATGAAGATGCTTTGTTCCTCTTGAACCTCTGCTTTCCTATTGCCTTCATCCAATCATTCATACTCCCTTCCATGGCAAGCTTTATGTTGGGCATCACCGTTGTCAATGGCTACTTCCTGTCCTCTCAGTGAAAATGTTCCAAATGCGCTATCACCGCACGGCTAATCATCTGTCGGTTCTCGATCATGTTGGAATAGGATCCATTGATCCTTTTGCGTCTGTCACACGCCCAACACTCGCGAGTTTGAAGCTCGTCACAGTCATCCCTTCCCAGATCCTACTCGGAATACCACAGACAAGGTTTAGACTTTCTGGATCTCAAGAATGACCGCCAATTGATTCTAGCCTATACCACGAAGGTTCCAATCTTAGATTAGAAACCCAAGAGATACGCATTCAAGCCATTGCTAGTAGAACAGAGGTGGTTGTCAGGCACATGTTCATAGGTGAGAATGATGATGAGTGTCACGGATCATCACATTCATCAAATTGAAGAACGAATAAATATCTTAGAGAAGAAGCAGGCGTGAATTGAATAGAAGAACAATAGTAATTGTATTAATTCATGAAGAACAGCAGAGCTCCACACCTTAATCTATGGTGTGTAGAAACTCCACCATTGAAAATACATAAGAACAAAAGGGTCTAGGCATGGCCGTGAGGCCAGCCCCCAAACGTGAAAAGGTCTATGAAAGTATGGTTAAAAGATGAAAATACAATAGCAAAAGGTCCTATTTATGGAAAACTAGTAGCCTAGGGTTACAAAAATAGGTAATTAATGCAGAAATCTTCTTCCGGGCCCACTTGGTGTGTGCTTAGGCTGAGCATTGAAGCTTCCATGTGTAGAGACTTTTCTTGGAGTTAAACACCAGCTTTTGTGCCAGTTTGGGCGTTTAACTCTAGCTTTTGTGCCAATTCTAGCGTTTTGACGCCAGAATTCTTATGCTGACTTTGAACGCCAGTTTGGGCCATCAAATCTTAGGCAAAGTATAGACTATTATATATTTCTGGAAAGCTCAGAATGTCTACTTTCTAACACAATTACAAGCGCGCCAATTGGGCTTCGGTAGCTCTAGAAAATCCACTTCAAGTGCAGGGAGGTCAGAATCCAACAGCATCTGCAGTCCTTTTTCAGCCTCTGAATCAGATTTTTGCTCAGGTCCCTCAATTTCAGCCAGAAAATACCTGAAATCACAGAAAAATACACAAACTCATAGTAAAGTCCAGAAATGTGATTTTTATTTAAAAACTAATAAAAACATAATAAAAACTAACTAAAATATTCTAAAAACATACTAAAAATAATGCCAAAAAGCGTATAAATTATCCGCTCATCACAACACCAAACTTAAATTGTTGCTTGTCTCCAAGAAACTAAAAATCAAATAGGATAAAAAGAGTAGAATGTACAATGAATTCCAAAAACATCTATGAAGATCAGTATAAATTAGATGAGCGGGGCTTTTAGCTTTTTGCTTCTGAACAGTTTTGGCATCTCACTTTATCCCTTGAAGTTCAGAATGATTGGCTTCTATAGGAACTCAGAATTCAAATAGTGCTATTGATTCTCCTAGTTCAGTATGTTGATTCTTGAACACAGCTACTTTATGAGTCTTGGTCGTGGCCCTAAGCACTTTGTTTTCCAATATTACCACCGGATACATAAATGCCACAGACACATAACTGGGTGAACCTTTTCAGATTGTGACTCAGCTTTGCTAGAGTCCCCAATTAGAGGTGTCCAGGGTTCTTAAGCACACTCTTTTTGTTTTGGACCACGACTTTAACCGCTCGGTCTCAAGTTTTCACTTGACACCTTCACGCCACAAGTACATGGTTAGGGACAGCTTGGTTTAGCCGCTTAGGCCAGGGTTTTATTCCTATGGGCCCTCCTATCCACTGATGCTCAAAGCCTTAGATCCTTTTTATTTTACCCTTGCCTTTTGGTTTAAAGGGCTATTGGCTTTTTCTGCTTGCTCTTTTTTTTCTTTTTCTTTCTTTCTCTTCTTTTTTTCTCCTTTTTTTTTGCCATTTTTTTTCGCAAGCTTTTCACTGCTTTTTCTTGCTTCAAGAATCAATTTTATGATTTTTCAGATCATCAAATAACATTTCTCCTTTTCCCATCATTCTTTCAAGAGCCAACAATTTTAACATTCTTAAACAACAACTTCAAAAATATGCACTGTTCAAGCATTCATTCAGAAGACAAGAATTATTGCCACCACATCAGAATAATTAAACTGTTTTAAAATTTGAAATTCATGCACTTCTTTTCCTTTTCAATTAAAATACTCTTTATTTAAGAAAGGTGATGGATTCATTTTCATAGCTTTAAGGCATAGACACTTAGACACTAGTGATCATGTAATAAAGACACAAACATAAATAGACATAAGGCATAATTTTTGAAAAAACAGAAAATAAAGAACAAGGAAATTAAAGAACGGGTCCACCTTAGTGATGGCGGCTTGTTCTTCCTCTTGAAGATCTTATGGAGTGCTTGAGCTCCTCAATGTCTCTTCCTTGCCTTTGTTGCTCCTCTCTCATAACTCTTTGGTCTTCTCTAATTCCATGGAGGAGGATGGAATGCTCTTGGTGCTCCATCCTTAATTGTCCCATATTGGAACTTAATTCTCCTACGGAGGTGTTAATTTGCTCCCAATAGTTTTGTGGAGGAAAATGCATCCCTTGAGGTATCTCAGGGATTTCATGATGAGGAGTTTCCTCATGCTCTTGTCCATGAGTGGGATCTCTTGTTTGCTCCATCCTTTTCTTAGTGATGGGCTTGTCCTCATCAATGAGGATGTCTTCTTCTATATCAGCCGAATTGCAAAGGTAACAAATGAGATGAGGGAAGGCTAACCTTGCCAAAGTGGAGGACTTGTCCGCCACCTTGTAGAGTTCTTGGGATATAACCTCATGAACTTCTACTTCCTCTCCAATCATGATGCTATGGATCATGATCGCCCGGTCTATAGTAACTTCAGACCGGTTGCTAGTAGGAATGATTGAGTGTTGGATGAACTCCAACCATCCCCTAGCCACGGGCTTGAGGTCATGCCTTCTTAGTTGAACCGGCTTCCTTCTTGAATCTCTCTTCCATTGAGCGCCCTCTTCACAAATGTCTATGAGGACTTGGTCCAACCTTTGATCAAGGTTGACCCTTCTAGTGTAGGGGTGTACATCTCCTTGCATCATTGGCAAGTTGAATGCCAACCTTATATTTTCCGGATTGAAATCTAAGTATTTCCCTTGGACCATTGTAAGCCAATTCTTAGGGTCCGGGTTCACACTTTGATCATGGTTCTTGGTGATCCATGCATTGGCATAGAACTCTTGAACCATTAAGATTCCAACTTGTTGAATGGGGTTGGTGAGAACTTCTCAACCTCTTCTTCGAATCTCATGTCGGATCTCTGGATATTCACCATTTTTGAGTTTGAAAGGGACCTCGGGGATCACCTTCTTCTTGGCCACAACTTCATAGAAGTGGTCTTGATGCACCTTTGAGATGAATATCTCCATCTCCCATGACTCGGAGGTGGAAGCTTTTGCCTTCCCGTTCCTCTTTCTAGAGGTTTCTCCGGCCTTAGGTGCCATGATGAGCGGATATTTTATACGCTTTTTGGGGTTAATTTCATATAGTTTTGAGTATGTTCTAGTTAGTTTTTAGTCTATTTTTATTAGTTTTTAGGAAAAATTCATATTTCTGGACTTTACTATGAGTTGTGTGTTTTTCTGTAATTTCAGGTATTTTTCTGGCTGAAATTGAAGGAGCTGAGCAAAAATCTGATTCAGGCTGAAAAAGGACTGCTGATGCTGTTGGATTCTGACCTCCCTGCACTCAAAGTGGATTTTCTGGAGCTACAGAACTCGAAATGGCATGCTTCCATTTGCGTTGGAAAGTAGACATCCAGGGCTTTCCAGAAATATATAATAGTCCATACTTTGCACAAGGATAGATGACGTAAACTGGCGTTCAATGCCAATTCTCTGCCCAATTCTGGCGTCCAGCGCCAGAAAAGGATCAAAAGCTGGAGTTGAACGCCCAAATTGGCACAAAAACTGGCGTTCAAATCCACAAATAGCCTCTGCACGTGAATTGCTTAAATCTCAGCCCCAGCACACACCAAGTGGGCCCCAGAAGTAGATCTCTGCATCATCCATCATAGTTTACTCATTTTTTGTAAACCTAGGCTACTAGTTTAGTATTTAAACAACTTTTAGAGACTTATTTTGCATCTCATGACATTTTAGATCTGAACTTTGTACTCTTTGACGGCATGAGTCTCTAAACTCCATTGTTGGGGGTGAGGAGCTCTGTTGTGTCTCGATGAATTAATGCAAGTATTTCTGTTTTCTATTCAAACACGCTTGTTCCTATCTAAGATGTTCATTCGCGCTTAATTATGAGAAGGTGATGATCCGTGACACTCATCACCTTCCTCAAACCATGAACGTGTGCCTGACAACCACCTCCGTTCTATATCCGATTGAATGAGTATCTCTTAGATCTCTTAATCAGAATCTTCGTGGTATAAGCTAGAACTGATGGCGGCATTCATGAGAATCCGGAAAGTCTAAACCTTGTCTGTGGTATTCCGAGTAGGATTCAATGATTGAGTGAATGTAACGAACCTCAAACTCACGAGTGCTGGGCGTAGTGACAGACGCAAAAGGATAGCAGATCCTATTCCGGCATGATTGAGAACCTGCAGATGATTAGCCGTGCGGTGACAGCGCATTGGGAATCTTTTCACTGGAAGGATGGATGGTAGCCATTGACAACGGTGATCCACCTACACACAGCTTGCCATAGGAGGACGTGCGTGCGTGAATCAGAAGACAGAGGAAAGCAGAGATTCAGAAGACAAAGCATCTCCAAAACTCCAACACATTCTCCATTACTGCATAACAAGTAACCTTTAATTTATGCTCTCTTGGTTATTCGCAATTCAACTGATAAACATAATTGACTTCCTGACTAAGATTTACAAGATAACCATAGATTGCTTCAAACCAACAATCTCCGTGGGATTCGACCCTTACGCACGTGAGGTATTACTTGGACGACCCAGTGCACTTGCTAGTCAGTGGTACGAGTTGTGAAAAGTGTGATTCACAATTCGTGCACCAAGTTTTTTGGTGCCGTTGCCGGGGATTGTTCGTGTTTGGACAACTAACAGTTTATTTTGTTGCTTAGATTAGGAAAAATTTCTCCTTTTTTTTGTTTAGAGTCTCTTATTATTGTCGTGTTAAAATTTTAGAATCCTTATTTTCTTTTTAAAATCTTTTTCAAAAAATAATTTTTCTACTAAATTCTGTGCCAAACTTTAAGTTTGGTGTTTTCTTGTTGATTTTTCTTAAAATTTTCAAAAATTTATTTTGGTTTTCTAAAAATTTTAAGTTTGGTGTTCGTCCTTCATGTTCTTGTGTTCTTGTGAGTCTTCAAAGTGTTCTTGAGTTTTTCTTGTGTCTTGATCTTAAAATTTTTAAGTTTGGTGTTCCTTGGTGTTTTCCCTCCAAAATTTTTGAAAATAAGGAGCATTAGATCTAAAAATTTTAAATCTTGTGCTATCTTATTGTTTTTCTCTTTCCTCTTAAAAATCAAAAATATCTTTTCTCTCTATTTTAAAAACAATTTTTCGAAATATATTTCTAAAAATTCAGATTTTTATTTCAAAATTTAAAACTTTTTTTTTTCAAAATCATCATATCCTTTTCAAAACTTCCTAACCAATTTCTCTCTCCTCAGTTTTTCGAAAATCTTCACTCAATTTTTATTTATTTTAATTTATTTCATTTTCGAAATAAATATATAAATAAATAAATAAAAATATTTTTTCTATTTTACATCATCTCCCTTTCTCCATCATGGACCTAAGCGGAAATAAACAGTCCAGGAGGACCCTGGGGTCATATTCTAACCCCACTACTGCTTCATATGGGAGTAGTATCTGCATACCCTCCATTGGAGTCAGTAGCTTTGAGTTGAATCCTCAGCTCATTATCATGGTGCAGCAAAGTTGCCAGTATTCCGGTCTTCCACAGGAAGAACCTACAGAGTTTCTGGCACAGTTTCTACAGATTGCTGACACAGTATATGATAAAGAAATAGATCAGAATGTCTACAGACTATTACTGTTTCTATTTGCTGTAAAAGATCAAGCTAAGAGGTGGTTGAATAACCAACCTAAAGCCAGCATAAAGACATGGAAACAGCTGACAGAAAAATTCCTGAATCAGTACTTTCCCCCAAAATGGATGACACAGCTAAGGCTGGACATCCAAGGCTTTAAACAAGGAGATAATGAATCTCTTTATGATGCCTGGGAAAGATACAGAGAGATGCTACGAAAATGCCCCTCTGAAATGTTTTCAGAGTGGGTTCAGTTAGACATCTTCTATTATGGGCTTGCAGAAGGAGCTCAGATATCTCTTGATTACTCAGCTGGTGGATCTATCCACATAAGAAAGACAATTGAAGAGGCTCAAGAGCTCATTGATACAGTTGCCAGGAATCAGCATCTGTACCTAAGCAATGACTCTTCCATGAAAGAAGAGGTTAAGACAGCAACTGCTGAACTCAGTCCTGTAAAACAAGCTGCTGAATTCAATCAGCAATTAGACTTTCTAACAAAGCAGTTAGCCGAATTCAAAGAAAGGTTACAAGAGACAAGGATGGCTAATATACATATGGACGAACAGTTTAAGCAAACAAAGCAGCAGCTGTCAAGACAAATAGCAGAAGAATGCCAAGCAGTTCAACTCAGAAGTGGGAAAACATTAAATACCCCACCTCAAGGCAGCAAAAAGCTAAGAAATGAGCAAACCACCCAAAATTCACCTGAGGACAGTAAGAGCCCAGGGAAAAGTAATTCTGGAACTAAAACGCCAGAAAATTGGTGGAAGGCTGGCGCTGAACGCCCAGACCATGCTCAGGACTGGCGTTCAACGCCAGAAACAAGGCAGGACTGGCGTTCAACGCCAGAAATGGGCAAGGATCTGGCGTTGAACGCCCAAAATGGGCAAGATCTGGCGCTGAACGCCCAAAATAGGCACAGTTCTGGCGTTCAGACGCCAGGAGCAGACAAGGAGCTGGCGTCCAGTTTCACTCCAGCTTCTAACTCTGGCACTCAATTGCCAGTGAGGGATCAGACACACACAAATGCTGATAACAACCCCTCTAAAAAGGCTTCTTCAACCACTTCTGTAGGCAATAAACCTGCAGCAACTAAGGTTGAAGAATATAAAGCCAAGATACATTATCCTCAAAAACTCTGGAAAGAGGAGCAGGATAAGCAATTTGCTCGCTTTGCAGATTATCTTAGGACTCTTGAAATAAAGATTCCATTTGCAGAAGCACTTGAGCAAATACCTTCTTATGCCAAGTTCATGAAAGAGATCTTGAATCATAAGAATGATTGGAGAGAAACAAAAAGAGTTATCCTCACTGAAGAATGCAGTGCAGTCATTCTGAAAAGCTTTTCTGAAAAGCTTAAAGACCCTGGGAGTTTTCTGATACCATGCATATTAGAAGGTAATTGCACCAAGACAGCTTTATGCAATCTTGGGGCAAGCATCAACCTAATACCTGCATCCACTATCAGAAAGCTTGGCTTAACTGAAGAAGTTAAACCAACCCGGATATGTCTCCAACTTGCTGATGGTTCTACTAAATACCCATCAGGCGTGATTGAAGACATGATTGTCAGAGTTGGGCCATTCACCTTTCCCACTGACTTTGTTGTGCTGGAAATGGAGGAGCACAAGAGTGCTACTCTCATTCTAGGAAGACCCTTCCTAGCAACTGGATGATCCCTCATTGACGTCCAACAGGGGGAAATAATCCTGAGAGTCAATGATGATGAGTTCAAGCTGAACGCTGTCAAAGCCATGCAGCATCCAGACACATCAAAAGATTGCATGAAAGTTGATCTTATTGACTCTTTGGTAGAAGAGATCAACATGGCTGAGAGTCTTGAATCAGAGTTGGAAAACATCTTTAAAGATGTTCAGCCTGATTTAGAGGATTCAGAGGACATGAAAGAGCCTCTGAAATTTCTTCTGGAAGAGGAGAAACCTCCTAAACCCGAGCTCAAGCCATTACCACCATCCTTGAAATATGCGTTTCTGGGAGAAGGTGACACTTTTCCAGTGATCATAAGCTCTGCTTTAAATTCACAGGAAGAGGAGGCACTTATTCAAGTGCTAAGGACACACAAGACAGCTCTTGGGTGGTCCATAGGTGACCTTAAGGGCATAAGCCCAGCTAGATGCATGCACAAAATCTTATTGGAGGATAATGCCAAACCAGTGGTTCAACCACAGAGGCGGCTAAATCCAGCCATGAAAGAAGTAGTGCAGAAAGAGGTCACCAAACTACTAGAGGCTGGGATTATTTATCCTATTTCTGATAGCCCCTGGGTGAGCCCTGTCCAAGTCGTCCCAAAAAAGGGAGGCATGACAGTGATTCATAATGAAAAAAATGAACTGGTTCCTACAAGAACAGTTACAGGGTGGCGCATGTGTATTGACTATAGAAGGCTCAATACAGCCACCAGAAAGGATCACTTTCCTTTACCATTCATAGACCAGATGCTAGAAAGACTAGCAGGTAATGATTATTACTACTTTTTGGATGGCTACTCAGGCTATAACCAGATTGCAGTAGATCCCCAGGATCAAGAGAAAACAGCATTCACATGTCCATCCGAAGTGTTTGCTTATAAAAGGATGCCATTTGGGCTATGTAATGCGCCTGCAACCTTCCAGAGATGCATGCTCTCTATTTTCTCTGATATGGTGGAAAAATTTCTGGAAGTCTTCATGGATGACTTCTCAGTATATGGAGACTCATTCAGCTCCTGTCTTGATCACCTGAAACTTGTTCTGAAAAGATGCCAAGAGACCAACCTAGTTTTAAACTGGGAAAAGTGTCACTTCATGGTGACTGAAGGAATTGTTCTTGGGCATAAAATCTCAAACAAGGGAATAGAGGTGGATCAAGCAAAAATAGAGGTAATTGAAAAATTACCACCACCTGCCAATGTTAAGGCAATCAGAAGCTTTCTGGGGCATGCAGGATTCTATAGGAGGTTTATAAAGGATTTTTCAAAAATCGCAAAACCTCTAAGCAATCTGCTAGCTGCTGACACGCCATTTGTGTTTGACACAGAGTGCCTGCAGGCGTTTGAAACGCTGAAAGCTAAGCTGGTCACAGCACCAGTCATTTCTGCACCAGACTGGACGTTACCATTTGAGCTAATGTGTGATGCCAGTGATCATGCCATTGGTGCAGTATTGGGACAGAGGCATGACAAGCTTCTGCATGTCATTTATTATGCCAGTCGCGTTCTAAATGATGCCCAGAAAAATTACACAACCACAGAAAAAGAATTACTTGCAGTGGTTTACGCCATTGACAAGTTCAGATCATACTTAGTAGGATCAAAAGTGATTGTGTATACTGACCATGCTGCTCTTAAATATCTACTCACAAAGCAGGATTCAAAACCCAGGCTCATCAGATGGGTATTGCTTCTGCAAGAGTTTGATATAGAAATAAGAGACAAAAAAGGGACAGAGAACCAAGTGGCTGATCATCTGTCCCGGATAGAGCCAGTGGAAGGGACGTCGCTCCCCTTTCTTGAGATCTCTGAGACGTTTCCTGATGAGCATTTATTTGCCATTCAGGAAGCACCATGGTTTGCCGATATTGCAAACTATAAAGCTGCAAGGTTCATACCCAAGGAGTACAACAGGATACAAAAGAAGAAATTAATTACTGATGCAAAGTATTACTTGTGGGATGAACCCTATCTCTTTAAGAGATATGCAGACGGAATAATCCGTAGGTGTGTGCCTAGAGAAGAGGCACAAAGGATCCTATGGCATTGCCATGGATCTCAATATGGAGGCCATTTCGGAGGTGAGCGAACAGCCACCAAGGTCCTCCAATGTGGCTTCTATTGGCCCACACTCTATAAAGATTCCCGAGAGTTTGTACGTAACTGTGACAGTTGCCAAAGAGCTGGTAATCTGCCTCATGGTTACGCCATGCCTCAACAAGGAATCTTGGAAATTGAGTTGTTTGACGTATGGAGAATTGACTTCATGGGACCTTTCCCACCATCATACTCAAACACTTACATTCTGGTGGCAGTTGACTATGTATCAAAATGGGTTGAGGCTATTGCCACACCCACCAATGATACTAAAATAGTGCTGAAGTTCCTCCAGAAACATATCTTTAGCATGTTTGGTGTCCCTAGAGTACTAATCAGTGATGGGGGCACTCACTTCTGCAATAAACAGCTTTACTCTGCCATGGTTCGGTATAGAATTCGCCACAAGGTGGCCACTCCATATCATCCACAAACTAATGGGCAAGCTGAAGTCTCTAATAGAGAATTAAAGAGAATCCTGGAACGGACAGTAAATACCCGTAGAAAGGATTGGGCACGGAGCTTGGATGATGCTCTGTGGGCTTATAGGACAGCATTCAAGACCCCTATAGGGAACTCTCCATACCAACTTGTGTATGGTAAGGCATGTCACCTGCCCGTGGAACTGGAACATAAGGCCTACTGGGCAACCAGATTCCTAAACTTTGATGCCAAACTAGCAGGAGAAAAACGATTGCTTCAGCTAAATGAGCTAGAGGAATTCAGATCCACAGCTTTCGAAAATGCCAAGCTTTATAAAGAAAAAATAAAAAAAGTGGCATGACAGAAAGCTGTCATCCAGAATCTTTGAACCAGGACAGAATGTTCTGTTGTTTAACTCTAGACTCAGGCTATTCCCCGGGAAACTGAAATCCCGGTGGAGGGGACCATACGTGATTACAAGTGTATCACCATATGGTTATGTGGAGCTTCAAGATATTGATTCTGATAAGAAGTTCATTGTCAATGGACAGAGAATCAAGCATTATCTTGAAGGCAACATTGAGCAAGAATGCTCAAGGCTAAAGCTAGATTAAAAGCTCAGCAAGGTCCAGCTAAAGACAATAAAGAAGCGCTTGCTGGGAGGCAACCCAGCCATGGGGCAACAATCCTCTAAGCATTTTGCCCTACTTTTATTTTTATTTTTATTTGTTTATATAAAGTTCACTGACACTAAGGTGAGGAATCATTTACAGAAGACCTCGGCACACAAAACAGAGAAAAAGAGCTCACTGGCAAGAAAACGCCAGTAAAAGTGTATTTTGGGCGTTCAACGCCCAAAATGGGCATTCACTGGGTGTTGAACGCCAGAAATGGGCACCCACTGGGCGTTGAACGCCAGTAATGGCAGCAGCTGGGCGTTGAACGCCCAGGAGAGCAGCAATTGGGCGCTGAATGCCCAAAACAGGCAGTGTTTGGGCGTTCAAACGCCAGGATGGCAGGGAGGAGACAAAACTCATTTTTGTTCAAAATTTTTCATTCTAAATCTTGATTTTTATACTTCAATTCATTATTTCTTACATAAACATGTCAAGAACCCTGATTTCTAAATTCCATAATTTCTAAAAACCCTACCACTGAAAATATCAAATGTATTTTAATCCATAAGCACCAGGCATCTTTGCAAATTCAATCCAACTCTTTTCAAAAAAATTTTTTATAAATCTATCTTTTTCAACTCATCAATATCTTTTTCAAAACCTCCACTTTATCTTTTTCAAAAAAATTAAATCTATCTTTCTCAAAAATCTTTCATATCCTCTCAATTTTAAACTATATCTTCTCTTATCATATCTTCTATCTTATCTTTTCCAAATAAATCTTTTTATCATATGTTTATCTCTTTTTTCGAAAACCCACCCTCCCCCCTTATAAATTTGAGTTCGGCCTCCCTCCTCTCCCATCAACAATTGCCCCTAGCTCTCCTTCTATCCCTCTCCTTTCTCTTCTTTTGCTTGAGGACAAGCAAACCTCTAAGTTTGGTGTGTTTATCCGCAATCACTAAGATCATGGCCCCCAAAGAAAAACAACCCACTCCAAGAGGCAAGAAAGAGAGCATTCCAAAACCACTTTGGAATCAAGGGAAGTTCTTATCTAAAGAACATTCGGACCATTATAACAAAATAATGGGTCTGAGATCAGTGATCCCGGAAGTTAGATTCGATCTGAAAGAAGATGAATACCCGGAGATCCAGGAGCAAATTCGAATCAGGAGCTGGGAACTCCTAGCTAATCCTGAAACGAAAGTGGGAAGGAACATGGTCCAGGAGTTCTATGCTAATATGTGGCAAACTGACAAGCAGAAACTATCTGGGACTGCTCTCTATGACTATCAGACCGTAGTCAGAGGAAAGATTGTTCATACCCACTCTGACAGGATCAGGGAGATCTTAAAGCTACCTCAGCTGAAGGATGATCCAGACTCCTTCAACAGGAGGATGATGAGAGCAGACAAGGGCCTGGATAAGATTCTAGAGGACGTATGTATCCCTGGAGCCAGGTGGACCACCAACACAAAGGGTGTCCCAAATCAACTCAAGAGAGAGAATCTCAAACCAGTCGCCAGAGGATGGCTAGATTTCATTGGGCATTCTCTGTTGCCTACTAGCAACCGTTCTGAAGTCACAGTTAAAAGAGCAGTGATGATCCATTGCATCATGATGGGAAAGGAAGTGGAGGTTCATCAGCTGATTTCAGCTAAACTCTACAAAATTGCTAACAAAAATTCTAAAGAGGCCAGGTTGGCTTATCCAAGCGTGATTTCTCTGCTCTGCAAGGACGCTGGAGTAAGGATGGGAATAACTGAGTATATCTCAGTTGAGAAGCCAATCACCAAAGCATCAATGGAAAAATAACAAGCACAGGATGATCCCATCAAGAAGAGAGCACAGGAATTCCTCCCAGAGATCCCTCAATATAAATACTGGGAGTATCTTGAGACGTCTGTTACCAAGATACGGGAAGCTATGGAGCAAATAATAAAAGAACAGAAGGAACACAGTCAAATGCTGACCTATATGTTTAAAGAACAAGAGGAGCAAGGGCGTGACTTAAGGGAATTGAAGCGCCAAAAGTCTTCTCTTGCAGGACCAAGCACCCCAAGGATCAGAGGAACCCCCGTTCCCCCAGAATAAAGGTTGTTAATTTCCAATTTCTGCCTTAACTCTGTGACAGTGTCCTTATAGAAGTTTACCTTAGGAGTCATATAGCAGTAATTAGTATCTATTTTGATTTTATCTCCAATTAAGCTATAGTTTATTTTTTTCATCATCAGCAAACATGAATAAAGTAGTAGATCTTTTGAATAAGAGGCAATAAAATTTCGAGTTTTAATAAAAGAAATTCTAATTAGTTAAATGTGGTGGCAATGCTTTCTGTCTTCTGAATGAATTCTTGAACAGTGCATATGTCTTTTGAATTTATTGTTTAAGACTGTTAAATATGTTGGCTCTTGAAAGAATGATGAACATGAGACATGTTATTGATAATCTGAAAAATCATAAAAATGATTCTTGAAGCAAGAAAAAGCAGCAAAGAACAAAGCTTGCAGAAAATAATATATATATGTATATTAAAATAAGCGAAAAAAATTTAGAAAGAAAAAGAAAAAGCAAGCAGAAAAAGCCAAAAGCTCTTAAAACCAAGAGGCAAGAGCAAAAAGCCAATAACCCTTAAAACCAAAAGGCAAGGGCAATTAAAAAGGATCCCAAGGCTTTGAGCATCAGTGGATAGGAGGGCCTAAAGGAATAAAATCCTGGTCTAAGCGGCTAAACCAAGCTGTCCCTAACCATGTGCTTGTGGCGTGAAGGTGTCAAGTGAAAACTTGAGACTGAGCGGTTAAAGTCAAGGTCCAAAGCAAAAAAGAAGAGTGTGCTTAAGAACTCTGGACACCTCTAATTGGGGACTTTAGCAAAGCTGAGTCACAATCTAAAAGGTTCACCCAATTATGTGTCTGTGGCATTTATGTATCCGGTGGTAATACTGGAAAACAAAGTGCTTAGGGCCACGGCCAAGACTCATAAAATAGCTGTGTTCAAGAATCATCACACTGAAATAGGAGGATCAATAACACTATCTGAATTCTAAATTCCTATAGATGTCAATCACTCTGAGCTTCAATGGATAAAGTGAGATGCCAAAACTGTTCAGAAGCAAAAAGCTACTAGTCCCGCTCATCTAATTAGAATCTGAACTTCACTCAAGAACTCTGAGATATTATTGCTTTTCAACCTATTAGTCTTCTATTTTATTTGTCTAGTTGCTTGAGGACAAGCAACAGTTTAAGTTTGGTGTTGTGATGAGCGGATATTTTATACGCTTTTTGGGGTTAATTTCATATAGTTTTGAGTATGTTCTAGTTAGTTTTTAGTCTATTTTCATTAGTTTTTAGGAAAAATTCATATTTCTGGACTTTACTATGAGTTGTGTGTTTTTCTGTAATTTCAGGTATTTTTCTGGCTAAAATTGAAGGAGCTGAGCAAAAATCTTATTCATGCTGAAAAAGGACTGCTGATGCTGTTGGATTCTGACCTCCCTGCACTCAAAGTGGATTTTCTGGAGCTACAGAACTCGAAATGGAATGCTTCCATTTGCGTTGGAAATTAGACATCCAGGGCTTTCCAGCAATATATAATAGTCCATAGTTTCCAGAAGGATAGACGACGTAAACTGGAGTTCAATGCCAATTCTCTGCCCAATTCTGGCGTCCAGCGCCAGAAAAGGATCAAAAGCTGGAGTTGAACGCCCAAACTGGCACAAAAATTGGCGTTCAAATCCACAAATAGCCTCTGCACGTGAATTGCTTAAATCTCAGCCCCAGCACACACCAAGTGGGCCCCAGAAGTAGATCTCTGCATCATCCATCATAGTTTACTCATTTTTTGTAAACCTAGGCTACTAGTTTAGTATTTAAACAACTTTTAGAGACTTATTTTGCATCTCATGACATTTTAGATCTGAACTTTGTACTCTTTGATGGCATGAGTCTCTAAACTCCATTGTTGGGGATGAGGAGCTCTACTGTGTCTCGATGAATTAATGCAAGTATTTCTGTTTTCTATTCAAACACGCTTGTTCCTATCTAAGATGTTCATTCACGCTTAATTGTGATGAAGGTGATGATCCGTGACACTCATCACCTTCCTCAAACCATGAACGTGTGCCTGACAACCACCTCCGTTCTATATCCGATTGAATGAGTATCTCTTAGATCTCTTAATCAGAATCTTCGTGGTATAAGCTAGAACTGTTGGCGGCATTCATGAGAATCCGGAAAGTCTAAACCTTGTCTGTGGTATTCCGAGTAGGATTCAATGATTGAGTGACTGTGACGAACCTCAAACTCACGAGTGCTGGGCGTAGTGACAGACGCAAAAGGATAGCAGATCCTATTCCGGCGTGATTGAGAACCTGCAGATGATTAGCCGTGCGGTGACAGCGCATTGGGAATCTTTTCACTGGAAGGATGGATGGTAGCCATTGACAACGGTGATCCACCTACACACAGCTTGCCATAGGAGGACGTGCGTGCGTGAATCAGAAGACAGAGGAAAGCAGAGATTCAGAAGACAAAGCATCTCCAAAACTCCAACACATTCTCCATTACTGCATAACAAGTAACCTTTAATTTATGCTCTCTTGGTTATTCGCAATTCAACTGATAAACATAATTGACTTCCTGACTAAGATTTACAAGATAACCATAGATTGCTTCAAACCAACAATCTCCGTGGGATTCAACCCTTACTCACGTGAGGTATTACTTGGACGACCCAATGCACTTGCTGGTCAGTGGTACGAGTTGTGAAAAGTGTGATTCATAATTCATGCACCATGCCATAAATGGTTATGGAAGGACAAAAAGCAATGCTTTTACCACACCAAACTTAGAAGATTTGCTCGTCCTCAAGCAAAAGAAGAAAGAAGATAGTAGAAGAAGAGGAGATGTAGGTGGGTTGGTGTTTCGGCTAAGAGGGAGAAGTAGTGTTTATGTTGTGTGAAAATGAGGGAGTGAAGATGGGTCTATATAGGGGTGGAAAAAGGGTTAGGGTTCGGCCATATAGGGTGGGTTTAGGAGGGAAAGTGTGTTGAATTTGAATGGTGAGTGGTGCACGAATTGTGAATCACACTTTTCGCAACTCGTACCACTAACCAGCAAGTGCACTGGGTCGTCCAAGTAATACCTTACGTGAGTAAGGGTCGATCCCACGGAGATTGTTGGTTTGAAGCAATCTATGGTTATCTTGTAAATCTTAGTCAGGAAATCAATTATAATTATCAGTATGAATTGCGAAGAATAAAAGAGCATGGATTAAATACTTGTTCTGCAGAAATGGAGAATATGTTGGAGTTTTGGAGATGCTTTGTCTTCTGAATCTCTGCTTTCTCCCTGTCTTCTTCTTCACGCACGCAAGGTTCCTCCTATGGCAAGCTGTGTGTTGGTGGATCACCGTTGTCAATGGCTACCATCCGTCCTCTCAGTGAAAAAAGTCCAGGTATGTGAATTTAGCATAAAAACTAATAAAAACATCCCTAAAAGTAACTAGATCCTACTAAAAATATACTAAAAATAATGCCAAAAAGCGTATAAATTATCCGCTCATCACAACACCAAACTTAAATTGTTGCTTGTCCCCAAGCAACTGAAAATCAAATAGGATAAAAAGAAGATAATATACTATAAATTCCAAACTATCAATGAAACTTAGCTCCAATCAGATGAGTGGGACTTGTAGCTTTTTGCCTCTTGAATAGTTTTGGCATCTCACTTTATCCATTGAAGTTCAGAATGATTGGCATCTATAGGAACTCAGAGTTCAGATAGTGTTATTGATTCTCCTAGTTCAGTATGTTGATTCTTGAACACAGCTACTTTATAAGTCTTGGCCGTGGCCCTAAGCACTTTGTTTTCCAGTATTACCACCGGATACATAAATGCCACAGACACATAACTGGGTGAACCTTTTCAGATTGTGACTCAGCTTTGCTAAAGTCCCCAATTAGAGGTGTCCAGGGTTCTTAAGCACACTCTGTTTTTGCTTTGGACCTTGACTTTAACCGCTCAGTCTCAAGTTTTCACTTGACACATTCACGCCACAAGCACATGGTTAGGGATAGCTTGGTTTAGCCACTTAGGCCAGGATTTTATTCCTTTAGACCCTCCTATCCACTGATGCTCAAAGCCTTGGTTCCTTTTTATTACCCTTGCCTTTTGGTTTTAAGGGCTATTGACTTTTTGCTCTTGCCTCTTGGTTTAAAGAGCTATTGGCTTTTTCTGCTTGCTTTTTCTTTTTCCCTATTTTTTTTTGCCATTTTTTTTTGCAAGCTTTCTGTATTCATTGCTTTTTCTTGCTTCAAGAATCATTTTTATGATTTTTCAGATTATCAGATAACATTTCCCCTTTTCATCATTCTTTCAAGAGCCAACATATTTAACATTCATAAACAACAACTTCAAAAGACATATGCACTGTTCAACCATTCATTCAAAAAACAAAAAGTGTTGCCACCACATCAAAATAATTAAACTAGTTTCAAGGATGAATTCGAAACCATGTACTTCTTGTTCTTTTGTTTTTAGAACAGTTTTCATGTAAGAGAGGTGATGGATTCATATTCATAACTTTAAGGCATAGACACTTAAATACTAATGATCATGTAATAAGACACAAACATAAATAAAACATAAAGCTCAAAAATTGAAAAACAGGAAAATAAATAAACAAGGAGATTAAGGAATGAGTCCACCTTAGTGAGGGTGGCGTCTTCCTCTTCTTGAAGAACCAATGGTGCTTTTGAGCTCCTCTATGTCTCTTCCTTGTCTTTGTTGTTCCTCCCTCATAGCTCTTTGATCTTCTCTAATTTCATGAAGGATGATGGAATGCTCTTGGTGCTCCATCCTTAGTTGTCCCATGTTGGAACTTAATTTTCCTAGGGAGGTGTTGATTTGCTCCCAATAATTCTGTGGAGGAAAGTGCATCCCTTGAGGCATCTCAGGGATTTCATGGTGAGAAATTTCCTCATGCTCTTGTTGAGGTCCATGATCTCTTATTTGCTCCATCCTTTTCTTAGTGATGGGCTTGTGAGATGAATCTTTCCATCTCCCATGACTCAGAGGTGGAAGCAATTGCCTTCCCTTTCCTCTTTCTAGAGGTTTCTCTGGCCTTAGGTGCCATAAATGGTTATGGAAAAATAAAAAGCTATGCTTTTACCACACCAAACTTAAAATGTTTGCTCGTCCCCGAGCAAAAGAAGAGAGAAAGTAGTAGTAGAAGAAGAAGAATGGAGGAGAGGGAAAGAGATATGTGAATTCAGCCAAGGGGGTGTGATGTGTGAAAAGGAAGGAGTGATGGTTTGAATTTGAGTGGGTGGGTGTAGGTGGGTTGTATGATGGTTGTGGAAGAGGTATGGAGGTGATTGGTAAAGGGTATTTGGGGAAGAAAGTTATGAAAAGGTGTGAAGAGGAGAGAAGAAGATGTGGGGATCCTGTGGGGTCAAAGACTTAACATCCCCGGCAACGGCGCCAAAAACTTGGTGTGCGAAATCGTGATCATTCCATTCCTTGGTAACGACGCTAAAAACTCAATACACACGTTCATGATCTTATATCTGTTTCACAACTTCGTACAACTAACCAGCAAGTGCACTGGGTCGTCCAAGTAATAAACCTTACGTGAGTAAGGGTCGATCCCACGGAGATTGTCGGCTTGAAGCAAGCTATGGTCACCTTGTAAATCTCAGTCAGGTGGATTAAATTGTATTAAGAAATTTTAGTGGATGAAAATTAAATAAAATATAAAATAGGATAACGGTACTTATGTAATTTATTGGTGAGAATTTCAGATAAGTGTATAAAGATGCTTTCGTCCCTCTGAATCTCTGCTTTCCTACTGTCTTCATCCAATCCTTCCTACTCCTTTCCATGGCAAGCTGTATGTAGGGCATCACCGTTGTCAATGGCTACTTCCCATCCTCTCTGTGAAAATGGTCCGATGCGCTGTCACTGCATGGCTAATCATCTGGAGGTTCTCGATCATACTGGAATAGGATTCACCCTCCTTTTGCGTCTGTCACTATGCCCAGTACTCGCGAGTTTGAAGTTCGTCACAGCCATCCCTTCTCGGATCCTACTCGGAATACCACGGACAAGGTTTAGACTTTCCGGATCTCAGGAATGGCCATCCATGGGTTCTAACTTATACCACGAAGACGCTAATAACTCGGACTCGGTCCCCTGTATTAGATATCCAAGAGATATCCATTCAATCGAAGGTAGAATAGAAGTGGTTGTCAGGCACGCGTTCATAGGGGAATGATGATGACTTTGTCACGATCATCACATTCATGTTGAAGTGCGAATGAATATCTTAGAAGTGGAATAAGTTGAATTGAATAGAAAAACAGTAGTACTTTGCATTAATCTTTGAGGAACAGCAGAGCTCCACACCTTAATCTATGGTGTGTAGAAACTCTACCGTTGAAAAATACATAAGTGAAAGGTTCAGGCATGGCCGAATGGCCAGCCCCCATGAAAGTCTAAGATAACATAAAACTAATCAAAGATGATCCGAAGATTTGAAAAAGATATTGATGATTTGAAAAGATTTTAGAGTGAAAAGAGATAGCTTTGTTTTGAAAAGGATTTGAAAAAGGGCTTATGAATTAAGATACATTTGATTTTTTTTTTTGAAATTAGGGTTTTTAGAAATTAGGGTTTGTGACATGTTTGTGCAAGAAATTATGAATTGAAACATAAAAAATGGAAAAAAAGTTGAATTGAAAACGAAATTGCCTACTCCCCACATTCCTGGCGTTAAACGCCCAACTGCTGCATGTTTTGGGCGTTTAACGCCCAGTTGGTGCTTGGTCTGGGCGTTTAACGCCTAGCTGTTGCTTCTAGCTGGCGTTAAACGCCAGAAACCCCTATGTCACTGGGCGTTTTTCTGAACGCCCAGGATGCTGTCAATCTAGCGTTAAACGCCTAGAAGTTGCTTCTTTCTGGCGTTTAACGCCCAGATGGCTATCATTACTGGCGTTAAACGCCCAGTAGATGCTCCTTTTGGGCGTTTAACGCCCAGTTGTGCCTCTTACTGCGTTTTTTTGCCAGTGAGCTCTTTCTCTCTGTTTTGTGTACTGAATACTTCTGTAACCCTATGAACTTATGCAATTGACTCTTTACCTTATTAACAATGAACTTTTATATAAACAAATAAAATCAAGAATAGGGCAAAATAACAGAAAAAGTTTTCCCAATGGCTGGGTTGCCTCCCAGCAAGTGCTTCTTTATTGTCTTTAGCTGGACCTTGCTGAGCTTTTAATCTAGCCTCAGCCTTGAGCACTCTTGCTCAACATTACCTTCAAGATAGTGTTTGATTCTCTGTCCATTAACAATGAACTTCTTGTCAGAATCAATGTCTTGAAGCTCCACATAACCATATGGTGATACACTTGTAATCACATATGGTCCCCTCCACCGGGATTTCAATTTCCCAGGGAATAGCCTGAGCCTAGAGTTAAACAACAGAACCTTTTGTCCTGGTTCAAAGACTCTTGATGACAGCTTTCTGTCATGCCATCTTTTTTATTTCTCCTTATAAAGCTTGGCATTTTTGAAAGCAGTGAGTCTAAATTCCTCTAGCTCATTTAGCTGGAGTAATCTTTTTTCTCCGGCTAATTTGGCATCAAAGTTCAGGAATCTGGTTGCCCAGTAGGCCTTATGTTCCAGTTCCACGGGCAGATGACAAGCCTTACCATACACAAGCTGGTATGGTGAGGTCCCTATAGGAGTCTTGAATGCTGTTCTGTAAGCCCACAGAGCATCATCCAAGCTTCTTGCCCAATCCTTTCTACGGGTACTTACAGTCCGTTCCAGGATTCTTTTTAGTTCTCTGTTAGAGACTTCAGCTTGCCTATTTGTTTGTGGATGATATAGAGTCGCCACCTTGTGGCTAATCCCATACCGAACCATGGCAGAGTAAAGCTGTTTGTTGCAGAAGTGAGTGCCCGAATCACTAATTAGTACTCTAGGGACACCAAACCTACTGAAGTTATGTTTCTGGAGGAACTTCAGCACTGTTTTAGTATCATTAGTGGGTGTGGCAACGGCCTCCACCCATTTTGATACATAATCAACTGCCACAAGAATATAAGTGTTTGAGTATGATGGTGGGAAAGGCCCCATGAAGTCAATTCCCCATACATCAAACAACTCAATCTCCAAGATCCCTTGTTGAGGCATGGCATAACCATGAGGCAGATTACCAGCTCTCTGGCAACTATCACAGTTACGTACAAACTCTCGGGAATCTCTATAGAGGGTAGGCCAGTAGAAGCCACATTGGAGGACCTTGGTGGCTGTTCGCTCACCTCCGAAATGGCCTCCATAGTGTGATCCATGGCAATGCCATAAGATCTTCTGTGCTTCCTCTCTAGGTACACACCTACGGATTATTCCGTCTGCATATCTCTTAAAGAGATAGGGTTCATCCCACAAGTAGTACTTTACATCAGTAATTAATTTTTTCTTTTGTTGCTTGCTGTACTCCTTGGGTATGAACCTTACAGCTTTATAGTTTGCAATGTCTGCAAACCATGGTGTTTCCTGAATGGCGAATAAATGCTCATCCGGAAAGGTTTCAGAGATCTCAAAAGAGGGGGGGCGCCCCTTCTATTGGCTCTATTCGGAACAGATGATCAGCCACTTGGTTCTCTGTCCCTTTTCTGTCTCTTATTTCTATATCAAACTCTTGCAGAAGCAACACCCATCTTATGAGCCTGGGTTTTGAATCCTGCTTTGTGAGTAGATATTTAAGAGCTACATGGTCAGTATACACAATCACTTTTGATCCTACCAAGTATGATCTAAACTTGTCAATGGCATAAACCACTGCAAGCAATTCTTTTTCTGTGGTTGTGTAATATTTTTGGGCATCATTTAAAACACGGCTAGCATAATAAATGACATGCAGAAGCTTGTCATGCCTCTGCCCCAGTACTGCACCAATAGCGTGATCACTGGCATCACATATTAGTTCAAATGGTGATGTCCAGTCTGGTGCAGAAATAACTGGTGCTGTGACCAGCTTAGCTTTCAGAGTCTCAAATGCTTGCAGACACTCTGTGTCAAACACAAATGGCATGTCAGTAGCTAGCAGATTGCTCAGGGGTTTTGCAATTTTTGAAAAATCCTTTATAAGCCTCCTGTAGAATCCTGCATGCCCCAGAAAGCTTCTGATTGCCTTAACATTGGCAGGTGGTGGTAATTTTTCAATTACTTCAACTTTAGCTCGATCCACCTCTATTCCCTTGTTTGAAATTTTATGCCCAAGGACAATCCCTTCAGTCACCATAAAGTGACATTTTTCCCAGTTTAAAACTAGGTTGGTCTCTTGGCATCTTTTCAGAACAAGTGCTAAATGGTTAAGGCAGGAGCTGAATGAGTCTCCAAATACTGAAAAGTCATCCATGAAGACTTTTAGAAATTTCTCTACCATATCAGAAAAGATAGAGAGCATGCATCTCTGAAAGGTTGCAGGTGCATTACACAGACCAAAAGGCATCCTTCTGTAGGCAAATACTCCAGAAGGACATGTGAATGCTGTTTTCTCTTGGTCCTGAGGATCTACTGCAATTTGGTTGTAACCTGAATAGCCATCCAAAAAGCAGTAATATTCATGACCGGCTAGTCTCTCTAGCATCTGGTCTATGAATGGTAAAGGAAAATGATCCTTCCTGGTGGCTGTATTGAGCCTTCTGTAGTCAATACACATGCGCCACCCTGTAACTGTTCTTGTAGGAACCAGTTCATTCTTTTCATTATGAACCACTGTCATACCTCCCTTTTTGGGGACAACTTGAATAGGGCTCACCCAGGGGCTATTAGAAATAGGATAAATAATCCTGGCCTCTAGTAACTTGGTGACCTCCTTCTGTACCACTTCCTTTATGGCTGGATTTACCCGCCTCTGTGGTTGAACCACTGGCTTAGCATCATCCTCTAATAGGATTTTGTGCATGCATCTAGCTGGGCTTATGCCCTTAAGATCACTTATGGACCACCCAAGAGCTATCTTGTGTGTCCTTAGCACTTGAATTAGTGCTTCCTCTTCCAGTGGATTTAAAGCAGAGCTTATGATCACTGGAAAAGTATCACCTTCTCCCAGAAATGCATATTTCAGGGATGGTGGTAATGGCTTGAGCTCAGGTTTAGGAGGTGTTTCCTCTTCCTGAGGAAGTTTCAGAAGTTCTTTCAATTCTTTTGAATCCTCCAAATCAGGCTGAACATCTTTAAAGATGTCTTCCAGCTCTGATTCGAGACTCTCAGCCATGTTGATCTCCTCTACCAAAGAGTCAATAAGATCAACTTTCATGCAGTCTTTGGGTGTGTCTGGATGCTGCATGGCTTTGACAGCATTTAACTTGAACTCATCCTCATTGACCCTCAGGGTTACTTCCCCCTTTTGGACATCAATGAGAGTTCATCCAGTTACTAGGAAAGGTCTTCCTAGAATGAGAGTAGCACTCTTATGCTCTTCCATTTCCAGCACTACAAAGTCAGTGGGAAAGGCGAATGGCCCAACCCTGACAATCATGTCTTCAATCACGCCTGATGGGTATTTAATGGAGCCATCAGCAAGTTGGAGACATATCCGGGTTGGTTTGACTTCTTCAGTTAAACCAAGCTTTCTGATAGTGGATGCAGGTATTAGATTGATGCTTGCTCCAAGATCACATAAAGCTGTCTTGGTGCAATTACCTTCTAATATGCATGGTATCAGAAAGCTCCCGGGATCCTTAAGCTTTTCTGGGAAGCTTTTCAGAATGACTGCACTACATTCTTCAGTGAGGAGAACTCTTTCAGTTTCTCTCCAATCCTTCTTATGACTCAAGATCTCTTTTATGAACTTGGCATAAGAGGGTATTTGCTCAAGTGCCTCTGCAAACGGAATCTTTATTTCAAGAGTCCTAAGATAGTCTGCAAAGCGAGCAAATTGCTTATCCTGCTCCTCTTTATGAAGTTTTTGAGGATAAGGCATATTGGCTTTGTATTCCTCAACCTTAATTCCTGCAGGTTTACTTCCTACAGAGGTGGTTGGAGAAGCCTTTTTAGAGGGGTTGTTATCAGCACTTGTGTGTGTCTGATCCCTCACTGGCATTTGATTGCCAGAGTCAGAAGCTGGAGTGGCGTTGGACGCCAACTCCTTACTTGTTCCTAGCGTTTGAACGCCAGAACTGAGCTTCCATTGGGCGTTTGACGCCAAATCCTTGCTTGTTTCTGGCGTCTGAACGCCAGAGTTATTCCTCTCTGGGCTCTTACTGTCCTCAGAGGGATTGTGAATAGCAGTTTGTTCATTTCTTGGCTTCCTGCTGCCTTGAAGTGAGGTATTTAATGTTTTCCCACTTCTTAATTGAACTGCTTGGCACTCTTCTATTATTTATTTTGATAACTGTTTTTCTGTTTGCTTCAACTGTACCTCCATATTTATATTAGCCATTCTTGTGTCTTGTAGTATCTCCTTGAATTAGGCCAGCTGTTTTGTTAGAAAGTCTAATTGCTTATTGAATTTAGTAATTTGTTCTGCAGGACTGAGTTCAGCAGTTACTGTTTTAGCCTCTTCTTTCATGGAAGATTCACTATTTAGGTACAGATGCTGATTTTTGGCAACTGTATCAATAAGCTCTTGAGCCTCTTTAATTGTCTTTCTCATGTGTATAGATCCACCAGCTGAGTGATCTAGAGAAATTTGAGCTTTCTCTGTAAGTCCATAATAGAAGATGTCTAACTGCACCCATTCTGAAAACATTTCAGAGGGGCATTTTCTTAGCATCTCTCTGTATCTCTCTCAGGAATCATAAAGAGATTCATTATCTCCTTGTTTAAAGCCTTGGATGTCCAGCCTTAGCTGTGTCATCCGTTTTGGAGGGAAGTATTGATTCAGGAATTTTTCTGACAGCTATTTCCATGTCCTTATGCTAGCCTTAGGTTGGTTATTTAACCACATCTTAGCTTGGTCTTTTACAGCAAATGGAAACAGTAATAATCTGTAGACATCCTGATCTACTTCCTTATCATGTACTGTGTCAGCAATCTGTAAAAACTGTGCCAGAAACTCTGTAGGTTCTTTCTGAGGAAGACCGGAATACTGGCAACTTTGCTGCACCATGATAATGAGCTGAGGATTCAACTCAAAGCTACTGACTCTAATGGAGGGTATACAGATACTACTCCCATATGAAGTAGTAGTGGGGTTGGCATATGACCCCAGAGTCCTTCTGGATTGTTCAATTCCACTTAGATCCATGATGGAAAAAGGGAATTGATATGAATAGCAAATAGAATATAAAAAAAAAATTTATTTTATTTTTTTTTTTTGTAAAAAGGGAACGAATAAATAATAAAAGAAAAGAGAATAAAATAGTTTTAAATTAAATATAGAATTCGAAAATTAAGAACAAAAAATTTAAGACTAAAATAATTACTTAATTAAGAAGATTTGAATTTTGAAATTTTAAAACTAAGATAAGATAAAATAAAAAAATAAAAATAAAATCTGAATTTTTAAAAGGAAAATTCAAAAAATCAATTAAAATAAAGGAAAAAGATATTTTTGAATTCAATGAGGAAAGAGAAAAACAATAAAAAGACACAAAATTTAAAATTTTTAGATCTAATGCTCCTTATTTTCGAAAATTTTGGAGGGAAACACTAAGGAACACCAAACTTAAAAATTTTAAGATCAAAACACAAGGAAGACTCAAGAACACTTTGAAGACTCACAAGAACAACAAGAACATGAAGATAGAATACTAAACTTAAAATTTTTAGAAAATCAAAACAAAATTTTTGAAAAATAAAGAAAAATCAACAAGAAAACACCAAACTTAAAGTTTGGTACAAGATTTATACAAAGAAAAATTAATTTTGAAGAAGTTTTTAAAAAAGAAGATAGCCAATTACCAAGAACATAAGCATCACGCTCTAGCCAATTGAGCTATAAATTTAAAGTGTTTTAACAAGGTATTAAATAAATAAATTTTTTTTAGATATTAATAATTCGAAAATGCACAAGAAAAACAAGAAAAATCACAAAACAAGAAAAACTAAAGATCAAACAAGGAAAATAAACAAGAACAACTTGAAGATTAAGAAAGAACAAAGAAAATGAACACAATTTCGAAAATTTAAAAGAAAATAAAAACATGCAATTGACACCAAACTTAAAATATGAAACTAAACTCAACAGAAAAACTCAATTATTAGTTTATAAAAATTTTTGAAAAATTTAAAAAGAGAAAATAAGGATTAAAAAGAAAATTTCAACCAAAAACAATAATATAAGACTCTAAATCAAAAAGAAAAATTTTTCCTAATCTAAGCAACAAAATAAACCGTTAGTTGTCCAAACTCGAACAATCCCCGGCAACAGCGCTAAAAACTTGGTGCACGAATTGTGAATCACACTTTTCACAACTCGTACCACTAACCAGCAAGTGCACTGGGTCGTCCAAGTAATACCTTACGTGAGTAAGGGTCTATCCCACGAAGATTGTTGGTTTGAAGCAATCTATGGTTATCTTGTAAATCTTAGTCAGGAAATCAATTATAATTATCAGTATGAATTGTGAAGAATAAAAGAGCATGGATTAAATACTTGTTCTGCAGTAATGGAGAATATGTTGGAGTTTTGGAGATGCTTTGTCTTCTGAATCTCTGCTTTCTCCCTGTCTTCTTCTTCACGCACGCAAGGTTCCTCCTATGGCAAGCTGTGTGTTGGTGGATCACCGTTGTCAATGGCTACCATCCGTCCTCTCAGTGAAAAAAGTCCAGGTATGTGAATTTAGCATAAAAACTAATAAAAACATCCCTAAAAGTAACTAGATCCTACTAAAAATATACTAAAAACAATGCCAAAAAGCGTATAAATTATCTGCTCATCAGTGAGGTAGGTGGGGTTTTATGATGGATTGATGTGGATTGGTGAAGGGTTTATGGAGAAGAGGGTATTGAGGTGATTGGTGAATGGGTGAAGAAGAGAGAGAGAGGTGGGGTAGGTGGGGATCCTGTGGGGTCCACAGATCTTGAGGTGTCAAGGATTTTTCATCCCTGCACCAAGTGGCGTGCAAAACGCCCTTTTCTGACAATCCTGGCATTTAACGCCAGCTTCTTGCCCTATTCTGGTGTTAAACGCCAGTCTGGTGCCCATTTCTGGCGTTAAACACCCAGAATGGTGCCAGACTGGGTGTTTAACGCCTATTCTGCTGCCCTTACTGGTGTTTAAATGCCAGTAGCTTTCTCCTCCAGGGTGTGCTGTTTTTCATTCTGTTTTTCAGTTTGTTTTTGCTTTTTCAATTGTTTTTGTGACTTCTCATGATCATCAACCTATAGAAAATATAAGATAACAAAAGAAAATAGAAATTTAACATAGATAATTAAAGATTGGGTTGCCTCCCAACAAGCGTTTCTTTAATGTCAATAGCTTGAGTGGGCTCTCATGGAGCCTCACAGATGTTTAGAGCAATGTTGGAACCTCCCAACACCAAACTTTAGAGTTTGAATGTGGGGGTTCAACACCAAACTTAAAGTTTGGTTGTGGCCTCCCAACACCAAACTTAGAGTTTGACTATGGAGGCTCTGTTTGTCTCTGTATTGAGAGAAGCTCTTCATGCTTCCTCTCCATGGTTACAGAGAGATATCCTTGAGTTTTAAACACAAGGGAGTCTTCATTCACTTGAATGATCAATTCTCCTCTATCAACATCAATTACAGCTTTTGCTGTGGCTAGGAAGGGTCTGCCAAGGATGATGGATTCATCCATACACTTCCCAGTCTCTAGGATTATAAAATCAGTAGGGATGTAGTGGCCTTCAACCTTTACCAAGACATCCTCTACAAGTCCATAAGCCTGTTTCTTTGAATTGTCTGCCATCTCCAGTGAGATTCTTGCAGCTTGTACCTCAATGATCCCTAGCTTCTCCATTACAGAGAGAGGCATGAGGTTTATGCTTGACCCTAGGTCACACAGAGCCTTCTCAAAGGTCATGGTGCCTATGGTACAAGGTATTGAGAACTTTCCAGGATCTTGTCTCTTCAGAGGTAATTTATGCCTAGTTAAGTCATCCAGTTCTTTAGTGAGCAATGGAGGTTCATTCTCCCAAGTCTCATTACCAAATAACTTGGCGTTTAGCTTCATGATTGCTCCAAGGTACTTAGCAACTTGCTCTTCAGTAACATCTTCATCCTCTTCAGAGGAAGAATACTCATCAGAGCTCATGAATGGCAGGAGTAAATTCAATGGAATCTCTATGGTCTCTGTGTGAGCCTTAGATTCCCATGGTTTCTCATCAGGGAATTCCATGGAGGCCAGTGGACGTCCATTGAGGTCTTCCTCAGTGGAGATCACTGCCTCTTCCTCCTCTCCAGGTTCGGCCATGTGAGACATGTTTATGGCCTTGCACTCTCTCTTTGGATTCTCTTCTATGGCATTTAGAGTATCAATCTCAAGAACTCCTTTCTTCTGATTTGTCCCATTATTCACAGCGTTCCTTTCAGAAGTGTACATGAATTGGTTATTTGCAACCATCTCAATGAGTTCCTGAGCTTCTGCAGGCGTCTTCTTCAGATGAAGAGATCCTCCAGCAGAGCTGTCCAATGACATCTTGGACAATTCAGACAGACCATCATAGAAGATACCTATGATGCTCCATTCAGAAAGCATGTCAGAAAGACACCTTCTGATCAATTGCTTGTATCTTTCCCAAGCTTCATAGAGGGATTCTCCTTCCTTTTGTCTGAAGGTTTGGATTTCCACTATAAGCTTGCTCAATTTTTGAGGTGGAAAGAACTTTGCCAAGAAGGCATTGACTAGCTTTTCCCAAGAGTTCAGGCTTTCTTTGGGATGTGAATTCAACCATGTCCTAGCTCTGTCTCTTATAGCAAAAGGGAAGAGCATAAGTATGTAGACTTCAGGGTCAACCCCATTAGTCTTGACAGTGTCACAGATTTGTAAGAATTCAGGTAAGAACTGATGAGCATCTTCCAATGGAAGTCCATGAAACTTGCAATTCTGCTGCATTAGAGAAACTAATTGAGGCTTAAACTCAAAGTTGTTTGCTCCAATGGCAGGGATTGAGATGCTTCTCCCATAGAAGTCGGGAGTAGGTGCAGTAAAGTCACCAAGCACCTTCCTTGCATTGTTGGCATTGTTGTTTTCGGCTGCCATGGCTTCTTCCTCCTTGAAGAGCTCTGTTAGGCCCTCTAGAGAGAGTTGTGCTTTAGCTTCTCTAGTTTTCTCTTCAAGGTCCTTTAAGGTTCAGGATCAGCTTTAACAAGGATACCTTTGTCTTTGCTCCTGCTCATATGAAAGAGAAGAGAACAAGAAAGTATGGAATCCTCTATGTTACAGTATAGAGATTCCTTAAAGTGTCAGAGGAAAAGAAGAATAGAAGGAGAAGGTAGAAAGAGAAGAATTCGAACTTATCAAGAGGGATAGAGTTCGAATTGTTGATAGTGGAGGAGTGTTAGTCCTTAAATAGAAGGATGTGAGAAGAGGGGAAGAATTTTTGAAATTAAAGTAAAAGATTTTGAAATAATAAAAAGAAATTTTGAAAATTTGATTGATGATTTTCGAAAACTAAGATTGGGAAAGAAATTAAGTGATTTTTTAAAAGATTTTGAAATTAGAAATCAAAAAGATATGATTGAAAATTAATTTTGAAAAAGATGTGATTGAAAAGATATGATTGAGAAGATATGATTGAAAATCAAATTAAAAAGAGAAAGTTTTAAAATTAAAGTTGATTACTTGACTAACAAGAAATTAGAAGATATGATTCTAGAATTTAAAATTTGATCATTTCTTAATAGGCAAGTAACAACTTGAAAATTTTGAATTAAATCACTAATTATAGCAAGGATTTTCGAAAATAGTAATAAATAAAAAAAATTGAAAAGAAATTGATTTTGAAAAGATATGATTGAAAAGATATGATTTGAAAAAGATTTGATTTTGAAAAATTATGAAAATTTGGAAAAGATTTGAATTAAAAACAAAATCTTCCCTCTAGTGTCATCTTGGCGTTAAACGCCCAGAATGGCATCCATTCTGACGTTTAACGCCCAAAATGCTACCTTTTTGGGCGTTAAACGCCCAGCCAGGTACCCTGGCTGTCGTTTAAACGCCAGTTTTTCTTCTTTACTGGGCGTTTTGAATGCCCAGCTTTTTCTGTTTAATTCCTCTGCTGAATGTTCTGAATCTTCAATTCTCTGTATTATTGACTTGAAAAGACACAATTTTGAAAATATTTTTGAATTTTTAATGATGAGAAACAATAAAAAAATGCAACTAAGATCAAATAAACAATGCATACAAGACACCAAACTTAGAAGTTTGTATACTAAGGACTATAACAATTTGAAAATGCATGTAAGAAACAACAAAACACACAAAACAAGAGAATTTAAAGATCAGAGCTAGGAAATCATCAAGAACAACTTGAAGATCAATGAAGAACATAATGCATATATTTGAAAAATGCAAGAAGAATAGAAACATGCAATTGACACCAAACTTAAAAATTAGACACTAGACTCAAACAAGAGACATAAAAATATTTTTGATTTTATGATTTTATAAATTTTTTTTGTGATTTTTCAAAAATTATATGGAAAAGAGAATAAAGAGATTCAAAACTTTTAATAAGAATTCCAGGAATCATACAATGTTAGTCTAAAGCTTCAGTCTAAAAAGATTAGACATGGTTAGCCAAGCTTCAGCAGGACATTACATTCAACAGCTAAATTGATGAGAATCAATCAGCTTTTGTGATGATAAGAACATCACCTTGAAACTCTAGAATTCATTCTTAAAAATTCTGAAAAATAAAAAAAAGTACCTAATCTAAGCAACAAGATGAACCGTCAGTTGTCCAAACTTGAACAATCCCCGGCAACGGTGCTAAAAACTTGGTGCACGAAATTGTGATCATCAACAATGGTGCCAAATACTTGGAGCTCTCAAACGTGAATCACACTTTGTCACAATTCCACACAACTAACCAGCAAGTGCACTGGGTCGTCCAAGTAATACCTTACGTGAGTAAGGGTCGATCCCACGGAGACTGTCGGCTTGAAGCAAGCTATGGTCATCTTGTAAATCTCAGTCAGGCGGATTCAAATGGTTATGGAGGATTGATAATTAAAAGATGAATAAAACATAAAATAGAATAAAGATAGAGATACTTATGTAATTCATTGGTAGGAATCTCAGATAAGCGTATGAAGATGCTTTGTTCCTCTTGAACCTCTGCTTTCCTATTGCCTTCATCCAATCATTCATACTCCCTTCCATGGCAAGCTTTATGTTGGGCATCACCGTTGTCAATGGCTACTTCCCGTCCTCTCAGTGAAAATGTTCCAAATGCGCTATCACCGCATGGCTAATCATCTGTCAGTTCTCGATCATGTTGGAATAGGATCCATTGATCCTTTTGCGTCTGTCACATGCCCAACACTCGCGAGTTTGAAGCTCGTCACAGTCATCCCTTCCCAGATCCTACTCGGAATACCACAGACAAGGTTTAGACTTTCCGGATCTCAAGAATGACTGCCAATTGATTCTAGCCTATACCACGAAGGTTCCAATCTTAGATTAGAAACCCAAGAGATACGCATTCAAGCCATTGCTAGTAGAACAGAGGTGGTTGTCAGGTACATGTTCATAGGTGAGAATGATGATGAGTGTCACGGATCATCACATTCATCAAATTGAAGAACGAATGAATATCTTAGAGAAGAAGCAGGCGTGAATTGAATAGAAGAACAATAGTAATTGTATTAATTCATGAAGAACAGCAGAGCTCCACACCTTAATCTATGGTGTGTAGAAACTTCACCGTTGAAAATATATAAGAACAAAAGGGTCTAGGCATGGCCGTGAGGCCAGCCCCCAAACGTGAAAAGGTCTATGAAAGTATGGTCAAAAGATGAAAATACAATAGCAAAAGGTCCTATTTATAGAAAACTAGTAGCCTAGGGTTACAGAAATAGGTAATTAATGCAGAAATCTTCTTCCGGGCCCACTAGGTGTGTGCTTGGGCTGAGCATTGAAGCTTCCATGTGTAGAGACTTTTCTTGGAGTTAAACACCAACTTTTGTGCCAGTTTGGGCGTTTAACTCCAGCTTTTGACGCCATAATTCTTATGCTGACTTTGAACGCCGGTTTGGGCTATCAAATCTTAGGCAAAGTATGGACTATTATATATTGCTGGAAAGCCCAGGATGTCTACTTTCCAACGCAATTCAGAGCGCGCCAATTGGGCTTCTGTAGCTCCAGAAAATCCACTTTGAGTGCAGGGAGGTCAGAATCCAACAGCATCTGCAGTCCTTTTTCAGCCTCTGAATCAGATTTTTGCTTAGGTCCCTCAATTTCAGCCAGAAAATACCTGAAATCACAGAAAAATACACAAACTCATAGTAAAGTCCAGAAATGTGATTTTTATTTAAAAACTAATAAAAACATAATAAAACTAACTAAAATATACTAAAAACATACTAAAAACAATGCCAAAAAGCGTATAAATTATCCGCTCATCATTAGGACACATAGTTTCTGACAAGGACATTTCTGTAGACCTGGCTAAGGTCAATGTTATTACCAGTTTACCTCACCCCTCATCTGTGAGGGAGGTCCGTTCCTTTTTGGGGCATGCAGGATTCTATAGGTGCTTTATCAAAGATTTTAGCAAGATTGCATTACCATTGTCGCGCCTACTCCAAAAGGATGTGGACTTTGAGTTTGATAGTGCTTGTGCGGATGCATTTGAGGAGTTAAGGAGAGCTCTTACCACGGCACCAATTGTGAGGGGCCCTAATTGGACGCAGCCATTCGAGATAATGTGTGACGCGTCAAATCATGCTGTGGGTGCCGCGCTTGCACAGCGCGATGGTAAACTCCCTTATATCATTGATTATTCCTTAAAAACATTGGATGCGGCACAATCCAACTATACCACTACGAAAAAAGAACTCCTAGCTATTGTTCATGCCTTAGATAAATTCATATCTTATTTGCTAGGATCTAAAATAGTGGTATACACGGATCATGCAGCTTTAAAGTATTTGTTAACAAAGAATGAGTCGAAACCTAGACTCATACGTTGGATCTTGCTCTTGCAAGAATTCGACATTGAGATTAGGGATCGAAGTGGGTCTCAAAATTTAATTGCGGATCATCTAAGCCGCCTTGAAAATCTTAAATATGACCCATTTCCGATTGATGGTGCATTCCCTTTGGATAGTTTGCAGGCTGTTTCGGATAGCTTTCCTTGGTTTGCACCAATGGTGAACTACTTGGTTGCTAAGATCTTCCCTCCCAACTTTCTAAACATCAAAGGGATAAGTTGAGGAGTGATTCCAAATACTACATTTGGGATGACCCTCACTTGTGGAAGAGGGGAGTAGACTAAGTAATTCGAAGATGTGTCCCGGAATCCGAAATCCAACCCATTTTTGAAGCTTGCCATTCATCCGAATATGGCGGCCACGTTGGTCCACAACGGACGGCTAAAAAGGTTTTGGATTGTGGATTCTGGTGGCCAACCTTATTCAAGGATGCTAACCAATTCTGTGTGTCGTGTCAGCAATGTCAGAAGTCGGGAAATGCATCCCAAAAGGATGAAATGCCTCAACAACCAATGTTGTTCTGTGAGATCTTTGATGTATGGGGTATAGACTTTATGGGGTCATTTTCCAACTCAAGTGGGTATCTATATATTCTGTTGGTGGTTGACTATGTATCAAAGTGGGTAGAAGCAATACCTACCCACCTTGATGACGCCAATACTGTGATTTCTTTCATTAGAAATAATATTGTGTGCCGCTATGGGTCCCCACAAGCAATCGTGAGCGACCAAGGTTCCCACTTTTCCAACAGGAAAGTAGAGGCACTACTCAAGCACTATGGGGTATTGCACAAGGTTGCAACTGCTTATCACCCCCAAACCAACGGATAAGCGGAGGTGTCCAACCAGGAGATTAAGAAAATTTTGGAGAAAGTGGTAAATCCACAAAGGAAGGACTAGAGCTCTCGGTTGGGAGATGCACTATGGGCATATAGGACAGCCTATAAGACCCCGTTAGGGATGAGTCCCTTTCGGATCGTCTATGGCAAGGCATGCCACCTCCAGTGAAAATTGAGCATAGGGCCTATTGGGCAGTTAAGCAGTATAACATGGATTTCACCAAGGCGGGTGTAGCCAGGAAATTGCAACTAGAGGAGCTTGAGTGTCTTAGGAACGAGGCATATGAGAATGCTCGAATCTACAAGGAAAAGACTAAGGCGTTTCATGATCACCATATTCGGAAGAATGATTTTCAAGAAGGTGACGAGGTTCTCCTCTATAACTCGAGGCTCAGATTCATGCATGGCAAGCTCCGTTCAAGATGGAAAGGACCCTTCAAGGTGAAGGAGGTTAAGCCCTACGGAGTGATGGAATTGTTTGACCCCCGAAGCAATGCAACTTTTAAGGTGAATGGACATAGAGTGAAAAAGTACCATGTCTACAAACCATCAAAGGAGTTAGAGGTGTTCCTGCTTACGAATGCACTAAGAGGAGGGGAAGCTTAAGCGACTAACCGTCCAACTTAAGGACGTTAAGGAAAAGTGCTTGGTGGGAGACACCCCACCGTGGTAAGATCTTCCTTGTATATATTTTCTTGCTTCTAGCTTTAGTTTCTTATGAATTTTGTGATTTCCTGGTGTTGTTGAGTTGCTTAGGTATGCTAGCTTTTGTTGATTTTGTTGAATTGTAGTGATACTCATGTAGATTTCATTAATTTTGGTATGGATAATTTGATATGGTTAAAGAAAATGCTTTCTTTTGAGTGAAGCATGAATCTGTGAGTGTTTTCTTGACTATCTAGCTTGAATACCTGCTAAGAATGTGCTAAAAATGCCTTTCACTATGTTGTAAAAAAAGAGGGGGAAGGGGGATGCACGCGTAAGCGTACAGGACGCGTGCGCGTCGCTTGCATTTTTGCAAGTCTGAGCACATTTTCCTGAGAGTTGCGCAAGCATTGCACGAAACGCGCAACTCCTACTCACAGGTACGCGTAAGGCATGCCCACGCGTCGCCTGCCCCACTTCCCTATCCACGTGAATGCGCACATGACGCGTACGCGTCGATCACTCTGCGTGCCATTCTAGGTGCATTTTCCCGAGAGTTGCGCGAGCAATGCGCAAGCATTGCGCAAAACACGCAACTCCTATGCACGCGTGCGCGTATGGAACGCTCACGCGTCGTTTACCCACCTGCTCACCCACGCGGACGCGCACTTGATGCGTACGCGTTGGTTTCCTTACATGCGTTCTCCCAGTATAGGACACCCGAGACTTGCGCGAGCATTACGCAAGCACTGCGCAAAACGCGCAGTTATATTCACGCGTGCACGCGCTGTGACGCGTACACGCACCTTCCCTGTTTACCTACCCATGCGTACATGTTGGTGGCGCTCGCGCGCCCCTCTGCTTTTCTTCATTCCACGCGTACGCATGGCGTGCGCGCGCGCGTCGATCCTCGAACTCAGGTAATGCACCAGCGCGCCCTGTTTTGAATTTTTTCTTCTCACCTCCCTTTTTCCCCTTTCTTCTTCCTCTTCTCTTCTCATCTTTCCCTTTCCATCTTCACCACTTCCCTCGGCCACCACCACCGGTGACTTCAACCACCGGTGACCACCACCTCCGGCGGTCCGCACTTTCTCTCTCTTCTTCTCTCTCTTCCCTTTTTCCTACTTGCACCTTATCTTCTCTACTCCTCTCAAGGTCATATTCTTTTCCATCCTCTTTGTCTTTACTTTATGCATTTCTTTCTTAATTGTATGTTTTTACTTTCTCTTATTTCTCTTAGTTGCACCTTGTTTAATTTTTTCTTGTTTATTTGCTTTCTTTCTTCTTCTTCCTTGCCAATTTCTATGGATGTTGAACTTGAGTTACCTCTTGCTTTGATGGGTTGATTTGTTATCTTTTGATTCCTTTGTGATTATGTGATGTTGATTTGATGTTGGATATATCATTTTGGGGTATTGCACCTTTGCATGTATTCAATGTGCTTACAGTTTGAATGTTACACACCAAGTGTTTGTTAAATTGTACCCATCACATTTTTGGTCAATTGTGACACTATGCTTTCAATTTGGTGCTCTCCTATCAATACACTTGCCTTCTTATTGTACATTGAGCTCATTGCACGCCATCTTTACCACTCATATGTGCATACCCATGACTTGCTTCCTTAGATCATATTACAAGAATTGTATTCTACCCCTCTTTACTCCACTTCATTCCTTTAGTTTGCTTTATTGTTTTGGAGTTAGATTGGGTAATTATTTTCTTGTGCGTTTTATCTTCTTGCATATGTCACTTGAGGTTGTTAGCGATGCTTGAGTTTATTCTTCTCATGCCTTACTTGCATGCCTTTTTCACTCTTGCATCCCATGCTAGTGCATTGCTCCGTATTTCAATGGTTATCTTGGTTGCATGTTGCAGCTGCCATGCTCTCAAGATACCTATTCTTTTGTGGCACTGTTTCTCACTAGCTTGTTATAATTTGAGTGTGGTCTCTTTGAGTTTATTGTCTTCTCTTTCCTCTCCTTTTTTCATATGGCCATAAAAAAGGACAAGGCAAATGCACAAAAGAAGCCACCTCCCAAAAGGGCACCTCAAAAAGCCACCGCCAAAGCGCACCATGCGCCCAAGGCCAAGCCTCTCCCCAATAAGGCGCGAAGCATCATTAAAATTGATGACCAAGAGAAGGACAACTCTGCGAGAGATTCCACTCAGTTTCCCAACCGCTATCGCGAACTCATGTTCCCCATCGTGATTGCACAAAATTATCATTCTGAACCCTTTCTTAACCCTACGGGTCATATAGCTCAGTTTTTCATACCTCGTATTGAGCGACGAGGATAGGGCTTTCTCATGAGGAGACCACAAGAAGCCAATCTCTCGTGGGTGGTAGAGTTCTACACCAATTACTTTTCACCTTCTCTTCAAACTGTCTTCATGTGCCGAAAGCAAGTTTCAGTTTTTGAGAAAGCTATTCAAGAAGTACTCCGAGTCCCACCTGTACCGGATGAGGAAGATGGTTACCAAGAGGCCCTCCGCCAGCGTGATGAGTTCAATTCCGCTTTTGATTGGAACGCTGTGCACCGGGTTATTGCCGAACCAGATATATTTTGGACCCGAGGGCACCTCAGACCTCGACCTAAGGGCATTCTTGCGCGTTATCTGACTGTAGAGGCTCGAGCATGGACTCAGATCTTGTCTCATTACGTGTTTTCCAGCACTCACGAGACCTTGATCACCGCGGACCTAGCCTTGCTAGTTTGGTGTATACTCACAGAGCGGCCGGTTAACATTGCTCGCCTCATCCACCAAGCCATGGGTCGTGTTCATGCCAAGGGTAACCTACCTTTCCCAGCCTTGGTGACGGAGTTAGTTGCTACTGCTGGTGTTCCCCAGGAGAAAGAGGATCGGAAAGCGATGATTCCAGTAAAGGGCGACGTCGTCCCGACCGAAAAATATCTTAAGCCTCCGGTGGAACACAAAACCCTTGATATAGCTGTCCCCTCGGTTATCCCTACCACTTCTTCTACATCACAAGGATCTTCCCACCAATGGCTTGAAGACCTCCACAAGAAGATAGATAGATATGAACGGCAGAACCAACGCCTGTATGATTACATCAAGAAGCTTCTGAGTTGTGTGACTCCTTCTATGGAGGAACCGGAGATCTCCACATCCACCTCGTACTTAAGTGAAAAAGACACTCGCGAACGAGATAGTGGAACTTCCAAACCCGACCACCCCTTGCACCTTGCTAGTAGCACGGAGGACCGTGCTAATTCTTAAGTGTGGGGAGGTCGTTCGACCGATCTCTGTGGGTAATAATCTCCTCTTTTCAACATCTATGGACCTTAGTTTTCTTTTGTTTTGTTAATTAGGACATCTTGCATGTTTAGTTAGTTTTTCTTGATAGGACTACTTGGTTAGGGTGATGACTTCTTTTCCAAGAAACTGTATTTTCAGGGCACCCTACAAATTTTGAAAAATTTTTCTTAAGATAACTTGCTTGAAGAATGTATTTTGGAATATGGTGATTGAGCTGAGAACACAAGCATGTGAGTTTTGAGCCTTATTGTGTAGTTATATCTTCTAACTACTTATTCCCATTCTTGTGTGCATTACTCTCTCTCTCTCTATGATTGCAATCCTTGCTTTGTCTGATTCTATATATCCATTATTTTGTATATGGATGCATTTACATGATTGAGGACGTCATTTCAATAGTCACTTTTCCCAAATAGCCTTAACCCTTTCGTCTACCATTGCTAACCAGTTTTGAGCCCATGATAAACCCTTTTTTGTTCTTAAATTGAGCACATCAACACCCCTAAGCGAAAAACAATGAACGTCTCTGGATTTGGATCCTTGATTAACTTAGGCGAGTGAGAGTGTGTATCATAAAATTGAGAGGGTGTACTTGGGAACTTGGGTAGATGTAAAGGTATGTCTTTGTAATGTAATTGAAAATTATGGGAATTAGAAACATACTCATGTATTGAATAATTGAACCATATGCATTGGAACTTTTATACATGAAACCCCAAGAAGGGGACACAAAAAAATGTACATATATATGAAAAGGAAGGAAAAGGAATGTAAAGAAAAAGAAATAGAAAAATAAAAGAAACAAAAATATGAAAAAAGAAAGCAATAAAAAGAGGACAAAAATACCCCAAGGTAGAGTAACAATAACAAAGCATATGGAATGTGAACTAAAGAGGATGCATGAGTATATGAAAAAGTGGAAACCATGGGTATCTAGGTATTGTATTAGAATTATATAGGTTGTTTTATGTGTTTGGTGAGATCTTAGGTTAACCAAGGATTCAAATTTTAAGCTCACTTGACCATATACATCCCTACCTTTACCCTAGCCCCATTACAACCTATGAACAAGACCTCATGATACTTGTATGCATGCATTGAATAATTGTTGATTGTTAGATGAAAGACAAATCTTGGAAAGCATGATTAGGGGAGGATTGAGTAACGAACCCTATACACTTGAGCGAATAGAGCGGATACACTTCCGGTGAGGGTTCAATGCTCAACTCATTGTTCCCGGCTTTCACAAGCGTTCGTTTCGCAAGTTATATGCACTTCATTTTGATGTTCAAATTGGTAGGATTCATGGACTACATGTCACCTTAGCCCAATATGCTCATGTATGTTCTTGGAGGATAGATTTACCTTTGACCAAGTAGGTAGATACCTTTACATTAGTTGCATGCATTCATTTAGGTAATTTGCACTTCATAAACCCTTTCCTCCCATGATCTTTGGTCTTTTTATTTTTAGCATGAGGACATGCTTGGTTTAAGTGTGGAGAGGTTTGATAAACCCCAATTTTGTGGTTTATATTGTGTAGAATTTGGGAGGTTTTATCAATATTTTCCACACTTATTCACATAAATTGCATGGTTTTATGTTCTCTTTCTAATATTGCTTCATGATGGAAAACATGCTTCTTTTGCCTTAAAATTGCCATATTTTGATCTTCTTTTATCACCATTCGATGCCGTGATATGTTTGTGGAGTGATTTCATATTTTATAGGGCAAGAATGGCCTAGAAGAGAAAAAAAAATCAAGCACAAGTGGAAGAAACATGAAGAATTAGATTTTGGGAAATCAACTGTGACGCGCACGTGCGCCTCACGCGCACGTGCGCCTCACGCGCACGCGTGGGTGCAGGAAGCTGGGTATGGTGCGCGAAGAGTGGCGCATCCGCGTGGATTGGTGAAATCTCCATCGATGCGCACGCCTGCTTGGCGCGAACGCGTGGATCGCGAAATTCAGGCGATGCGCACGCGTGCATGACACGTACGCGTGACGAGTTGCACGTGACCTCATTAAAGAAATCATGCCTGGCAATTTCTGAGGCTCAATAGGCCCAAATTCAAGCTGGTTCTACATGGAAAAGACCCAAGAACTCAAGGAGAAAGGGGGAATCATCCATTACACACTTTGAATGACTGAGAGGTGTTTGGTTTGGTGGTTAGAACCCTTGAAGGGTGGCAGAAGTTTGAGTTTTAGAGGAGATACTGCCGAAATTTCTATAAGAATTGGAGTTTTGATTTGAAGTAGTTATTTAGAAAGATTTAGATTTTTAAGGATTTTATAATTTGATTTTGAGTTATTAAGAAAAGGATTAGGTTTTGAGTTTGTTTTATTTAGAAAAAAATGAATTATATTTTGAGTTTGAATTATTAATGAACAGAATGGGAGGAATGATGATGATTAAATTTGAAGGAAAGATGATGAGATGTGATTTCAAGAGTATGATTTCTGAATGAATTGAATGATATTGAGAAATGGATCGGAAAATAAAATTGAATTTGATTAAGTGTTGAGACCCCGGGTAAGAGGCAGTGGCATTGTCCACTTGCTCTAATGGTGACAGGACACATAATCCCTCTAATGGTGACAGGGTACGTATTCCCTCTAATGATATTAATGCGCAACAGAGAGACTGTGTCCGGATTAGCTACCGGACATGTCGGGTATGGCTTTATAACCGACAAATGAGACTCATCAGCCATAGGACAGGTATACATCATATGCATTTGTTTGTTTTGCTTGAGTGTGTATTGTTTTGGTTTGCTCAACTGTTTAACTCTGCTTATCTACTACTTGTTCTACTTGCTATAATTACTTCTCTACCTATGTTTTCCTTGCTTGAATTGTATGTGTATATTTTCTGAGAAACCCCTCTTGGCAGAGGTGTGAGGGGGGTTGTTCCACTGATGATTCGGAGGACTAAAGGAGACAGAAAGTGAATTGTTAAGTTAAAGTTAGATTTAGAGCTTGAAAACTTTAGATAACTTACTTAATTTCTGGTTTAGTTGGATCTATAAGCTGAAATCTGAGTGTTGAAGTTCTAGAAATGCCTCTGGCTTTTCCAGAACCTTTTATATTAACTATGTGGGCACTTTTACCATGCTGAGAACCTCCGGTTCTCATTCCATACATATTTATGTTGTTTTTCAGATGCAGGTCGAGAGGCACCATGTTGAACGTCTGGAGACCTTCCTTACAAGAGAAGAACTATCTTTTGGACTGTTATGTTTTGTTTTAGGCTATATATTTATGTTTATAGAATCTCCACATGTATATTTTGTATTTTGTCCCTCCTAGAGGTTGACTTAGAGACACAAGTGTTTATTTTGTAGTCTGTGTTTTATTTTGGGTTGTATATTTATATACTCTGGCCGGCCTTAGCTTCGCAGGTCGAGTCTGGAGCTTGATATCTGTGTTTTGGAACTCTGATATGTATATTATGTTTTCAGCTTTCTTTTGATCTTACCTATCCATTTTACGAATATCCATGCGAGTGTGACACAATTTTCTGTCTATCATTTTTGTTTAGCTTATTCTTCAAGGCTCCTAGATATAATTTCTTTCAACTATATTTATGTACGTATCTTTTCTTTTAAAGGTCGTAATACCTTGCCACCTCTGCTTTACGACTTAAGCGTACGGCTCTGTGTAACGACCCACATTTTTTAAAATCTAAATATAAATAAGTTATAATTTATTTTATTAATTGGAGTTTCTTATTTTTAAAAATTATTTTATTAGAAGTAATTAAATTAATTTTATAACTATTTGAGTTCAATTAAATTCAGATTCTTATATATATTTTTATTATGATAAAATAGTAAAAATTAAAACTATAATTTTAGTAATTTATAAATAATAAAAATTTTATATATTTTAATTTGAGTAATTGATATTTTTCATTTAAAAATAAAATTTAGTTAATAATTTATTATCGAGCTAGATATCCACCGATATGAGTAAATATCGGTACTCTTCGGTGAACTTAGCTTTGCTAATGCTTCACCGTATATCTTTTATCATTATGTTACTAATGTCATTTATATTAGTAACTCATATATAATATTACTTGTGTTTTAATATATTCAATTTTCATAATTATCCGTTTAAGATATTTATAACTTGAATCGCTGACTCAGCAGCCTTATAACGCGACACCCAACCCTCTATGTGACACAAGACCATTCAAGATATTCATTATCCCATTAATCATCATCATACACGCATGGCTGTTCATTCTTTGAATTAAAAAAAAGAAAGAAGCACACACACACACACACACACACACAGAGAGAGAGAGAGAGAGAGAGAAATCGTGGCACCGTTGAACTTTTGGCTTCGATTTCTTGAGATCCGTAACTCCAATAAAAGTATTCATATCCTAATCCTCTACACATTGGCATTAATTTTGTCCAGTAGAAGTTGATGGTGAGATAGCTCATCTTCCCCTTGAGTTCGGCCAATTTGGAGTTCTAGGAGGCACAGACGATTCTTGACGTTTTCTTCTTCAGCAGCTCAGTCAAAAAACTTCTCCGAAGGTCCCGTTGGTTTGATTTCGTAGGAAGTAGGGTTTGGTAATTTTATAATAATTAAATATAAATTTGATAAGTGAATATTGGTTTGATTGATTATTAGTTGAGTTTGATTAAATTTATGTTGAAATTTTGTTGAATTATTATTGTTGTTTGTGAATTGTGGTTTGGCCATGAAGAACAGCCCAGCTGGGGTTATTTTGATGATTTTAGGACTGTTGTGAATGAGAATTTGATTAAAATTGATGAGGTTTTATGACTGAGAGATTAAATGAAAAGCGGCAAAAAATCGGTAATAGTAAAGCTTAAAAATAGACTTAAAACTCAAGTTGAAAACTTGAAGAATTTTGAAAATAGGGTCCAGTCCTTTGGTAAAGTTATAATCAGGGAAATAAATTTATATTTGAGATTAGAATAGTAATTTATTAAAAATTGAAGTTAGTTTTATAATTATATACGTTTTGGGGTATTTTGGGTAATAATTAAAAAGTTCAGGGGTAAAATGGATATTTTAGAAAAGATGCAAGCTTATTTTGGTAATTATACTATATGTAAGAGTATTTTAATAAATTATAAAATATGTTGGAGTAAAAATATAAATATTTTAGAAAACTCAAAGATTTAGAATAATTTATAAAAGGTTAATAATAAAGCTTAAGCTATAAGTTTTGAGTAAGAAAGAAAATTATTATTATTATTGTTATTAATTTATTAAGATTATTATCAAAGTATTTTTGAAATATATTATACATTAGTAATTTTTACTATAACAGAATAGAAGAGTTAAATGCTAACCTACTTAAAAGCTGTAGAAAGACGAACCTAAGTTAAGAATCTTATGATTCACTCTTCATAAAATATCTAGGGAGAGATGAGGGAAGAGTGTAAAGATGATTTCTGGTATTAAAACAAGGAAAATAAAAGAAGAAGAAAAGAAAATATTAAAAGAATCTATTAACCTTTGCCATAGGAGAGCAGATAGCAGAAATAAAAGAAACGAAAGAAAGAACGAAACGAAAAGGAGATAAGTAGAAGTATTGTTTGGCATTGAGAACGAGCTAAGATGATTGTGTACCTGCTGAAAACAAGCAGAAATATGGTAGTGAGTCCACCGAGATTTGCTTCTAGAGATACATCGGCCAATCCAGGGGATGGTCGCACCTGTAAGACAGAGGTTGCTTACAGAGGTTATCGATACATACATTGGCTAGAGAGAGCCTCACCTGTAAGACCGAGGTTGCTTACAGAGGTTAAGTTTGCATACATCGGCTCAAGAGAGTCGTACCTGTAAGACAGAGGTTGCTTACAGAGGTTGTGGCACTAGAAACTAAACTCAGACAAAGGTTGTTGAGTTACATCGGGAGTGGGTCAAAACCGACAGATGAGCTCATTACCTGCACTAGGGATAGACATGCATCATACTTGTTTGTGCATATTTGTTTGTGAGTGTTTTCTGTGATTTTGGGTGTGCTAAATGATTGTTTGAATTTTGTGTTCTATAATTGTTGAATTAGATTGTACTTTATTGACTGTTATTACTGACCAAGTATATATAAAATGAATATAACTATACACCTTGACCCTACTAAGAACTTTCCAGTTCTTACCCCTTATTTCCACCCCTTTTAGCTACAGGTGCAAAGATTTAGTACGGAGCTACAGGAGCATAGAAGATTATGTTCACGAGTTGAGTTGTTAGAATCTATTTTCCCCTCGTTGTTTATTGTTTTTAGTTTTTAGAGGGGTAGGATTTGTTTTGAGAATCTTGGAATAAGTCTATGTATTTAATGCTATGTGAATATATATACCTTTGTGGTTAAGTGGTTTAAAATAAAGAATCTTCGTTTTTCTTAGTTAAAAGTTTCAGTTCGTATTCGCGGAGGCTCAGTATTAAATAAATATAGTATGAAATTAAAGGAGTAAAGGTAGGTGACGCCGGACTTTTAGTGCGATTATGAGGTGCTAAAAGTTAGGGTATTACACTGTGTGGTAGGGTGTTACATTATTGTATCAGAGCAGTTTGTTTCTGTAAAGCTTGAGGGACGAACTGACTATGTTCTGGGCATACTCTGGGTGTGTGTATATATGCTACTTAGGATACCTAATTGAGATATGTAGCATATTTGTTTATGAGCATATATTTGGGACTTTGAAGCATTAGACTTGAGATATTGAGACTGATCACCTTAATATCACTTGTTTGCTGTGAACAGGAACCAAATGATGACTCGTGGACACGGACACAGTCGAGGCAGAGGCTGGAATAATAATGCGAAACCCGAAACAACTATGAATAATCCCGTGAACTTTACGAATGCTCTAGAGAACATGGCGGCTGCTATGCAGGCAACGGCTGAGGCCCTTGGTTAGCAAGTTAATAATGAAAATGGGGGTAACGGTGGAAATAGGCCGATGACGTTAGCTACCTTTCTGAAAGTAAATCCACCAACCTTTAGAGGAACCACAAATCCCACAAAGACTGATAATTGGTTTCAGGCTATGGAGAGAGCCTTGCAAGCACAACAGGTGCCTGAGGATCAATATGTTGAATTTGCCATATATCAGCTGATGGGTGAAGCTCAGTATTGGTGGCAGGGGACTCGACACCTTCTGCAGCAAGATAATGTTGTAATCCCTTGGGATGTATTCCAATACGAGTTCTATAAAAAGTATTTTTCAAACTAAGTAAGGACGGAGAAAGAGCTTGAGTTGCTACAGCTGAAGCAGGGTCCTATGTCAATGGTAGAGTACACCAATCGGTTTGAAGAATTGTGTCGGTTCTCTAGGATTTGTCAAGGTGCTCCAGGAGATTTTGAAGAATGGAAATGCATAGAATACGAAAGAGGACTCTGGAGTGATATTTTAAGTTTAGTGGGTCTGATGGAGATAAGAATTTTTTCGGACTTGGTAAACAAGAGTAGGGTTGCAAAAGAATGTTCAAAGAAGGCTGCTATGGCAAAGAATGATAGTCGAAAATTTCACCGAAGGGAGCACAATCAGGATTTCACACCAAGGGGCCAAGAATTCAAGAGAAGAGGATACACACAACAATTTTCCCAAGGTCACAATAACTCCGAAACGAATGATGACCACAAAAAAAATGGTAGAGCAAAAGAGATGATGGCTGTTTCAGATTATTCGAGTTTTCATAAATGTGGGAGCTATCACCCGAATAGGCCATGCCATTATGGTTTGGGCTTATGTTATAATTGCGGAAAGCCAGATCCAATCTTCAGATCTAAGGTAATAAAGGAATTAGTAACCAAATTTTTACCGCTTTGAATAATACCAAAGAATGGCATTCATTAGTAACACATGATTGAGTTGTGAAAAATCATGATTTTCCAGATCAAATATTAGTTAGCATAAATAAATAGGAAAGTTCTTAATAAGAAGCAATCAGAGTGACGCAGTGGAAGTGCGAAGATTGGGAAGACATAAGGACTACTAAGGTGAGAAGGAGGAGTTGTGGGAGATAAGTTGTTGTGAAAATTGACAAAGGTCGAGAAACTATCCATTAGGTTGGAAAGGGAACTACTCTCGCAAACTCTTGTAGTGAATGATATTTTCGAGGGAAAAAATTTTTGTTAGGGGGGTAGGATGTAAACTCCAGGTAATTAGTAAATAATTAACTAATAAATTTATTATTAATCAATGAAATCTGGAAATTAAATTTTATAGTTTAATGAAATAGAAATAATTAAAATATGAGTTTTAACACTAATTTTAAAGATGTTGGCCTAAAACCAGGCCAACGGACCGAACTGGTTGGACTGGGCCCAAACTGGCCCAAGGGCCACCCAATAAAACAATCATATGAAGCTTTTTCTTCATTTCACCATGAACTGCGCTGAAGAATTGGGAGAGATCGCGTTTACAAACCTTAATGACTCTGAGAAATTCAATTGTCTATAACTTTCAATCTGAAGCTCCGATTGACGAGCCATCAGTGGTCATGTGTTCGTCTTGGAATTCTCTTCAATTCTATCTGAACAAAGTGATAAAAAATTAGCATTTCTCTTCCAATTCTCCCTCTCCTCGATTTCATGATTTTAGCGTTTGGGTATTGAGGAATTGAATGATTTTGTTGGTTTAAGTGAACTCTAGCAACGAATAATCACTGGGTTTTGTCCAATAGATCTGTGGGTAAGGTAAGAAACTGTTAAACCCTTGTGAATCATTGAATTTAGTGAACTCTATGATTATTATAGTGATATTGTGTGAATTAAATTGTGTTCTTGTTTATTTGGAGTTCAATTGGGCGGTTTGAAATAAAATCCGAGTGACTAAGTTTGAGAAATCGACATTTGGAAGCGTGGAACATGTGAAAAGAGAGGTTTTTGAGGTGTTCCGAGCTTAGAGAGGAATCAGCCAAGGTATGGTTTTGGTTTCTTGTAGTTAATATGTAATATCACGTGAAAACTTAGGCTAGAAGACCTTAAGATAAGAATGAACTGAATGAATATTTGATGGATTGTGTATATAGTATATGATGTGTGGTTCGGTTTTTGTAAATGATTTTCTAATGGAGTTGGTTGATTTTGGAAAAAGATTTAATATTGGAATTGGTTTGATTTGAAATAATTTGATACTGGAAATGATTTAAATGACTGAGAGGTGTTTGGTTTGGTGGTTGGAACCCTTGAACGGTGGCAGAAGTTTGAGTTTTAGAGGAGATACTTGATGCGCATAAACTAGTTATGCTACGATTTAGGAAATTGCACGATCGGCAAAATTCCTTCCGGCAAGTGCACCGGTTATCGTCAAGTAAAAACTCACAATAGAGTGAGGTCGAATCCCACAAGGATTGGTTGAGTGAGCAATTCGGATTAGAAGTGTGTTCTAGTTGAGCGGAATCAAGATTTAGATGAGAATTGCGGAATGTAAAATTGGCGGGAAACGTAAATGACAAGAAATTTAAATGGCGGAATCTTAAATTGCATGAAGTAAAGAGCAGAAGCTAAATTGCTGAAATTAAAGGGAATGGGGGTGATTGCATGAATTTAATTGCAGAATGTAAAGAGAAAGTGAAAATCAGAAATGGGGAATTCATTGGGTTATAGGAGATATTGAGATCTCCGAATCAAAACATGTTTATCTCTTCCTCAACCAATGCGTTCATTGAATTTTGCTTGGCAATCTTATATGATTGGATCCCAATCCCTTGGCTCACCAATTCTCTCTAAAAACAAACAAATTCCCAATCCCTTGGTTTAAATGTTCATAAGAAGAGATGATGCTCGATCACTGATTATACCACACAGTTTCATGAACCACAATTTGGTAGGATTACATGTCACAATATCCATCCAAACCCCAATCCAATTCACTGTGAGAAAGCTTCTCTAGCATGAATCCTCCATTCCTTTCCCAAGGTTCCGAAGGATTCCAATTATGGGTAGTTTCTTTCCCAAGACAACTACCCAATGGAATTAGATCGAGAAGCTTTCTAACAAAATTCAAGAGAAAAGATTGAAGAAGAAGATAAACTATTATTGATTCATTGAATTACAATAGAGCTCCCTAACCCAATGAAAGGGGGTTTAGTGAGTCATAGCTCTGAATTCAATTACAAAGATATGAAAACTAGCCAAATGAAAAGGTAAAAGTCCTTCCTAACTTAAATTCTATCCTATTTATACACTTTCTATATTGAGCTTCTGTTGTGTTTCTTGGGCTTTGAGGCCTCTCCCTGCTTTCCTTTTGCCTTGGGTTTATGATCCATAATCTTGATGAGGCTGTTGATCCAAATTCTGTAACATCCATTGAGCCAACTTAGTGATAATCAAATAATGACACATGACTCAATAAATTGAAATTTCAGACTCATCAATCCTTCAGGCCCAATCCCATAAACCATGATATTCAATTGGGTTTCATACCAGAGTAAGTTTAAGTTAATGTTTGTGCTCAAATACTAACTTAAACCGCAATATTTTTGGCCCAGAAACCTTTTCCAAGAGTGGCGTTTAAGTTGCAGTTTAAGCTTAAACTGCAGCTTAAACGCCAGACACTTCCAGTGATGCCTTTTGTGGAAGCACGTTTAAGCTTCAGTTTAAGGTTAAACTGAAGCTTAAACGTGGAAATGGAAGAAGGCAGCCCTGGAGGGTAACTTGGTCGAACACGTTTAAGCTTCAGTTTAAGGTTAAACTGAAGCTTAAACGTGGAGATAGAAAAGGCAGCCCTGTAGGTCGAACACGTTTAAGCTCCAGTTTAAGGTTAAACTGGAGCTTAAACGTGGAAATGGAAGAAGGCATCCTGGAGGTCGAACACGTTTAAGCTCCAGTTTAAGGTTAAACTGGAGCTTAAACGTGGAAGCTGAGAAAGGTAGCCCTGGAGGTGTCGAACACGTTTAAGCTCCAGTTTAAGGTTAAACTGGAGCTTAAACGTGGAAATGGAGAAAGCAACCCTGGAGGAGAAAACTTGGTCGAACACGTTTAAGCTCCAGTTTAAGGTCAAACTGGAGCTTAAATGTGGAATTGGCTCCCTGGTGCACTTCCCATTTCTGGCGTTTAACCTCCAGTTTAAGGTTAAACTGGAGGTTAAACGTGGAAATGCTTCCTGATTGGCATTCTCATTCTGGCGTTTAACCTCCAGTTTAAGGTTAAACTGGAGGTTAAACGTGGAATGCTTCTTTGGTGAGACTTTCATTCTGGCGTTTAACCTCCAGTTTAAGGTTAAACTGGAGGTTAAACTTCAGTTTCAGCATTTCTTAGCCTTCATGATTCTGGCGTTTAAACTCCAGTTTAGGCTTAAACTGGAACTTAAACTCCACATGTGATATTCAAGCTTCCTTTATTGACTTTGTTGCTTCCTTGCCTAGCCTCTTCTTCCCTGAAATCATCCAAACAATTGCATCAAAGTCTTGCAAAATTTCATGAGAAATCTTCCATTCATAGCATTCAAGTAATATAACTAAAAACTCATGGAATTTGCATCAAAATCATACTGTTTGGATGGTTCATTGCTTTGTTCTTCTTTTAACCATTCTTGGTTACTCTAAGCTCAAGAAAATGCATAAAACATCTAAAACTATCAAAAAAATGCTAGTGAAACTAGCCTAAGATGCCTTGGCATCAATACTGCCGAAATTTCTATAAGAATTGGAGTTTTGATTTGAAGTGGTTATTTAGAAAGATTTAGATTTTTAAGAATTTTATAATTTGATTTTGAGTTATTAAGAAAAGGATTACGTTTCGAGTTTATTTTATTTAGAAAAGAATGAATTACCTTTTGAGTTTGAATTATTAATGAACGTAATGGGGGGAATGATGATGATTGAATTTGACGGAAGAATGATGTGATTTGATTTCAAGAGTATGATTTCTGAATGAATTGAATGATATTGAGAAATGGATTTGAAAATAAAATAAAATTTGATTAAGTGTTGAGACCCCGGGTAAGAGGTAGTGGCGTTGTCCACTTGCTCCAGGAAAGAGATGAGAAAGAAGAATGATGGAAACTGATTTTTATTATGAAATTGAATGATTATGATAAATGAGACATGATTGAGGATGATTGATGACAAGTATGTCTGTGTTTTCTCTCTAGTTGTAAGGGTGACAGGGCACATAATCCCTCTAATGGTGACAGGACACATAATCCCTCTAATGATATTAATGCACAACAGAGAGACTGTGTCCGGATTAGCTACTAGACATGTTGGGTGTGGCTTTATAACCGACAGATGAGACTCATCATCCATAGGACAGGCATACACCATATGTATTTGTTTGTTTTGCTTGAGTGTGTATTGTTTTGGTTTGCTTAACTTTTTAACTCTGCTTATCTGCTACTTGTTCTACTTGCTATAATTGCTTCTCTACCTGTGTTTTCCTTGCTTGAATTGTATGTGTATGTTTTCTGAGAAACTCCTCTTGGCAGAGGTGTGAGGGGAGTTGTTCCACTGGTGATTCAGAGGATTGAATGAGACAGAAAGTGAAGTGTTAAGTTAAAGTTAGATTTAGAACTTGAAAACTTTAGATAACTTACTTAATTTCTGGTTTAGTTGAATCTACACGCTTAAATATGAGTTTTGGAGTTCTAGGAATACCTATGGCTTTGCCGAGACCTTTTATATTAACTATGTAGGCACATTTACCATGCTGAGAACCTCCGGTTCTCATTCCATACATATTTCTGTTGTTTTTCAGATGCAGGTCGAGAGGCACCACGTTGAGCGTCTGGAGACCTTCCTTACAAGCGAAGAATTATCTTTTGGACTGTCATATTTTGTTTTAGGATATGTATATATATTTGTAGAATCTTTGCATGTGTATTTTGTGTTTTGTCCTTCCTAGAGGTTGACTTGGAGATACAGGTGTTTATTTTGTAATTTGTGTTTTATTTTGGGGTTGTATATATATATATATATATACTCTGGCCGGCCTTAACTTCGTAGGTTGAGTCTAGAGCTTGATACTTGTGTTTTGGAACTCTGATATGTATATTATGTTTTTAGCTTTCTTTTTATCTTACTTATCTGTTTTACGAATATCCATGTGAGTGTGACACAATTTTCTGTTTATCATTTTTGTTTAGCTTATTCTTCAAGGCTCCTAGATATGATTTCTTTCAACTATATTTATGTACGTATCTTTTATTTTAGAGGTTGTAATACCTTGCCACCTCTGCTTTACGACTTAAGCGTAAGGCTCTGTGTGGTAGGGTTTTACAAAACTCATGGTCAAAGGGATGAAAATTCATAGTGAAAAGGGAAAACAAAAACAAAAACTATTAAGAAACAAAGAGATAAAATCCTAACTACTAACTCAAACAAGCAAACAAACAAAGAGCAAACTATTCACAATATTAACATATATACAATAACCAATAACAACCACACATTGCAATTTCCCGACAATGGCGCCAAAAACTTGATTATAGGATTTATGCTGATCTAGAATTTCTCAATGATGTTCATGAACGGTGCATCTGATCTAATAATTTATCATACATTTCCCACTTTTTTAGATGGTGCTGCTTTGATTTGGTTTTTTAGCTTACCTACAGGTTCTATATCTAGCTTTGATGAGTTTGCAGACCTATTCATCAATAATTTTGCAACTTCAAAAATTTATGTGCATGACTCGAACTATCTCAGCATCATAAAGCAAGGACAACACATGAAAGCCTTAAAGACTACATGTTGAGGTTCACCAAGGTGGCCATGGAGATACCAAACCTTAACCCAGAGGTATACTTTCATGCACTAAAGAGTGGACTACACCTTGAAAAGTTTTAGAAAACTATAGCAGTGACAAAGCCAAAAATACTAACTGAATTCTGTGAAAAAGTAGCAAATCAAATAAAGATAGAAGAGCTCCGACAAATCTGGAGAGCAGAGAAACCAAATCCTAGCCGAGAAGAAGATAAATGAAACAAACATCAAAACAACAAGGATGAAATGAAGCCATTCAAATTAACTCCTAAGTTCGACATGTACACACCCTTCAACACAAAAAGGAAGACATCATCAATGACATCCTGCACTTTAAATTGATCAAACCTCCAAACAAGGCTAGAACCTACCATGACCAGCGTTATAGCAAAGCTGACTCGTCAAAGCCTTTTGGACAAATACATTGACGAACAGCGAAGAAACACATCAAAACTCGGCCAACCCTCAAACACAAATAAAAATCATAAAGATATAAGAAATAAGGTAACCAAAACCCTAATCAACCCCGTGGTATTATTAATTGCATTTCTAATGGTTTCGCAAGTGGAGGCAAAAATAAATCTGCCAAGAAGAGGTCATATAGGTCCATGATGTCAGTAACTAAATCTGAGCTAATCTCAACCACCAAATTAACAATTCCAAAGATAACATTCAAACCTTCAGACTTCAAAGTAGTGGATAAAAATCTCGAGGACCCTGTAGTCATCTCGCTTCAAGTAGGATATCTATTGGTGAAAAAAGTCCTTTTAGACCTAGGAAGCAATGCGGATGTGCCATGCTACTCCACATACCAAAAAATAAAGTTACGTGATAATTCTCTTTAATACATGGTCATATATGGTTGAAAACAACACTAGGTAAATACCCAAATTGTAAAACCCTAGATATACAATACTTAGTTGTTAACTGTCAAAGCCCATATAATATTATTCTAGGGCGGCCTTCTTTAAATACATTTGATGCTGTTGTTTCTACTGTACACTTGGGCGTCAAATTTTATACGCCAGATGACACAGTTGTCACAGTCCATGCTGACCAGAAGAAAAATTGACAATGTTATAATGCGAACCTCAAGATAAACCCCCAAAGGCAACCAAACAGGCAGTCCATAAAACTTTCAACTAGAGCTGGACTCTAAATCAGATATACAAGATCGACCTATACTAACAGATACTTCGACCAAAGTGATACTGGTAGAGGATGAAAATAAATACACTGATATAGGAGATGCACTAAATGAACCAGGAAAAGAATAACTATAGATTGGAAACACAACAAAACACCCAAAGATCATCGGACGAGATGTATATGTTTTGCAAACTTTAGAAGGCAATACTCTAACTAGTACATGGAGCATCTCTTACCCAAAGATATATTACAGCTAAGTTCATAAGTCGAGACACGGTGATGTACTCTTTTTTCAACTACTTGGATTTTATCTCATATTGGGTTTTACTGGGAGAGGTTTTAGCAAGGCACACCTTCCACACCTTCAATCCCTCTATTAAATAATACTTTCTATTTTACTATATTATTATTATTATTATTATTATTATTATTATTATTATTATTCCTCTTCATGTCTCTTTAATGTTACAAATACAAACCAACCTATAAGAAAAAGGATAACCCATGCTTATCGGCATCATATATGCTATTACCCCCAACCAAATTTCAAATCAACATATTACGTCAGTCGTATGATAATTGCTATAAAATAACCTACTCTCCCAAATTAGTCAAACAACTTAGCGGCAATCAATACTACCTATTTGACTTATTAAAAATGGTCCTCATCGATTACTACTAATCATACCTATTCAATCCTGCAATTTCAAGAATAACACACATCAATTACCTTATCTTTTATAATATCTATACTTATCTATAGATATTCGCAAAAGAAAATCATCGTTTACTTCTCTACATTTTTATTCTTATCATTATTTCTATATATTTTCTAATTTGGCGAAACTCATACTGACCTATAAGTTGAAACAACAACTCTCTTTTTCGCAACATATTTTAGAATAACAAAACAATCATCATGCTAACAATCAAAACACGATGTTCATCCAAATCACTTCAAATATTAAAATTGTTCTCAAACAAACAAACATGCCATATTTGACCGAGTTAAACTCAGGTCATAAGTCTACCAAAATACTACAATTAAAACTCATCCAATAGCATCTATTTAAACAGAAACAAAAAATATATTCTTTCATATAGAACAAACATTAGGGGACTACCACATTTTCATCCCGACCTTCTTGATCTTGATCATCATCAACCAGCTAACTATTAATGATCATCTTGCATGGGTCCATGGCAGCAAAATCCACAGTCAGTGCAATAAACCTCGCCTGCTCCATAGCTCTATCAAATCTAGAGGTAAACATTTCTAATCCATGGTTTTTCTTGCCATTCTCCAAACCCTTCTTTTCTATAGTCAACTCCATCGCTCTTGTCTTCAAATTGACTTTATCTTCATCCATCTTTTTCAACTTTTTCTCTAATAGTAACATCTTCTCCCTCAAACCTTTCATTTTCTCATCTTTCAATCCTATCTGCTCCAAAGTGATCCAGAGTTTTTTGTTTTCTTTTTATAAATTCTACCACATAAGTTGCTCCTTACTTTCCTTGTCAAAAGCATATCTTTGCATGTCTCAATTCTTGAGTTCAACCAATAGACAGCAACCGACCTCACATAACCTACAAATAAAAAGCAATTGCCTTTACAGTCTCATTACAACATAATAAACAACTTAATACATTATAAACAATACTTACATGCAAGTATTGAGCTATACCAACATCACCCATATCATGAACTAGTTTCACATCAATAGGGCATTGTCCATATTCATCAGCCATCAACATAAAAGAAAAGTGCTCAAACTGAATGGATGAAGGATCATTATATCCTTTATACCTATGAAGTTCCTTTTGATTTTTGGTAAATCTTTTCATTTCTACAAAACTGACCTCTTTTTCTGTAATTTTAGAATAAGCTAGATCCACAATTTTATCCTTATGAATATCAATCTCCACTTTTTTCTTTTCAAGCAATATTTTTCTTTTGAGCTATAGGCTGATCAACTTCAGCCCATCCCTCTACCTTCACATTTTTAGTAGATTCTTCTCTCTCCACATTCTTTGATCTAGAATGCACAAAGATTGCTGGCAGTGACTTTCGGCACTTTTTTCCATTCATAACATAACGCAACATTTATTCAATTTCAAATACTCAAAGCGTTCGAAGCAATATCATTTTTCACACTAATTATCTATATAGTTGGTCACAACATCCCCCATCCGTATCCCACTCTAGCAATTCGATAACATATAATAACCTAGAAGATGTTACATTATTCACTAGAAATTCTGCAATCACTTCATCTTTATACATCATCTTCTCCATGCCTATGATTTTTTGAGGAGTTAGGAACTAATAAATAAATTTTTTTTAATAAATACTTATCTATATAGAACAAAAATTCTTCTTTCAGTGACTTTACTTTCACATACATAACTTTAAACCCCTTGAATGATGACTTATACAAACTAAAAATTGTCTTATTAAGAGTACTAGCAAAATTTACCCATACCCCTCTTTCACACCCTTAGCCTAGAAAAGAGCAAAAAACAGCTCTAAAGAGGGCTCCACCTCCAAATGTTCTATCATAATTTCAAAACCCCCTCCCCCCCCCCCCGAATGCTCATGCATTTAGGTGCAACTACGATGATGCATAATTCAGTTGGATAAGAACACCGCATTCAAACGGAGTGAAAGGAGACTTCACCCCTAGTTCCACAAACAAGCAGGTATACGCATAAAAAAACTCATAACCCTCATTCCTATGATATACTCTATTAGATACATTACATGAAAATAATTTAACTTTGATATCTTCACCTCTTCTAACCCACTTATAACTACCTAGTCGTCTGAAAATTTTCTTATCATTAAACCAAGACACATAATCCCTCACAGACAAACCTACCCACGAGTAAGAATCACCACTATTGGAAACAAACTCCTTGTCTACCACTTTATCGTCCTTACCTTTTCCTTTTTTCTTTCCCATTATAAAAGTTACTAAACAAAAAATAGAGAAGAAGAAGATAAAGCAAAACAGAAGGTTATGAACTCCACTAATCTTTCCTATTCATATTTTCTGAAATCTCCAAAACCTAAGAGTCCTAAGCGTTGGAAAATTGGAGGATAATAAACCCAAAATCCACTCCAGCCCAGCAAAACATACAACCCCTGAAATCAACGATCACGATGATCACTGTTTCACCTACAGATGCTATCACACCATTGATCTATTCCCCACTAACATAGGAAAAGTAATCGGCCTTGGTAACTATAACAGGTAACTACAAGTAATAATTACGGTTATCTTTTTATTTCTTGTTAATTTCAAATATAACTTATTTTCTACAATTATCTCTTACTTCCAAAAAATTCTATCATTGTATTTCTATTGAGACAAATTGACCTTAGGGATGTATCATTCTATTAAATAACCGATTTATAGGTCGGGATATTTCATGAAATCTCAACCTGCTCCATAGAAATGCTCTCCTAGGTCAAGGTTGGGGTTATGATTCGTTAGATAGAACACGGTTATACCATCCCTACAAATCAATTATTTTGATAAGAAACGTGTTTATTATTATGATAGAAAAAGATTAGATAAGAACTAAGAAACAGAATTCTACCGAAAGAGGAGGTTGTTACAAGTAACCTTTGCACTACACTAAGTGACTAAAAGATTTGGTCAAATAAATTAACCGCACCATGATACAACTTAAACCTAATTCACTCTATATAAACAGTCGTTCAAAACAAAGAGAGGTATGCTATTTACTCTGAATAACACTACACTCATCTCTTACTCATACTTATTTGAGCATTAGAATAACTTTGTAAGTGCACACCACCGCTGTTTCTCTCAAAGTCGATGTATACCTCTTTCACTTTAGGCGAAAGAGAGCTTATTCTCTAAATAGGACGAGTTATACCTACTGTCAGACTTACTACGCAAAAATAGAGTGAAAATAAAATAATTATGTAAAATTTCTGTGGGATATATGGGCTTTTTATTTAAATAAATAAATGCTTTTAAACATTTACAAAAATAGAAAAAGTTGCATATTTATGCTATAAATACCATTTCGCAATATCAATTGTGTTGACAAGTTATATAACACTTCGCATTACGGGGTTGCTAATGAGATGTTATTTATTTATTTATTTATTTATTTTATACCAAAGGGAGCCATTTTCGTAACCAAGTTGTGGTTTGGGACAATTTTTGTTGAATTCAAATTGCAATAGTGTATCACAAACTCATACCCAAATGAGCATATAATAGAAAATATATGTTTTTATTTGGGGTGGGGGATGGAGTGAAACAAATATTTAAGTAACTATACTCGTCTTAAATATTTATGTGTTGTCTTATTTTTTTATTTTATTATTTATGAGTATTTTAATTTTCGCTCCATAAATAAACTTACGAGTGTATATCTACCTTGTACCCGCTTCATTCTGTCCCACCTTGGAACCTAATTGATTTATAATTTTTTTTAGAAAAATTGATAACATAAAATTAAACAAATTAAACTGAACTAATCTGTTCCAAACATGATTAAATACTTTATAAGCGTAATTAAGTATAAAGATAATATTAAATTATTCACAACTACATATAGTATACAGAAATAAGTAAATCTTACTCATAAATAATACACACATATACACATACGAGGCGGGGCAGGGTGGGTAATGGGATGGGCGACCATTATCTATACCACTCTATACCTAAACAAAAATAAATAGGTTTTACCTAAATACATCTCATACCTAGTCAACTGTTGAAAATACCCACCCGTTAGTTTGGGTCTATCCGAATTTTTATCCCTAAGTTTAGTTGAAAATTAGTACAAATTTTGTAATCCTAGCGACACTCCCTATAAAGAGAAGAGGTTAAAAATTTTGTGATGCATGAACAATGGCATAATTAGATGAAAAATTATAACACTGATAATTCTGACTATAAAAAAATTAAAATTAACTTGTAATTATAACTTATAAGAGATGAATTCCAATAAACAAATATGATCATAATTTTAAGAAATTATTTATGCTTTCTTCTTTTTCTTTTTTATAAATAGAAGTGGTTTATGCAAGAAGGAGTGGAATGGATGAGAGAAGAGAGAATTTGGAAAAGGAATTAGGAGATTGGAGGTGGTGGAGACGAGTATTGAAAATTAGGAATGAGATGTGGTTAGAGTTTGGGAGTGATTAGGTTAGGTTAGAAAGGTAATTTAGAAATTTTAATAGTTTTTTAGAGTTTAAATATTTTTATCTACTAAAACCAATCTTTCATGGTTATAAGTTAGTTTTAATTCTTTTATGGTCAAATTTATTAGTGTTATAATCATTTATGGTTGGTTTTGGTACTTTTTTTATATATATATATATATATACATACATGTAATAGGCTAATGAGTTTGTATTAATAGAATAATCTTACCAAGCTAAAGAAATTAGAGTTAATAAATTTGGGTCATCTTAGTGATTAACGAATATATCAAATTGTGTATAGGTATCTAGATAAGTTTACTAGTCGAGGATTTCGGTACAAGATATTTTGGATTGAAAATTATATACACGTTTCAATGATGTTCAATTATCATTGCCGAAATTCAGAGTAATGAAGTATAGAGTTATATATCCAAGTTGAAGATGTGGTGGGTAGCTCAAGTGGTTTCATTCTCAGTGTTGGTGTTGAATATTCTGATATTTACATTCAAATGCATGGTTTAATCTAATCAGATGATCATCAACATTATGGCATTTATGCAACTTAGGTCTAAGAGCAGTCCTTTTGAAATGATATTGTTATTGAAATACTTGTTAATTTTTTATCTAATAAGGATGGAAAAGTTCTACAAATAGATTCTTCGAGTGATAGTGATGATGAAGAGGTTGTTCTAGAGACTCAGACAATCTTTGTTCCAAGAATGATAAAAGCTTTGGCAATACCACCACTTCAATCTGCCCACTATGGTGGCCAAAATATAGAGATTCCAAGTCATTATCTCTCATTCAACTTAGAGGCAATGCATTTCAAAAAAGATATTATCGTACAAAGTATTTCTTTAAATAAAGTAAAACTAAACTTGAGGTTGGGTTAAAATTTTCTAACAAATTGGTCATATTACTTGCTGTCAAGAACTACAACTTTTGTCAAGCAGCTAAATTCAAGATGGAATTGAGTCAGATCATATTCGAAAGTATAACAACTCACATATGTGTTAGTCAACATCTATGCCCCAAGATCATTGATAACAATGTCATATGCAAAGCAATCTAAGAATGGTGAAAACTTATGTGATATTGTAATGGTTCCAATAAGGTGCTACAAAGGTCTATCGAGGCAACTTATAAGTATGACTTACAACTTACAAGAATTTTCTCTTCAATCTCTGAAACCTCACCAGGTCTCCTCGTTGGACGATCTTGTAATCGGAGGGGCGTAGAACTTCTCTCAGCTAAGCTAAAATAGACACTAATTAGGATTGAGAATAAATATTCAAATAAATAAAAAACTTATTTGTTGGGATGGACTCGAAAAGACACGATTTGTGGTTAAATTCTCCTAGTAATTTTGGCATAGTCAAGTTGTAAAAGAAGAAAAACACTGACACCAATAGTGATAAACCTAGGGGCAGGGGAAACAAAATTTTGAGAAGAAAAAACGTTAGTTTCTGCAATTAACCTGCATCACTACCTATAAGTATGAGGTACCATTGTTACTACCTAATCACTTAGCTTGGAAAATGGCTAGCACCAAACCAATATACACAAAACGCTAATGCCTATGCAAAGTGGCACCTCATGATCGAAGAATCATCATTGTACTACGCACCCTTAGTCGACAAAGACAACAAAATCTTCTCTCTCCTCTGCATCGGCAACATCCGTTGCAAGGTCAAATTCCTCGATCTTCAAGACCTAATCTTGGAATCTCAACTATATAGCATCAAAAATCTCAATTTCGAGCTTGTCAACCTCTAGTTTTAGAGTGGGTTCATCCTCCTCGCCGATTAGAGTGGTTGCTACTTCAAGATTATTCTTAGGAAGTTTTCTTCTTTTGTTTGTTTTTATATGTCTTGTGCTTTTCTATTTTTTGTTTTCTTTTACTTTTTATTCTCTTCTTAAGTTTTTTGTCATTTAAAAAATAGAAGAATCATTTTGTCAAAAAAATTAAAAAGAATGAATTTAAACAAAGAATCATTTCTTCTTATCCTATATGTTGCAGTGGTGAAAGGTTCAGGAAGAGAAATTGGAAGAGCTTCACACTGAAGAGTTGTGACCAAAGAGCTACGAGCTTTCTCTTTCAATTTGAAAATGAAATCACATTAACATTCTAACTAACTGATACAAATACAAGCCTAATTATAAATACACCCTAACTACTACATAACAACCTCATAACTAATTGTGCCATGTCAGCATCACTAAGCTAACTAATTCTACTAATACAGCTACTCATCATCCTAACTAATTTCACCCTCTCTCAAGTAACACCCCATCTTAAGCTAGAATCGATGTTGTCTATCATTCCAAGCTTGCTTTGACAAGAGTGAAACTGATTAGGTGCCAATGCCTTGGTTAGAATGTCGGCCACTTGATTGGTGGTAGAGATAGGTAGTAGATTGGTGACTTGTTCTAGCCATTTGTCTCTTACGATGTGACAATCCATCTTTATATGTTTGGTTTTCTCATGGAATACTGGATTAGCAGCAATGTGCAGTGCTGATTAGCTATCACAGTAAATTCCAATGGGTTTACTTAGCTTCACCTTCAAATCTTGCAGCACATGAGCGATCCATTGTGCCTCGCGAGTGGCCATGGCTGAAGCTCTATATTTAACTTCACAAGAGGAACTGGCAACTGTACTTTGTTTCTTACTTTTTTAGGATATGATCGAAGCACCAATGAAGAAGCAATACCCTGAAATTGATCTTCTTATGTTCGGACACGTACCCCAATCACTGTAGTTAAAACCAGTGGGTGTGAGATCTGTGCCAACTGCAAACATCAATCCCTTTGTTTGTGTGACTTTCAAGTATGTTAGAACTTTCAACCCTGCCTCAAAGTGCATGTCTGTGGGGCATTCCAGGTACTGACTTAACTTTCCAATAGCATATCTAATCTCTGGCCTAGTGTTGGTCAAATAGAGTAGCTTTCCAACCAATCTTCTGTATTTTGAGTTTGATGACAGTAGTGTCCTTGAAATTTTGGTCAATTTGCTGGTGTAGTCCATGGGGTGTCAAAGCTGGTTTAGCATTGAGCAACTCATATTCTTTTAAGAGATCAAAACAGTACTTCTTTTGATGCATTGGAATCCCCCTCTTGCTGCGACACACCTCCAAACCAAGAAAGAAGTTTAATTCACCAATATCTTTGATTTTGAACAAATGATGCAGGTGTTGTTTGATGAAGTTGATTTCGACAATGTCATTACCTGCAACAACGAAGTCATCTACATAAACCAAGATTACTGTAAAGCCATAATTAGTCGATTTGGTGAAGAGACTGTAGTCACTTCGAGACTGATGATAACCAATTGAGAGGAGGGTGGAAGTGAGCTTGGTGTTCCACTGACAGCTGGCCTGTTTCAGGCCATAGAGAGAACGGTTTAATTTGTAAACCAAGTGTGAATCAAAGAGGGAAAGTCCTGGAAGAGGCCATGCAAGAAGGCTGTGTTGACATCTAATTAGTGCACAATCCAACCCTTCATAGCAGCAATAGAGATCAGGATTCGAAGGGTGGTTATTTTTACAACAGGGCTGAAGGTTTCAAAATAGTGCCCCCCAGTAGTTTAAGTGAAGCCTTGCGCCACTAATCTGGCTTTGTATCTCTCAATGGTTCCATCTGCATTGAGTTTGAGTTTGAACACCCATTTGCACCCCACAGTCTTTTTTCCAACTGGAAGAGGTGTTAGAGTCTAAGTTTGATTTTCTTTTAGAGCATTTAATTCCACATTAATTGTTTATCTCCATTTTGGGTCAATGACAACCTCAGCATAGCACTTGGGTTCAGTGTGTATTGGCTGTGAGGTTGTTTGATTGATGTATTCAGTAGAGGACTCAAATAATGGTATAAGAGGCAAAGGTGAATCTAGTATTACTGACTCAAACAATAATAGGGTGGAATGCTCAAAGAAATTATGTTTTAAGTCATGAATCAGTTCAAATTGATGTTCAAATAATTTTTCATGAAAAAATTGTGTTGAATGAGTTTTGTTAAACTCTGGTATAGCTGATGAAATGGATGAAGTTACCATGCATTGAAAATCAGCAAGATATGTTGGTTTTTTTGTTTCTCTAGTAGATCTTCTTAGTGGTTGTGTGATGTGAGGTTGTATTGATGTATGACTTTGTTGCAGTGGTGGAGGAAAATTAGAATGAGATGTTGATGTATGATCTAAGGATGTTGGAATGGATGTTCTAGATGTAGATGAATTTAGTTGTGCATGTTGCCTTTCAATGGCAATGCAGATAGGGTCAGCAAATGCATAGAGATCATGAATGCAAAAATCTGGATGAAACTCATTATTAACCTTTTCATGCTGTACAGTTTCTTGAATTACAGAAGATAATAAAAATTCATAGAACACATTATTTCTTGAGATAAAGATATCTCAACTACTGAGATCATAAAGTAGATTCCCTTTAACTCCTTCTTTAATGCCAAGATAAACACATATTTTTGCTCTTTTGTCTAATTTGCTTCTATTTCTATAGTTCACCAGTGTGGATACATACATCAAACACCTAAAAATTCTGGAGCAAGAGATATCTGGTATTTTATCATACAAAATTTGATAAAGGGAAAAATTGTGTAAAATACTGTTGGAAATTCTTTTTATCAAATGAATTGACTGTACCACAGCATAATTCTAGAATTTCTTTGGCAAGTTGGAGTGAAACATCAGTGATCTTGTGATTTTCAAGATGTGCTGATGTTTTTTTCTCAAGTATACCATTTTGTTGAGGTGTCTAAACACATAATTTTTTATGTATAATCCCTTTTGAAGCATAGAAAGCATTTAGTTTAAATCAGGTCCATTATCTGTTCTAATCTTCTTATTGATGGCGCCAAATTGAGTTTCAATCAATTTGACAAAATTTTGAACTAATACAGCAGCTTCACCTTTTCCTTTCATGAAATAGGTCCAACTGAACCTGCTTTTATTTTCTACTACAATCAAGAAGTACTTAAAACCAAGAATTAAAACAGTATTTATTGGGCTCCAAATGTCAATATGTACAATGTCAAATATGTGTTTGCTTTGAGTAATTCTTGGTACAAAGGGACTTCTCTTTTGCTTGGCATAGTGACAAGAATCACATGTCTTATTACAGTACGAAAATTGTAAATCAGTGTATGTCTTTTGCATTTCTTTTATTCTATGATTTTGCAAATGCCCTAACCTAATATGCCATAATGCAGAATGATCAAGAGATGATGACTGAAGTGTTATTACATTGATGCATGCTGAATGTGGTGTAGCTTGAACAGGTTAAAGATTCTCAAATGCATATAGTCCATTTCTCTGATTAGCTACACCAATTGTCTTCAAGGTTTTCTTTTCCTGAATTGCAAAACCATTTTCATAAAAAAGTAGTTGACATTTAAAGTCTGAGGTTAATTTTAAAACAGAAATTAAATTGAATTTAAAAGTTGGAATATAGAAAACATGAAACAGTTATAAATTGTTATGAAAAATGACGGTTCCTGCCAGGTTTGCAACTATTTTTGTTCCATATGGCATGTTGATAATGACAGGGTTAATTTTGTAGATTCTTTGGAAAGACTTGTGTGAGTAGGCCACATGATTTGTAGCTCCTGAGTCAATGACCCAAAAAGTTGGGCTAAAAACTGATAATGATATGATGTATGATATACCTTTGTTGGATGGGTAAGGTAGTGGTGCATATCTAATTAATGCTATGCCTTGGTGTGTGAAACATTACCCATGTTCAATTGTCTTTCTTGTTGTAAGACAGAGGCAAACACTGACTCTAGCTTGGGCATAGGCCTCATTAGCATGATCTAAGATCTTATAGTGGAGAATCAATCACTCAAACCTCTTAAGAACTTTACCACTTGGGATTCCTCTTTATAACCCCTCATGATGCTAAGCTCACAAGTACAGATATCCATGCATCTCGAGCAGTTTGGAAAAGGTCGAAAATTTTCTAATTCTTCCCAAATCGTCTTCAATTGTGTATAGTAGTCTGTCACGGATAGCTCTCATTGCTTACTTGCAAACATTTCCTCTTCAAGTTCAGCAATTTTGTACATATCTCCTTGGCATAGTAGCGTTGGTTCAGTTCTTTCCATAGTTCCTCTACTGAGTTGATCCAAAGGACACTCTTTGTTATGTTAGACTCAATGAATGATTGATCCATTATACCACGTATGTATTGCATCTGTTCCATACGTCATACAAGGGATCTTCTTCACCCGGTCGCTGTAGTGAACCATCAATGAACTTGATCTTGTTTTTTTCTCTTAATGCTCTCCACATTGCTCTCTCCCATACTTGGTAGTTGTTTTGTTCCAACATAATAGGAATTAAAACTGTGCCTGAGCTTTCTATTGAAGGCAAGAAAAAAGGGCTTATTGGATCTAACAACGGATTTTGCTGATTTCTATTTGAATTTGTCTGCATTTGACTTAGATGACTTAAGAGACTCGCCAGTGTCTGCAAATCAATCGTTGGATTTTTCTCTGATGTCATTCTTCAATCGGATTCGATCTTCTTCCTAAGATTTGCTAGTCGAAAATGTTCACTTGAAATTTTGATTCTTGTTCAAGTGACACAAATCTCATTAGTCACTATTGTGTGAATCTCAAAGAAAGAGAAAAGAAAAATAGAAGAAAGAAGAATTAAGAAAGAAAATTGTGAGAGAAAGTGGAATCGAGAAAGAAAGAAAAATTGAGAAATCGATAAAACTTTTAGAATTAAGAAGTGACCAGAATCACTGTAATTTCTGTTAGTTCAACTTTCGAAGCTCAATTCTTTCAGATTTCTTCCCTCCATGCTCACCGCACCATATTGAAGTGGTGAAGGGTTCAAGAAAAAAAAATTAGAAGAGTTTCACGCTAAAGAATTATGATCAAAGAGCTACCAACTTTCTTTTTCATTCTGAAAATAAAATCACATTAACATTCTAATACAATTACAAGCTTAACTATAAATACAACTTAGCTACTGCATAACAACCTCATAACTAAGGTAGCGTTTGGTGGAAAGACAGAGACGGAAAGACTGAGACTGAGAGACAGAGACTAAGAGACAGGGATTGAAATAAATCTCAGTATTCTGTTTGGTGCAAAATGGGAGACAGGAATTGAAACAAGAATGAAACTCTAATTTAATTTGCACAAAGGGTAAAATTGGAATTAATTAATTGAAATGAAAGTATTTTAGGTATAAAATGTTATTAAAGTTTCAGTCTCCATCTCTAAAAATTTCAGTCCCCTGTGTCCCTACTTTTTGGAGGTACTGAAATACTGAAATTTTAGAGACAGAGACAGAAATTTTAGTACCAGTCTCTGAACTAACAAATACGATACTGAATCTCAGTCTCTCAATTTCTGTCTCAGTACCTCAAAACAAACGCTACCTAAGTGTGCCATATTAGCATCACTAAACTAACTAATTCTACTAATACGGCTTACTCATCATCCTAACTAATTTCACCCTCTCTCAAATAACACTATATATTTTCCATATTATAAATTATACTAAAACATAATAAAATTAACGAAAATTACCGATAATATTTCAATATAAAAAAATTAGCCTCAATTTTGACCTCCTTTTCTTAATTCATGTGATGTAATCTGTGCACAATTTGAAATTACGTTACAATTTCACGATGAGCTGCTGGTTTGCTACGTGTCTTTGTAAACCTTGTGTTAGTGAGTTATGACATGGTTTTGTCGTACTTTTTCGTTCTCTAAGACCAAGACTGAGACCTTTTTCTTGTCAGAGTTACAAAATTGTGACTTCAAATACTTATATTATAAAATACATTTTTTCCCTCTTCCTATAAATGAATACATCACTAACTCACTATTTTTTTTTTATCAAAAATAAAAAATTCAAACTCACAATTTTTTAATTGAATATAGAAAGATTATACCATTTAAGTTATAATTTACTGGCTACTCATTATTCCTTAATAAATAAATATTTAAATTAATCAACATCTCAAATGTAAAAAAATCAACCACTATAAAACAAGACAACCACAATTTCGCTGTTTATTATTTTGTGTATTTTCATTTTGCATGTCATTAAATGCCCAGCCCATGCCATCTCACAATCACAACAAATTGATTTTCGACGCAAGTAATTTTTTTGTTTTCAAAATAAAATAATTAAATAACTAATGATTTAAAATTAAAAAATTATAAAGATAGCAAAGGAGAAAGACGCAGCGGCAGCAACAAAACAGAGGCTGCAGAAGCTTGAAGTCTTGAAACTTTTGCGAGTGTGTTCCAGTGACCAAATTATGACCGAATTAAAAAACTGACATAAAAACTAGACTCTCTCTGATACCCTTTCTCTTTCTATAACCTTGGTTTATATCCCTCTGATTAATTATTAATTATATTATTATTTACTCGTTATTGTTATCGTCTAGTTCCACCGCTTCAAAATTTTCACCTTCTTCTCCTTCTCTCTCAATTCGATTCCCTTCACTTCTCCGATCTGACTCGCCGAGTTCCGTTTCTCAGCTGGATTCGGTTCGGCCTCGGATGAGTTGACTCGGAAGATCGCTCCGCGTTTATCGCCATGGTAACTCGTCTTTTTTCTTCTGATCACGTGCCGAATATTTTGATTGGTTGTTGAATTTGCTTTGACTATTGGAGCTGCGGCGTTGAAAATCTTGGACCCGCAGATTATATTTAATTTTGAACTGTTCTTTTTATTATTATTATTATTATTATTATTATTATTATTATTATTATTATTATTATTATTATATGTGTGAGCTTGGGATGTGTGTGTGATTCTGTTTCATAACTAGATGCTTCGACATTCGCGTGTTTCCGGCGAATTTTTGAACTTTATTTTTAATTGAAGAAATGAAGGAAAATTGTGATACTGGATAATTGGATATATTTGCATTGCTAAGTGATCGATGATCGTGTGCGATGTTAGATTGTAGTGACTGGTGAATACATATAGATATGAGAGATGGTACTTTTTGTATATAGTTGAGTATTGTTAGAAAGATTAGTAATTCGAAATAGAATTGAGAGTTCGAAACCTGAGCTTAGACTTTTCCACCTAATCCTACTAATCCAAATGAAGTCGTTGGCGTTGGAGGGAAACTAAAACTTAGAGTAAACAAGTTATATTAACAATTTCACCAACAAGAAGTAACCATTTGAAATGAACTAGTGTTTCATGTGTGATATGGATATAATTTGATGATCAAGATGCAGTTTCAATTTTCCTGAAAGTTACACGTATAAAGCCATAAAGGTGGGCAATAAATTTTATATCTTATATTCCAGTCAGACTAAATTTTAAAAGCTAGTTCATGTTAGAATGAAATCCTAATCACTTATGAAATATCAAGGTTATCTAGGACTCAGAGGGCAATATTGGATTTTATCATCCTTGCCCCCCAGTGCCCAGGATTAGACAACTACTTAATCCATACAAATTTATGTAGGTCTTCTAGGAATATTAAGCTTAACAGGAAATAATATTATATTATTATATAATGTTTTAAATTTTTCAATATCTAATTTATAGCTTGTATCTAATTCTTTTGAAATTAGTATGTTTCTACTGGTTGATGCTGTGGAATGGCAGCACTGGTTCTCTTGATTTATATATCCGCTTGCAGTGTCTAATGTGTTTGCTGTTGCAGTCTGCATCAGTGAACATCATTGTAGGGTCTCATGTCTGGGTTGAAGATCCCACAGAAGCATGGATTGATGGAGAAGTTTCTAAGATCAGTGGCGAAGAAGTGCATGTTCGCTTGACAAATGGGAAAACGGTTAGTCAAATCACCTATACTCGGTGTGTGAAAATTGTCCAGCAGATTTTTTACTTTATAATTTTATATACTGTTTTTATGTTATTGTATCTTTATATTCAGTACTAATCTGGCTGGGTTAGATCACTTTCAGGATTTGTGTTTTAGGCAAGGGCTTTCTTGAATTGCTTAAATGTCTCATTTGCTATATCATCTAATCAATTGTGCCTTGGCTATTTACTTTATTTCTTTAGTTACAGAAATCCTAACTTATCCGTATATAATTAATATGACTATGTTTTTGTTGTTTAACCCTGTAAATAGAGAAATCAGCATACGGCTTTCAATGATAATTTAAAATGCCGAAAATCTGGTTTCAGGCTGTCAAAACTATCTCCAAGGTTTTTCCCAAGGATAATGAAGCTCCTCCTGGAGGTGTAGATGACATGACAAAACTCTCATACTTGCATGAGCCAGGAGTTCTACATAACTTGGCAACCAGATACGAACTCAATGAAATCTATGTAAGATACACATATTTCCATTATTCTGTTTAGTGCTGAAATAGTTTGTATAACCAACCAACCTGCTTCTCCTCTAACATTGTTGTAGACTTATACTGGCAATATCTTGATTGCGGTGAACCCATTTCAAAGGTTACCGCATCTATATGATACACATATGATGGAACAATATAAAGGTGCTACATTTGGAGAGTTGAGTCCCCATGTTTTTGCAGTTGCAGAAGTTGCATACAGGTAACTAAAGATGCTTGTGTCATTGGCTTTCTGTTACATGGTTTACTTATTTCATGTTTAAATTTGTTAGGGCGATGATCAATGAAGGAAAAAGTAACTCAATCCTGGTTAGTGGTGAGAGTGGCGCTGGTAAGACAGAGACAACAAAGATGCTTATGCGATATCTTGCTTACCTTGGGGGCCGTTCTGGAGTAGAAGGGCGTACAGTTGAACAACAAGTTCTAGAAGTATGATGAAGCCTCAATTTTTCTCTGATATTCCATCTTTTGCATGTCTCTCAGGATGTTCAACCTGAATTAATATTTCCTTCTTGCAAACTTTATTAATTATATAGGGATTCTTGTAAGCATGGAAACTGTTTCATTACTTTTGTTTCTGTATTTTGTTTACTGGCAGTCTAATCCAGTTCTTGAAGCATTTGGCAATGCAAAAACAGTTAGGAACAATAATTCAAGGTGAGACTATTTAACACTCTGTGGTATTTTCAAATAAACTATGTCAAAAAAAAAAAAAAAAAGAATTTATGGGAGGTGATTCTGATTGTTTTACTTTAACAAGTGAAGAGACATTGTATATTTTTCATAATTTTTTACTCTGTTCAAACCATGGTCACTAATGGTAGGCGAATAAGATGGTTCGGATAAGTTCATCAGTAGTTTATATTAGAATTTAGGGTTCTGCTTGTTAGTATTATGTTGCACAATACTATACAGTTGCATAGGGCAGGCAGCCTCATGCTTTAGCTCCCACAATGTGCTGTGTGCAGGGAAGGTTTTGACCTATTATGTGGGTGAAATAGGCATCCTTACCTTGCCCTGTTTGGAAACCATGTGAAATATAATAATATAAGTAAAAGTGGATTATATATTTTTTCTTGTTCATAAATCATATTCTATATAACAGCCCTGATATTGACATGCAGTCGTTTTGGTAAATTTGTTGAGATCCAATTTGACAACAAGGGAAGGATATCTGGTGCAGCTATAAGAACTTACTTGCTCGAAAGGTCCCGTGTTTGTCAAATCTCAGATCCTGAGAGAAACTACCATTGCTTTTATCTTCTTTGTGCAGCTCCAACTGAGGTTAAAATCCTCTTGCTTGATGTTGAAACATGCACCCTTTTGCGTTTTCCCCAGTGATTGGATCATATCTTTTTAGGAGTCCTATTTAGTGATTTAACTCTTTTTTTGTAGGTAAAAGAGAAGTATAAGTTGGGAAATCCTAGTTCATTCCATTACTTAAATCAATCCAAATGCTATGAACTGGATGGAGTTGATGATACCAATGAGTATATTGCAACTCGTAGGGCAATGGATGTTGTTGGAATCAGTGAGGAAGAGCAAGTTAGTCCTCTTGAACCATTTTTGTTAATGCAATGAAAAATTTCCATTGGAGGTTGATTTATTGATGTTAGCTATATGTTTCAGGAGGCAATTTTTAGGGTTGTTGCAGCAATACTGCACCTTGGAAATGTTGAATTTTCAAAAGGAGAGGAGATTGATTCGTCTGTCATCAAAGATGAGAAGTCTAGGTTCCATCTTATTACAACTGCCGAACTTCTCCAGTACGCCTCCAATATACTAATTTTGTGAATTTTATATTCATTTATGTACTGTGGACTCATTGATATATTCTGGACAGTTTAACATATATAATTATTGTAGGTGTGATGCTAAGAGCTTGGAGGATGCACTGATCAAGCGTGTCATGATAACACCCGAGGAAGTCATTACGAGAACCCTGGATCCTGTTGCAGCTGTTGGTAGCAGGGATGCATTAGCTAAAACCATTTATTCTCGTTTGTTTGATTGGTAATGAACTGTGAAGACTGTTTCTATTTGTCTGTGTGCAATGTAGTCTCATATAGATCCAGTCTCTGTGTGCAAGAAATAGGGAATTTTTTTTAATTATTTAATGTAAGAGAACTACTACAATTAGCTATAACTCAAGTCATTACATTTTACAGTCATTAAACAGTTCTTTTCTTGCATAAGGACTAAATTTTCCTGAATGTGTTTGAATAGAGTATTTAAAATTTTGAAGAATTTAAAATATTATGTAGTTAAATTGTCATAATTCAATTACATGCAATTTTAAAATGGTGAATTCTAGTATGCATATGTTTATGATGGCTATAGTGACTATGCAAGTATTTTAAAAAATTAAAGTCACATTTTTTTTCCATTTTGGTAACACTTTTTTTTTAGCAACACTTTTTAAAAAGTGCTGCTAAATAATAACAAATGTTACTTTAATTTTAGCAACACTTTTTGAAACATTATAGCCATTATAGCATAGACATACTAGAATCACCCTTTTAAAATATCTTGTTTGTATGTGCAACAAGAAAATGTGAAATGGGATATACATGTGGCAAGTTTCAGAACAATTATCTCCTTCTTACAACCAATCAAATTTTAAAGGAAGAGAAGATAAACAAAATAAAAATTTTGAGAATTCCCTCTCTTATGAGGGTGCCTTAAGTTCTTTGTTTTGAACTAAGCAAAATACCTCATAAAAATGCTTGGGATTTGTAAAATTCTTTTTATCAACATCTAAACAAATGATATCCTGTTAAAGGATTTAAAATACTCTTAATAAATACATTCCCTCCTTTAAATTCTTTATCCGAATGCACTCTCATTTTAAATTTGTTTATCTATTATGAATATGGCTGATTAGATACAAGTGTAACGTAAAAGAATGAAATAATTTTTCTAATTGTTGGAATAAACTCGCAATAGCTCATTGAACTTTTTTGTTATTGGTTGTTCATGAGGAACATAAGGTTATGTGAATGGATCAATACTATCTTTGTATTTTATTAAACAAAAAAAATCAATGGCTTCTCTAAATTTCACTTCTAGATTCTTATTTGACTTCTCACTGTTGTTTTTAGGCTTGTGGAGAAGATTAATAATTCAATTGGGCAAGATCCAATTTCAAAGTCTATCATTGGAGTTCTTAATATCTATGGGTTTGAAAGTTTTAAGTTCAATAGGTAAGCTAGCTTTCATCTGGGCGTATATTGTTTGTATATGGTCTTGCATCTGATAAGTTTGTTCCCTTGAAGTTTTGAGCAGTTCTGTATCAATTTTACTAATGAAAAGCTGCAACAACATTTTAATCAGGTTTGGCATTCTCAAACCTATTATGTTATGCAATGCAATTCATTCCTTCTCTCGATATATCTCCCCCTGACTTAATGTTGCAGCATGTCTTTAAAATGGAACAAGAAGAATACAGCAAGGAAGAGATTGACTGGAGCTACATAGAGTTTGTTGACAACCAAGATGTTTTGGATCTAATTGAGAAGGTATTTTACATTTTACCACTGCTTACTGCACTGTTATTTTCTTTTATACTGTTTGAAGTATGTAGTTTGTTTATTACCAGTTAACATATAGTAATAATGTATTTTTTTGAAAAAAAAATATATTGTAAATTCATGGCATATCAAATATTACATAAGTGTTTCTGTAATTTTTCCTCAATGGCATACTTCACGTAAATACCATCTGTGTTACTCCCTCACAGGAAGTTCATGCAATGATGCTTGCGTTTTTTAATCTTTGCAGAAACCTGGAGGAATAATTGCACTCCTCGATGAGGCCTGGTATGTGGCTGATAGTAATATCTTTGGTTTTCTAAATATACTTTCTGTACTCACTTCATTTAGTATCTTAGTTTTATACTTTAGTGCTATTCCCAATTTGTTGTCACTAGGATATGTAGGGAACATGCATCAGGTATTGCCTGGACATTGTAGTTTTGTTGGACTCATATCAGTTTGGCTTTGACACAGTATGTTCCCTAAGTCCACACATGAAACATTTGCTCAGAAGTTGTACCAGACATTCAACAAAAACAAGCGTTTTATCAAACCAAAACTTTCAAGGACTAGTTTTACCATATCTCATTATGCAGGAGAGGTATGTAAGCTTGTCCTTTTTCTTGATAAACTTTGTGACATGTAGTTGTAACTTTTGGTTCAACATTTTTTCTCCAAATTTTTTACTTCTATTTTTATTTTCCAGGTGACATATCTGGCTGATATGTTTCTTGACAAAAACAAGGATTATGTGGTTGCAGAACATCAGGATCTGCTGACAGCCTCAAGATGCTCATTTGTGGCAGGTCTATTCCCCCCTTCTTCACAGGAGTCTTCAAAATCATCCAAGTTCTCCTCAATTGGGTCTCGCTTTAAGGTATTGTTTTACTTGTTACTTCCTTTTTTTGAGATCTTTCTTGAAGCAAGTAAAGTTTAACTTATTTCAGCATTTGCCGCTTACTTTTGGAGAAACTCTATTCCCACATTTGGTAATTGTTGTAGAAGGACACAGATAGAGAAATAAGCAAAATGTGTTTGTCATGAGACAATGTTTGCCCAATTTTTCATTCACCCAAAGACTAGGAATAGAGAGACAAGGACGGAGACTCGATTTTTTTTCTTGTCTCTGTTTCTTGTCTTCGTAATTTCTATCCTGAGACACTTATCAAATATGAACTATGATTCCCTTGCATTAGGGTGAAAGAATAAATAGATAGGGATCTTATGTTCAGTGTCACGGCCATGTTCATCTAGAATAGATTAAAACTTACGTAGTTAGTTGAAAAACATAGAAAGAAGGATTAGAAGATATCTTCTTAAAATGAGCACAAGTATTGTTGACACTAGAACATCTCAATGAAGGGGATTTTAATCTCTTTGACTAGATGCACTAAGTTATTTATGTAAAACACCAGGAGTGATGCCATAATAAAAAACTATATCCTAAAGTATGTACGTTGGCTTGATTTTAAGCAAATACTTGAAACTTGAGCAAATATTGCATTTTACTATCAATCTTTTGCTTTTATGTTGGCAAAATGTATTAATTTAATTTTCACATGACCTCCATAGATGCAGTTGGCCCTTCCTTATTATAACAATGATCATGAAATAAACATGTCATTGCAGTCCTAACAGTTTAATCTTTTAAGTCAACTCAGTTTCTATAACTGCAATTCTGACAGAGAACTGAGAGATCATATTCCAATATTAACTACCAGTCCAAGATATTCATGATTGTAACTTAGATGGTGGATTTTATTTCTGTTGGTTGTCTGAAGTTTCATTAGCACGTACTGAGATCAAACTTTGATTCTACATGCCGTCAACTCTGTATTTTTATTTTTATTTTTAAAGTTCTGGTTTCCCTCATTAAAGAAAGTAACCATGATGATGTAGGGTAGGTGTGCATTCCATTGTTAACCTCATCTGAATCATGATAATAAAATCCTTGACATCCCTGTTGTAAGTATCTGGAAAATTTTGCTCTTATGTTCTGTGACAAGTGACACATGTTTCTGAAAAGTGCAGCTACAACTTCAGTCATTGATGGAAACCCTAAGTTCAACCGAACCTCACTATATCAGATGTGTGAAGCCAAACAATGTCCTCAAGCCTGCTATTTTTGAAAATCTGAACATTATTCAACAATTACGCTGTGGTGTGAGTATATGGTGTATATTTGTCAATATTAGCTTTCCTTTTAATTAACATGCAAGGAGAAACTTCAATGGCAGCCATTTACAGTTGGTGATTGTTTATTTGTTATTTGCTTTAGGGTGTCCTCGAGGCTATTAGAATCAGCTGTGCAGGATATCCTACTAGACGGACCTTTTATGAGTTTCTTAATCGATTTGGTGTTCTTGCCCCTGAAGTTCTAGATGGAAAGTAAATTAAACCTCCTAGTTTCTCTCTTTTTTTTTTCTATCTCCAAATTGGCAAATGGGTTTCTACATTGTATTTCAAGAAACTTGTCTTATTTTTCTGTTTCTAATTTTTCTTTTTCAGCTTTGATGACAAGGTTGCATGTCAAAGGATCCTTGATAAAATGGGTATGAAAGGTTATCAGGTAATTAACTACTACTTGAAAAATGAGTTTCTTAGCCAAGCTATACTATGCTAAATAAATGATAATATTCACATATATGTCGATCATTGAATTGATCTATAACCAATACATGGTAGTTTGGGTTCCCAGGAAAACTTTTCTGGATAACAGAGCATGGGTATGATATTGCAGCATCTGGAGTGCCCAAATGTTTTGATATTCTTATGGAACCTGTTGGAATAACTTTTCACTATATCATGTTGTATACTTGTCCAGGATTGATGGTTGGATAGAGATGTATAAAGTTAATTGCATGATAGAACAGTTCTTATGTCATCTACTTCATTGAAAGTTTTGGTTCGGATATTTCTCCATAATTTCTCACTTTATTCTTATGGCACTTGAATTTCTATTTGAATTTTTTTTTTTTTTGTTATCCTTATTTCTTGAAGATTAATTTTTGTATCTGGTAAGTTAGTGAACACAAGGAAGTTTATATAGGCAAATGGATTTGTAAACTCCAAAATCACGCAAGAGTTACTGTGGTCTGACAGATAGGCAAGACCAAGGTTTTCCTGAGAGCTGGTCAAATGGCCGAGTTGGATGCAAGAAGAGCAGAAGTTCTTGGAAATGCAGCCAGAATCATTCAGAGACAAATAAGAACTCATGTTGCACGGAAGGAATTCTTTGAATTGCGTCAAGCTGCAGTTTGTTTGCAATCTAATTTGCGAGGTATCATTGAGTTGTCATGCATGTACAATATTAATGTTGTGAATTATGTAAATGTGTTTAGTGTCGTTAGGTTCTTTAATCCTTTATTCTTAAAATTGATTCTTCTTTCTTACTCGGTGAACCTACATTTCATATTTCATCTTTCATCAAATCATCATGAATATTCTCTTTGGGCTTTCAAGAAGTTATCCTGCATTTGAATATTTGGGTTTTCTCCCTAAAGCATATTCCTTTCAACCTATGGGTTTATCTATATGAATATTATGAATATACTTCTATTTCAATATATTCTCATGGTTATTTTCAATAACAAATAGGTATATTGTCTCGGAAGCTATATGAGCAGTTGCGTCGCAACGCAGCAGCTTTGAAAATAGAGAAGAACTTTAAAGGATTCCTTGCCAGGAAATCTTACATAACAGCCCGATCATCCGCAATCACATTGCAGACAGGTTTAAGGGCTATGAAGGCTCGCAAGGAGTTTAGATTTCGGAAGCAAACTAAGGCTGCTATTCTTATCCAGGTGTTCTTGCTGACCTTTCGCATTGTTTATTGACTAAAATTATCATGCAACTTTTTTATTTGTCCTTGCCTTAGTGGTCTCTTGCGATATCTCTTCAGTCTCATTTCATTTTTTTCCTTTTTTTTTTCTGGTGATGAAAAATCTCTTCAGGCTCATTTAAGAGGGCATATTGCACATTCTTACTATAAAGGACTGCAAAAGGCAGCAATTGTTACCCAATGTGGTTGGAGAAGAAGGGTTGCTAGGAGGGAACTTAGAAAGCTTAAAATGGTTTGAATTGTGCTCTTGTTTTTTATGGTGGTTGATTAGTCCTATACATTGTTTTACAAGATGTTACTGTGGTGAATAACAATTTACATAACTTCATTTAGGCTGCAAGAGAAACAGGGGCCCTTCAAGATGCAAAGAACAAACTAGAAAAGCGTGTTGAAGAACTCACATGGCGTTTACAAATTGAGAAGCGATTAAGGGTAACCACATTATATGATATAATATGAAATTGTGATTTTTGTCACCCATAAGAACGTGCCAATCTTGTTTTATTTGATAACAGACTGATTTGGAGGAGGAAAAAGCACAAGACATTGCCAAGTTAAAAGATGCTGTGCGTTCAATGCAAATTCAAGTAGAAGAAGCAAATGCCATGGTCCTCAAAGAGCGTGAGGCAGCTCGGAAAGCCATTGAAGAAGTGCCTCCAGTTATTAAGGAGACTCCTGTTATAATTCAAGATACTCTGAAGATGAATTCCTTGATAGCTGAAGTCAGTAAGTTGAAGGTAACCAATCTTTGATTATGCAATTAACACTTTATATACTTATCATTTTACTTGTCATGAGTGTCCAGAATGTTCCTCATGAGTTTCTTTTTTTAAAGGAAAATGGATGCTTTCTTTAAGAAAGCCAGCAATCTATCAATTGTTAATTGCTTTTCCTCCATGCTGCTAACTTCTTTTTCTGATTGATCGTCTTGTTTTTCCTGAATTCCTTGATCTCATTCACCTCCCACCAAATTTATTGATTATAGTCAGATGGTTCATCCTGCCATGGGTGAATTCAACTAAAATTGGAATCATCTAGCTTCTATTGTTACACTTAGTTTCTATTTGCTTGGATGCGATGGATTTAAACTCTTGAGCTAGAGAAAAGGGACAGAAGCTGTTATCACTGATTTATATTAGGAACCTTAAAATTTATTATATTGGCCAGAAATGACTGGGAATGTATTCAGTGTCCTGATCTAATCTCTTCACGTTTCATACAGGAATCACTGCTATTGGAGAGGAAGGATAAAGAAGAGGCAAGAAAGGCTCAGTCTGAAGCTGAAGCTAGAAACGTCGAGCTGGTTAAGAAAGTTGATGATTACCAGGGCAAGGTGGTTCAACTCCAAGAAATGATTCAAAGGTTAGTAAAATTCTTTAGGTGTAAAGTTCTATATAGTTACTATTGCTTCTTTACTAATTACTTGCAGCTTACACTTCTTCCTGAGAAGAAAAGCCCATTTGGTTGTGTAAAGTTCCCATTCTATACTTTCCATAAATTGCATTGAAAATTCGGAGATGGATTTCCATTGTCTAGCTGGGTCAAGATAAGCATCTTGGCGCCTGGTTTCATATGTCATCACATTTCTTCCATGATAATATCATTCATTGGCCTCTGGAGTTAAGAAAGTATAAGAGAAAGGGGAAGTCATCTTTCCATTTACTTTTGGCCTTTTAGGGGTGTATACATTTTTGGTGCCATGAAGGTTCATCATTATTCCCTGTCCAATTTCATAGTTATCAGTTCTCAATTCTAGAAATTCCAATGGCCAAACTGCATCTCATTTTTCCAAAGAGTGACTGTTCTAAAAATTATTACTAGCATGTTTAGGATTTTGTTTGTTGTAGATCTTTGCTTTTATCTACTTCTTTCTTGGTATGCGTCTGGATGCATTATGCCCTTCTAGCTCTTTCCATTCACAATAATCCTCCAAGGAGTAGTCTTATACATGCATTTAAGTTTTCTTCAAAAACACACTCTATGATATAGGTTGGAGGACAAAATCTCGAATGCAGAATCAGAAAATCAAGTGCTTCGTCAGCAAGCTCTAGCTGCATCTCCAACTGGAAAATCTCTATCTGCAAGATCAAAGACAACAATTATTCAAGTAAGAAACAAAATGATGTCATTTTGCTTGCGATATGAAGATTTAATATTTTTGTGCACAATATGCAGAGGACACCAGAAAATGGGAAAGCCATAAATGGTGGTGGAAAAATTGGATCGGTGAGATGAACTGTTTGCTTTGATGGATATATCTTTGTCTTCTTTCCTTCTCCTTTTTGTCCTTCTCTCTTTCTTTGGTAACTTGTAACATGTTTTCCATGTGTTTCAGGATTTGACTCTTGTATCAAATATACGTGAACCTGAATCTGAGGGAAAACCACAAAAACATCTAAATGAGAAACAGCAAGTGAGTGGCTAGCTAGATACAACTAAAAATATGTACATGTGATATCTATATAAGATTATCTTTGCAAATTTCAGTCCTTTTCTCCATTGTGTCTCCATACTTCTTAAAATTTGACTCTTTTTCAGGAAAACCAGGAGCTGTTGATCAAATGTATCTCACAAGATTTGGGATTTTCTAGGGGCAAACCTGTTGCTGCTTGTCTTATATATAAATGTCTTCTTCACTGGAGATCATTTGAAGCTGAACGAACAAGTGTCTTTGACCGTATCATTCAATCAATTGCTTCAGTTGTTGAGGTAGCTTGCTCATTTCTTGAATGATGCAGTGCCTTTGCAAGTACTTCTATCTATTTCTGGAAACACTTGAAATATTTAACTAACAGTAGCTTCTGCATTATTGAAGGCTCAGGATGATAATAACATAATAGCATATTGGTTGTCTAATACATCTACTTTGTTGTCACTACTTCAATGCACTCTCAAAGCAAGTGGAGCAGCTAGCTTAACACCCCAACGGCGGAGAACGGCATCGTCTTCTATGTTCGGAAGAATGTCTCAAGTATGAAGTAACGGCATATCCTTTGTGGAACTACTTTTGCCTGAATATTTTGTCGTCTTTTCTCTTTTTGTTATTCTTTTCTCCTCCACAATTACAGGGGCTAAGAGCGTCTCCCCAAAGTGCCGTGTCAGTTCAAAATAATAGAGGGGTTGGCAGATTGGATGATTTGCAGCAAGTGGAAGCAAAATATCCAGCACTTCTGTTTAAGCAACAGCTCACTGCTTTCCTGGAAAAAGTATATGGAATGATAAGAGACAATCTGAAAAAAGAGATATCGCCGTTACTTGGATTGTGCATCCAGGTAGATTGTTAATAATAATTTATATGAAACATGAAAACAACCACCAGTCAGTTATTGTTACATTTATAATCAAACTTCATTAACGATATAATCAAAACTAGATTCACACATATAATCAGCAATATGATCATACTTGTTTAACATATATATAATCAAACTTCATAAACAATATAACCAAGCTAAATTCATATTTATAATCAAAATACCAATAAATATTCTAAAATAGTAGTGGCTGATTGTTTATCATGGAAATGGTTGATTATTCCACTTTGAAAATGTTTATTTACTCAGATGCTAAAACTTTGATACTTCTGCTGTGAAAGTTTGATTTTTTTTTTTAATTATTTATTATTCTACTAGAAAAATATGGGTGAAACGTGAATAAATATATACATACAAATATGGGTGATACTTCATCATCATCATCATCATCATCTTCATCTTCATCTTCATCTTCTCTGGTTACTATTTGTAGCAATATGAAATCAAATGAAGTGGACAATTGAATATCATGTTATTTGACTTTTAGTGGTAATCCAAACATGAGAAGAGAAAATTCAATCCTAGACTGACTTCTTTGCATATCTTGAAAACGAAAATTTATTTTATAATGCTTAAAGTATTAGTTACATGCATGCAATGCAAGTAGTGAAAGATGTGGCTAATATTTCCAATTATTTGAGTAACTTATCCAGGTTTTTTATTTATCTTTTTATCATGATGAAAACAACTGTAGGCTCCAAGGACCTCACGGCAAAGTTTAGTGAAAGGACGTGCACGTGCTAATGCAGTTGCTCAACAAGCTTTAATTGCTCACTGGCAAAGTATTGTGAACGGCTTAAACAATGCTCTAAAGATAATGAAAGAAAATTATGTGGGTTCTAAAGCTTGACGATTAAATTACACAGTTTCATTGCCCGAGTAAAATCTTAATTAATCAAGTTTTGGCTTTATAGGTGCCCCCTTTCTTGGTCCGTAAGGTGTTCACTCAGATATTCTCTTTCATTAATGTTCAATTATTCAACAGGTAAGCTCCCTCCACTGTATATGTATGTGTATCTTCATATTACATGTCAAATTGCTGCAACAAGAATGCTAACATTTTGATGTATTTAATTTGATCACTGCCAGTCTTTTGTTGCGTCGTGAGTGTTGTTCATTCAGCAATGGAGAGTATGTAAAGGCAGGATTGGGTGAATTAGAGAGATGGTGTATTGAGGCCACTGATGAGGTGGGCACCAATCAAACCATTTGAGACCATTCCTTCTATTCCATATTTATATCATAACCTGAATTTGTCATGCACAGTATGTTGGCTCAGCCTGGGAGGAACTGAAACATATTGGGCAGGCTGTCGGATTCCTAGTAAGTCAGTTTTACGGAATCTTGAATTCAGATTCAAACAAACAAACAAACAAACAAACAAACAAAAATCAATATTTCTCATCTTCCATTCAATTTTTAATCTCAGGTGTTGCATCAGAAACCCAAAAAGACATTTAATGAAGTAACAAAGGAGCTCTGCCCAGTGAGTGTCCTCTTTCCAATTTATAGCTACCTGTAAATTGATATACCCCAATTCGATTCTCTTCCTACTTATGATATTTTGGTCTCGCAGGTTCTCAGTATACAACAGTTATACAGAATCAGTACTATGTACTGGGACGACAAATACGGCACACATAGTGTGTCTTCAGAAGTAAGTTAAGATTGAGTTTAGTGAGACTGCCATGTTTATAACATTTTAATTTCTAGCTGAATGCACAACTTTTTCCCAATTCTTAAGTAGAAACTAGAAACGCAACTAAATGAGATAAATATCAATGCGGAGCAGCTCACCTTGTTATGCAGGTTATTACGAACATGAGAGCCATCATGTCTGAGGACACCAACAATGCTGTCAGCAGTTCTTTCCTATTAGATGATGATTCCAGGTATGACATATAACAACAATTTACCATTTCGTTGCCTATCTTCTTATTATTGGTAATAACTTTTATCTCAAACCATTGAATACGTGGATGCAGCATTCCATTTTCAGTGGATGACATTTCCAAATCAATGCAGCAAATAGAAGTAGCAGATGTGGAGCCACCTCCAATGATCCGTGATAACTCGGGATTTGGGTTCTTACTGGCACGCTCTAAGTGAAATACAAAAAGCCAGTTATTCTTATTGCCTCTGGTGCTCTAGCTAGTGGCTGTTGTCCTACAATGCACTATACAAAAGTTGCGAGTGCTGATACTTTTGTGCATACATATATATAGCATTGTTGTGTGTAAATTATATTTATTTCACCAACCCTGGCTTCTATTATTGGTTTGTTGCCGGGGTTGATTCTTTTTTTTAAAAAAAAAAAAACCTGCACGTTTCATCAACAGCAGGTTTATTTTTTATTTTATTATTTTATTTTTGAGAAAGCCATGTCACAATTGAGGTGACATGGCTACATAAGTAGAGGCTGGTCTGGGATACCTGCCTAATTTCTGATTCTTGATGGTATTTCAAGTTATAAGTGAGTGTAACTAGTTACTCTAATAATTTTGGAGGGCATTTTTGTTTATCATTACTTTTGTTCTGCACAGGTGCAATTTTTTTTTATTAACTATTTTTATGGCCGAGTTAAATCATAGTTGACTCTGGAACTGTACAGATGATATATCTTGTTGAAGGATTTTGGAGAACCAACATTCAGGGGACTACGGACTACCACACTTTTCAGTTTCAAATTTTGCTATTTTCACATGTGACTTATAGTTTGTCTGTATTTATGTCTTGGTGAGTTTTTTTCTTCATGCTTTACCTAATTATCTCATTTGTCAGTCTCCCTTTGCAATTTTACTTCCGGTAAATACCAATGAATACCTGTAAGTATCCCAAAATTACACTTCATTCTATTATGGGATTTTTTTATTATTATTTTTTGTGAAATTACATTAATCTCGAAAGATTAAATGATATTTATACGTGAGGATAATGTCATTAGTGGCTAGTTAGAATGGTAGTTCTCTGGTTAGAATAGATGAAAGTAATTAGTTTTTCAGTTAGTGCTAAGCTGAAAAGTTTGTTGCGTTGCAATTTTGGGAGGGCATTTCAGTTAGAAGCTAGACATTAGTTTATAGATATTTAAACATTAATGAGAATAGAGTTTTTCCGTAGGCAGTATATAAAATAGAGGTGACTTGCAAGCTTTCTTAGGCTTAGAAGTAGCTCGAAGAAAGAGGGGAATGGTGTTAAAGTATTGCCTCTATCTACTTAAGGAGTATGGATTACTTGAAGTAAAATCAGTACCAACTCCAATGGATTACACAACTCAGCATTAAAAGAATTCAGGACTTCTTTATGCTCAACATTTGAAGATAGAAGGTTGGAAGACTCTTGTATTTGACCAATACTAGACCTAATATTGGATATACAGTTAGAAGATTAAGTCAATTCATTGCCTATTCCACAACAAAATTGCTATTTGTACACCAAAATCAATGTGTATTTGTATTCCAACATGTATTTTACACTAGTGGCTGACTTTAGTGGCTGATTTTTGTGTACACGTAGCATAACTCATTCCACAAACAAGCATTTTAGAGCTGCAATTAAACTGTTAAGGTACCTCAAAGGGGCACTGGCTCTTGGATTGATATTTTCATCTCAAAGACCCAAACAGATTTAGAGCCAACTGGTTTTTCAGATAGTGATTGGGAAATATGCCCAAATAATATAAGGTCTTTATCATGCTATTTTTTCTTCTTAGGAGCCTCAGTTGTTTCTTGGAGTAAGAAACAAAACATTGTAGCAAGCTCAGCGTGTAAAGCATAATAAAAGGCATCAGTTATAAGAGAAGCTCAATGGATCATCCATATTCTGCAAGAAGTAAGCATCAAGCTGGAGAAGCCGACTACTATATACTGTGACAGCCAGTCTACACTACATATTGCCGCCAATCCAGTTTTGTACGAAAGAACAAACACAGAGAGATGGACTGCCACATAAGTGAGGGATAAATGGCAAGAGTAGGTCAGAAAGCTTTTGCCAGTTTCAATGGTTAATCAAACCACAGACATGCTAACCAAAGCATTGGCCCATGGCCCCAAGTATGTTTTAGAAGTGTCATAGCAAACTGGGAATGGTGAATGGATGTATCTGATTCAAGCTTGAGACGGGGGTATCACATTATTGGCTTGTTAGAATGATCGTTCTATGGTTACAATAGATGAAAGTGGCTAGTTATTTAGTTAGTGCCCGAGCTGACAAGTTCGTCACATTGCAGCTTTGGACGGGATTTTTGTTAGAAACTAGAAGTTGGTTAGTAGATACGTACACATAGTAGAATGAGAATAGATTGCTATGAAGTATATAGGATACGTTTCAGTGTCCCACTTGATTAGAGAGAAAAGAGACCAGAAACTTTGAACACCCTCACATCTTCTCATCCCTTCCGTCATATCATCTAAAGATTCAATTTGGTTCCTCATTCTCAGCACCATTTAATTTGTCATGTTTTGCACTAATTTTTATCTATTATATTCTTTACAAAGCCACATTTCACAAAAGATAGGAGATTAATGTTACATTTTGATGAAATACAGAGTATCGAGTCGAGTGTTTTCTAAGCTTTATGAAAGGTTAGCATATATTTTTATAACCTAAAGTTGATTGTCGATCAGCAGAAGACGGTACGAGAAAATGCCACGTAAACGATTCACTTTGACAACTATAAAATAAAGAGAAAAATATCAAATGCTTATCCGAAAGATTCTAACGCTGATAAATTGGTACTTTTTGTTATTGACAAAATGATTCTGGAAAGATTTTAAAATTTGGCAAAAAGTGACTAACTTTCAATTACAATTAAGTTACCTGGAGTTAAGGTTTAGGAGTAATGTGTCAGTTAACAATTATCATAATTACAAAAATTACTTATTTTCAATTTTTACAATTTAAAAAACATCCCAATTTCGATTTTCTAAAAATCCTAGTTTTCTTTTTTCTCTTCTTCTTCCTTAATTCCCTCACTGCATATTCCCAGCAATTTCCTTTTCCTTTTCCCTTCGTCACTCATTCTGCTTTCCTTTCCTTCGGTCCCTTTAGGTTCATCTCTATCTCTTTCTGTTGCTACATCCTCGGCCGAGATCTGAGCAATCGGACTCTGGATGAGTAGGATGATACCTTTGGAACGAGAGCTTCTGGTTCTTCACTTGCTTGTTTTGGTTTTGATTTTGATTCTTTAGAATTTGGATCTGATAATTGTTATTACCACTGCTATGAATCCTTATTAGAATTCCAAGCAGAACTTTCTGCGTGGCCAAGGATGACAGATTTGAGGGCAGGGTTGGGAATCACTGTGGAGAAATCAGCGGTGGTTCCATCAGAGAGTTGAGGGGTAAAGTTGAGATCTTTGCATGATTGTATACATTCGTTCGAAGGAGTTGTTAAGGTGTTAATGTTGGTGTTATTAAGATAAGGAATTTGAAAGAACATGGATTCCATATTTCCATGGTTTTCTGAAACTTTTCAGAATTAGGGAGATAACAGGAAATAATAACAACATAATAAGGAGCAAGTTTTGATTTTTGAGAAAGGGATTGATTGAGTTTGGGTGAAAGAATGAGGATGGAAGTGGATTTTGGCCTTTAAAGGGGGTTTTGGATTAGGGTTTTCGTTGACACGTCACCTCCTAAACCTTAACTCCAGTAACTCAATTAACGATTGTCACTTTTGTCAAATTTTAAAATTTTTCGGGGAGCATTTTGTCAATAACAAAGATTAGGTATCATTTTGTCAGTGTCAGAATCTTTCGGATATCAATTTGGTATTTATCTCTAAAATAAAATGATTGAAATTCATAACAAATTCAAGATACATCTCTCATATTTTCAAAGCAGCTATGGGTATAATTGTCAAAATGAGTTCTTCATATATATTTAATATGAAAAAAGAGAAAAATTTAGACTAGATAGAAAACAATCTGTCGTTTAGGTCAAAATGCTCTGCTAGGGTTTTGTTTTCTTAATAGTGTCTGTGTCGTGTAGATCAACGCTTCATTATTAATTTGGTGAACTGTAATTATGATTAGTCTTTCTACCACGTCTCTCATACCTTGCATGGTAAACACAAGAAGCACAATGCAGGAAAATCCTATAGAGAGTGACAAAGAGAGGGAAGGGCTGATCTCGTTGGAGAAAGAAGACATAAGGAAGGGAGCCATTGCATGTGCGATAGCCTGATGGCAAACTATTTGTAGCAAAATCATTCTCTGTGGGGACAATGGCGGGGTGCTTTGAAAGCCATCTGAGGGAAATAACCAATTTCCCTTTTTTTTATAAGAATTTGGACGTCATGAGGATCAAGAAGCGGTCTCCATGGCTATTCAAGGATTATGCTTTGCATGTTTGGCACCGAAGAAAAGGAGTAATGATGGAAGACCACGAATTCAATAGCATCTCGGTATGGGTGCAATTTTGGGGCCTCCAAGAGAACTTCAAAACTCTGGAGGTTGCCAAGAAGCTGGGAAGAGGGATTCGCAAGGTGGTGGAAGTGGGCTTTTTCAATGTGAAGGGGAGGGAGACACGGAGAACGAAGGATAGGGTGGAGGTGCATGATGACAGAATTGTTAGACTCCCTGCCAGCCTGTTTGGAATGCATCTGATTTGAAATCATAGATAAATTGAATTCTATTCCTTGCTTTGGAATAGAAAAAAAACATGAAGTTGAATTCCGGTGAGAATTCCAATTCTCATTTTACTCTCATTTACAAATCAGACCTATTTTGGTCTAATTTAAAAATCAATTCTCACCTAAATCTCACTTAAACTGTGCAATATCAAAAATACCCCTATCCAAATTATAATATTCCATAATCCCTTCACTTTCTTAAACCATATTTTGCTTATTTGTTGGAGGATTGAAGCTGCACACCGTGAAGCCCTGTTCGTGTTCGTCAGGGTTGTTCTCTACTTTCACCATTCTCTGACAAGGTGCAAGCTCTTTGTTGCAGTGCCGTGAAGCCTTCCTCTTCGAGCAACGCAAACTCTTCACTTTGTCAATTGCTAGGAGCTGGAATTAGAGGTAAGGGAATGTTGATTACTTTGGCAAAAATTTGTTACCCATACTCTAGATTTGTGTATTTGTTTAATGTGCACAATTTGTTTGATGAAATGTCTAATTTGATTTCTAGTTCCATAAATTGTCATGATTTTTTGGCTTGTTATTCCTAATGGTCATAATCTTCAATCTTTGTTTTTATTTTGAGCACGCGATTCCAATCTGTTTGATGACTGATCACTTCTTCATGCTCATACCCACAACAACTTATGATTTTATTTTTAGCCCGCGGTTCTCATGTATAATTGGTTTTGTTGCTACTATTTGGTGATTGTTATAGTGTGGTGTATTATTTTATGTAAATCACAGGCTATTTCATTATAGATTATTTTGTTGCTCCCATGTTAAATTGGATAGGACTCAATTAAAAAATCGTTCTCGATAAAAGATATTTTGACACATGGATTACAAATTTGGATGGAATGGCTATTTTGTTTTGAGCCTTTTACTGTTAATTAATTTTCAAGGCTTTTGTATGGGTTTGTGATTGTGATGTCATCCCTTTCATGCGATGGTTCTTTTGGGTATAAGAGGAAACTAAGTTTCTTTCTTTAAACATGTATCCTTTTCCTATCCAATGCAATGTCATTCCGTTTCTTTATTATCATCAACATACCGTTTCTTTATTACTTTGATATTATGTAGGTATCTAATATGATAGAATCTGAAATAAATGCAATTTTAGCCATAGTTATTTTTGCGGGCTATTTGGCTTGTATGCGATATATGATTCGGCAAATGTCTTGTATTGAAAGATCAATCACCCAATCTCAATGTCATAGTAGAGAACAAATACGTCGAGAATTGATTGCTCAATTAGAAACACATTATAACTCACGTTCTATAATACGTATGAGTTATGATGCTTTCACTAGATTAGTTGCAATACTTCATCAATGAGGGCTTCTTAGAGATAACCAATATAGTATTGTTGAAGAGCAAGTGGCAAAGTTTTTACATATTTTAAGTGGTCATTCAAGTACTCAGGCAGAAGGTTTTTTCTTTCGTCGGTCTACTGAGACTATTAGTCGATATTTTCACCAAGTCAGAGGATCAATTTTTAGTTCAAGTGAACGGCTCAACTGTCCCACCCGAAATATTCAATAGTGGAGGAAGATTTTATCCTTACTTCAAGGTATATTTTTTGTATAAATATAAACTTTTTAATAAATTTTTATACTAACACATGGTCGTAACTATTAATTTATGTTGAAACTTTAGAATTGTATTGGTGCTTTGGATGGAACACATATCCGAGTTAAGGTTCCTAAAGAAGATGTGTCAAGGTATAGAGGAAGAAAAGATTTTCCTACCATGAATGTATTGGCAGCTTGCACATTTGATTTGAAATTTACTTATGTCTTACCTGGGTGGGAGGGCTCTGCTTCAGATTCAAGAATTTTAGAAAATGCAATTCATAATGAAGATAATCTAAATGTTCCTCAAAGTATTTTGTCATTTTTCCAAATATAAATTTGTTGTTATTGTATGTTTTTAAAAAGCTTATAATATTTACATATGTATTTTACAATTTGTTTTAGGTAAATTTTACCTAGCTGATGCTGGTTATATGTTGAGGTCGGGGTTCATCACTCCATATCGAAGTACTCGATATCATTTAAGGGAATATTCTCAACATCCTCCTGAAAATCCAAAAGAGCTGTTTAACTTAAGACATTCTTCATTGCACAATGCAATTGAAAGAGCTTTTGGTGTCTTGAAGAATAGATTTCCAATCCTGTCAGAGATGTCTAGATATAATGTAGACACAGTCAGTGAAATCATCATAGCTTGTTGTATTTTGCATAATTTCTTAATGGATTTTGATCCTGATGAAGAAATTATTGCACAAGTTGATAGAGATCTAATGAATAATGTACCTGAAGATAGAGCAAGTCGTGAAAACATCACTAGAGGGGAAGATCGATGAATGGGAGAGATTTTGAGGGATACTATAGCCGCGAAAATGTGGAATAATTATATTCGTAGACAACATTAATTTCTTATTATTTTGTGTACGTGTGAACATTTGTTTATTCTGGTTGCTTTGAATTGAACATGAGTTTATGTATTAGTTAAATTTAAATATATCATATACTCTTGTTATTTGTGAAATAAGTTAAATACTTCAATTTTATGTAATGTATTTGTTTAATAAATTGTTGTTTATTATTTTAATTTAGATTTATTGTAATAATTGTACTTCTACTTTTTTTACTTGTGATATAACAATAGGTGGTGATATGGATTTTGAAAAAGTTAGTGATATTGAAGGAAAAAATGAGTGTGATACCTACTTTAAATGGACCATGGAAATGGATGGCTTAATGCTTGAAGTTCTTAAGGAGCAAAAGAATAAGGGTCAAAAGGAAGATAGAGCTTTTTCGGCTGAATCTTATAGAAAGGTGGTGGAGGAAATTAATGAGAAATTTTCTGTGAGCATTAATAAGAGTAAAGTTCTAAATCGTTTGAAGACTCTCAAGGAACAAATGGTTTTAGCAAAAGAAATTAATCAAAAGAGCGGGGTAGGATGGAATGATACAACCAAAATATTTGAAGCTACACTTGATGTGTGAAAATCTTTATGCTCAGTATGTATATTTTCTTTATATATATATATATATATATTTGTCTATTTTAATATTAATATTATTTATTTTATTTGATATTTTGATATGAATTATTTTATTGATTTTTGTATAGGCAAATCCTAAGTTTAAAGCTATTAGAGGAAAACATCTTTATCACTTGGAAATTCTTAAAGAGATTTATGATAAAGATATAGCAAATGGAATGCGGGTTGAGACCGGTAAACAAAAAGTGAGAAGATGGGAAAAGGAAGATATATACGTTAATATTGATGACATTGATGAAATGCAAGCAAACAATGAGGTGCATTTGGAGAATTTTAATCCCTTTGATTATGAAAGTATGCCAGCAAGCCTAACCTCACAAACTCCACCATCATCTATTCCATCGGTGTCTAATACCTCATCTGCTAAAGGTAAAAAAAGAAAAGTGGCAATAATAGACGAGTATTTCCAAGATATGAAAGACATGACTATGGCAATGAAAGATATTGCAAATGCTATCATAAGTTCGCATCCTGAAGTTTGGAAGACATCTGATATGAGGGAAGCTTTAACTAAATTAGGTTTGCAAGGCCGCTCATTTTTTGAAGCTCTTGAATGGCTTGTTACTCATCCTACTCTTCTTGGAGTATTTTTTGGCTTACCAGAAGAGCTTCGTCTTGAATGGTTGAGGGGAAAATTAGATTTTGAGTTTTAGAAATTTGTGGCAATGTTTTTAGATTTACACTAATGTTCCTTTTTTATGTTATACTTACTATGATGAAATCTCTACTGTTTAGACTTTTATGTTATGTTTAGCGTGATGGAAACTCAAAACTTCTATGAGGGTCATGTGAGGTTGATTTATTGATATAGATTATGAGTATTTTGTTTTAAATTAAACTTTGTTATGTTTATGGCTTATGGGGTTATCTCATTTTTAATTTTATTGTTTTTTAACAAAAACATGATCATATCAAATGAGTGTCATAATCACACACAAATAAGATTATAGGAAAAAAAATGAAAAAGTTATGAGGAGATGATTTTTTTTAAAAATAATTTAAATTTTTCATTTTTAAAAAAATTTCACCTATCATGATTTCATGGGTGAGATGGATCTAATTGGTGAGGTTGTGTTAGACCAATTTTACTTATAAGTGATTTATATAATTATATTATCTAATTTAATTGATAAATAAAATTATACTTAATATTTATTGAGGGGTAAAAATGTCTTAGAGAAATAAGTAATTCATCAAGTCATTCCAAACAATGGAATTCAATTCTATCTCATTAAATGAGTTAGTTGTTCCAAACTATGGAATTGAATTCTAATTCCATCATTTAAAGGTGTCCAAACAGGCTGTGGGTTGCGGGTCCAGATAAAACCCTGTTGGATGTGATTGTTAGGTATGAAAGGCAAGGGACTATTTGTACTACAGTGCCCAAGTAGGCCATGATCACAAGACTTGTCCTACTTCCATGGAAGACTCTAAGGAGAATCAGATGAGAAAAGATAAAATCGGTAAGTGGGTGAGAGCAGATTAAATTGGTGTGAAGGTTGAGCCAAATGACAATAGCAGAAACACGGGAGAGACTGCAGACCAAGTGATAAGAAAATAAGAATGAAGAACGAATAGATAACAAAAGATACGGACGAATTAAAGGGAATAACAAAAGATACGGACAAATTAAAGGGAATAGCAAAAGACACAGACGAAATTGGAAGGAATAAGAAAAGACACAGCGAAAACACAAAGATAGATAAAGGAGTTTTCTTATTAGAACTTTAAGAAACCTATTCTTAACAACATAGGTCACAGGAAGGGTTTTTTCTATTAGACCTTCAAAGAACCTATTCTTGACAACTTAGATCAAAGGGCTGAAAATCGCAAGAACTAACACTACAGAATTACCTTAGGTTGAATCCTTCAAATTTCTTCATGTAAAGTAAAAAAAAATCATTCACCTCATTTGAATACACATTGAAAAACTTGCATAAGAAACCATAAAAATTTATTCATAAAAAATTGTGTAGATTGTCTCACAAAAAGTGTTTAAATAGACCTCTAACAGATTAGCCTAAAAGAAAAGGTAACTTAATCTGAATTTTCTAAAAATAAGATAACTAATTTAAATCAGATTTGATCTTATTGAATTAAATTAGATTTAATTTAAATTTAAAATTTTAAAGATATGATAACCAATTTAAATCATATGTGATCTTATTAGATTAGATCAGATTTGATTTAAATTTAAAACACGTAAAAATACTACAAAACAAAACAAAAACAAATCAAATCTTTTGATAACCCTAACAATAAATCAAATTTAATTCTAATAAACTAAATTCGAATTTATGTCTTCCCAATGGACTTGAAAGAAAATTTTGAACTTCTTGTTGTCCTCCCTTAGCTCAATGAGCCTTATAATTGTTGCTATTTCAGCACTATTATTTTTTAGACGAATTCTTGATCTCCTTGATATCCAAAGCCGACATGGTATAATTCTTCTAGTATTTAGATCTTTGAACGTAACAAGATTACCATTTTATCCCTTAGCTCTAAAATGCCAAAAATACCTTTTTTGAGTACATATCATTCTCTCCCTCTTCAAAAGGATTCATCCTCCAATCTGCATATATATCAAAAGGAGACAAATTAGATACACTAAACACAATTGGACTATAATACCTACAAAAAAAATATTTTTGCTAGAATTGTCCTTGATAATCTCCATCACTTGGAATGGACTATTAGTACGCGGAATCGTGATTACACTTTAATTATGTAAAGTTCATTGCTCTTTCTTTCCCGGGAAATGGCGCCAAAAACATGATGCCAAAACCACGGTTCACAACTCCGTGTAACTGACCAGCAAGTGCACTGGGTCGTCCAAGTAATACCTTACGTGAGTAAGGGTCGAATCCCACGGAGATTGTTGGTATAAAGCAAGCTATGGTCACCTTGCAAGTCTCAGTTAGGCAGATATAAATTGATAATGGTGTTTTCGAATAATAATTAATAGAATAGGGATAGAAATACTTATGTAATTCATTGGTGAGAATTTCAGATAAGCGAATGGAGATGCTTTCGTTCCTCTGAACCTCTGCTTTCCTGCTATCTTCATCCAATCAGTCTTACTCCTTTCCATGGCTGGCTTTATGTGATACATCACCACTGTCAATGGCTACTTTCGGTCATCTCTCGGGAAAATGATCCAATGCCCTGTCACGGCACGGCTAATCGTCTGGAGGCATCACCCTTGTCAATGGCTTCATCTTATCCTCTCAGTGAAAATGGTCAACGCACCCTGTCACGGCACGGCTATTCATCTGTCGGTTCTCGATCATGCTGGAATAGGATTTACTATCCTTTTGCGTCTGTCACTAACGCCCTGCAATCGCGAGTTTGGAGCTCGTCACAGTCATTCATTCATTGAATCCTACTTGGAATACCACAGACAAGGTTTAGACTTTCCGGATTCTCTTGAATGCTGCCATCATTCTAGCTTACGCCACGAAGATTCTGATTAAGAGATCTAAGAGATACTCATTCAGTCGAAGGTAGAACGGAAGTGGTTGTCAGGCACGCGTTCATAGGGAATGATGATGATTGTCACGTTCATCACATTCAGATTGAAGTACGAATGAATATCTTAGAAGCGAAATAAGATGAATTGAATAGAAAACAGTAGTACTTTGCATTAATCTTTGAGGAACAGCAGAGCTCCACACCTTAATCTATGGAGTGTAGAAACTCTACCGTGAAAATACATAAGTGAAAGGTCCAGGCATGGCCGAGATGGCCAGCCCCCAAAACGTGATCAATAGATCAAAAGATAATCCTAAGATGTCTAGTACAATAGTAAAAGGTCCTATTTATAATAAACTAGTCACTAGGGTTTACATGAGTAAGTAATTGATGCATAAATTCACTTCCGGGACCCACTTGGTGTGTGCTTGGGCTGAGCTTTAACTTTCCACGTGCAGAGGCCATTTGTGGAGTTGAACGCCAGGTTTTGATTCATTTCTGGCGTTCAATTCTGGTTTTGGATCCTTTTCTAGCGCTGGACGCCAGAATTGGGCAGAGAGCTGGCGTTGAACGCCAGTTTGCGTCATCTATTCTTGGCCAAAGTATGGACTATTATATATTGATGGAAAGCCCTGGATGTCTACTTTCCAATGCAATTGGAAGCGCGCCATTTCGAGTTCTGTAGCTCCAGAAAATATACTTTGAGTGCAGGGAGGTCAGAATCCAACAGCATCAGCAGTCCTTCTTCAACCTCTGAATCTGATTTCTGCTCAAGTCCCTCAATTTCAGCCAGAAAATACCTGAAATCACAGAAAAACACACAAACTCATAGTAAAGTACAGAATTGTGAATTCAACATAAAAACTAATGAAAACGTCCCTAAAAGTAACTAGATCCTACTAAAAACATACTAAAAACAATGCCAAAAAGCGTATAAATTATCCGCTCATCAACTATCTTCTCTAGAAAGTGTTGTTTTCCTGAATAAGAAGCTCTTCTTCCGTCCAAAGAATCCAAATTAATCTTTTGGTTTAAATATCATGATTTGATGGCTCTTCTTCATCCACTGAATTGTGCTTATGTCCTTCATGTGTGCAAGTTCAATATTTTGAACTTTTTTTTTTACCATCTAAAGTAACACCATTACTTAAGGACAAAAACAATAATACCAAAATAGTCAAAAACTTAAAAACATTCAGAGATTCACAAAGATCACAACTAATAGAGTTATGAAAATATTCAATGTTTTGCACAGAATTATCCAAAATAGGCCTAACATACAAGATATGCTCATCCAAACCACTAGCATAAATTAGCACATGAACAAACTCTTTAGGAAACAATTAAAAAATGTGCGTAGAATCTTTAATATTTTGACTTACAATTAGAAATATAATTATATGAAATCTATTCACAGAAAAATTAATGATATCTGTACGTATTCTAACCCTAGGCAAACCAAGCACAAAATTCATAGAAATATCAATCTATGTATGAATAGGAATAAGTAGAAGAAAGCACAAGATATTCGAGAAAGCTTGAGATTAAACTTTTTTACATGCAATAAAATTATAATAACAACACTCATACGTCTATGATATATAGATAACATATGAATTTCTTTTTATTCTACTATGGAACTTTACATCAATATTCCCACAAGCAATAGATATAGAATGAAAATCAGATTTAGTTACATAAAAATACTTCATATAGTCAAATATTAAGAAGAGTAAAACCCCACCCCGATCCCTAACCATTTACGAAAAGGACCTGGCGCCCCCTTACCATTAGAAAATAACAATGCAACCCTTATCCATTCTCTCCATGTGACCGAAAGGACCCTCTTGTAGGTTTTCGGGTAAATGGTGACCGGAAAAGCCTACGTGTATCGGTCACTCTTATACATGGACTGACTATAGTTGATAGGACAAAAAGCCTGTACACAGTCATAAAAAATATTGCAATTTTGATTCCATTTCTTGAAAAGAGCAAACCCAAATGTTAATGTGAACCCTAGATATCAAACCCTACCTTTAGTGATGAACATGGAAGAGCATTCATCATGTTCAATCCGTCGTCCATGGAAAGAGAAGTCGATGGACTCTTCAACTGACAACTCTGGCAATGTTGGCATGGCAAGGAAGAAGTTCACACATCCAACGTGCAATTGTGGAGCTTATGCGATTCTTTTTTAATATACCACATTAAATAACCTAAATAGGTTGTTCTTTGATTACAGTTATTTCAAGGTACCATTAGTATTCACTCCATCTTACAATCTTCTCTGTAATTAGGTTGATTAAAAATAATTATTCGTAGAGTAAAGTATCGTTTTTGTCCCCAACGTTTGGGGTAAGTCCTAAAGTTGTCCCTAACATTTCAATCGTCCTATTTAAGTCCCTAACATTTCAAAATTGACTCAATGTTGTCCTGCCGTTAGGGATCCGTTAACGAAATTGACGGTGGGACAAAATTGAGACGATTTTGAAACGTTAGGGACTTAAATAGGACGAAAACGTTAGGGACAAAAACGATACATAAAAATAAATTTTAATTTAATTTTATCTTTCAATAATATTAATTTTTTACTGTACATAGTATTCAATTATTTTTTAATTACATCTAAATAAATTACACTTAATCACATTACTTTTATTTTAAATAAATTTAATTTTTTATAATTTTAAAGAAGTTTAATATATTAGAGACAAAATGTATAATTTATATTTTATTGTATACGTATTATTTTTTTCTTTTCTGCAAGTTTATATACTAGTCATTCTACAAACATTTCATGATAACTAAAAATATTTAAGAGTAAAATTATAAAAAAATTAATTTATTTAAAATGAAAGTAATATGATTAAGTGTAATTTACTTAGATGTGATTAAAAAATAATTGAATACTATGTATAGTAAAAAAATGATATTATTGAAGGATAAAATTAAAATTTATTTCTATGTATCTTTTTTGTTCCTAACATTTTCGTCCTATTTAAGTCCCTAACGTTTCAAAATTGTCTCAATTTTGTCCCGTCGTCAATTCTGTTAACGGATCCCTAACGACAGGACAACATTGAGTCAGTTTTGAAACTTTGGAGACTTAAATAGGATGATTGAAACGTTAGGGATAACTTTGGGACTTACCCCAAACGTTGGGTACAAAAACGATACTTTACTCTTATTCGTAATTGTAGACTCCTTCAACACATTGCAAATATTTTAAGTGGCTGAGTCTGACTATACGATGGTGAAAGTGTAGAAGATGGAAGTTCATGGTAGATTAAAGGAGTCAGAGAACAAAATTAAAGAAATTGAGATTAAGCTATATGATGGAGTTTAAAGAAGAAGTTACACAAGATAAAATGGATGTATCATCATGGCATTTTTCATTGCCGTTGCTCTTGGATTTTTTTTACTGCACTTCAATCTAATAGGATGTAAAAAATTATAACTTATTTTGGGTATTAATATTATATGTTAGATGCACATTAAGGATGGTAACTGAGATGTAAAAATTGTTGGATTTTGATGATGGAAAGATTGTTGTGAGTTAAATTGCAAGTAAGAATGTGATTTATGGTCTTTTAGTATTTTTCACTATTTTGAATTGAAGTGACAATTTTTTTGTGTTTTGTTATTTGAAGTGTGTTTTCATACAATTTCATTGAATCAAGAATAAAGCGAATTCAATAAGCAATGAAAATCTCTAGCTTGAAACACAAATATTTAATATATAGAAAGTTGCAAACTACTTACGGCATGTAACATCTCACAAAGGCAACACCTACATGCCAATACATAGTATCCCCTGGTAACTAAATAAAGTGTTCAAGTACTAGAAGTTCCAAAATACTTAACCAATACTATGCATAGTTTGCATTCAGACATGAATTACAAAATACTATCCAATTTGATCAATACTATATATCCAAAATACTAGCCATAACTATCTAGTCCTCATTTTTTTGTGGAGCTTTGGAAGGTAGTGCAGTGGAGCCAAATTTTTTAAAGTTTGGTGGTGCTCCGAAGCTTGGTCCCATGATTCCTTGTTTGAGTCCTGGTGTTGGGATGAATTGGAACATCCTAGCTGCTGTGCCAGCACTAGTTGCTGCCTGTGTCTCGAGAGAAATTTCAATGGACTTAGTTGATCTTGTAGCAATCTTGGTTGGGTTAATAGGGCTTGGTTTGTGGGCACAGTGGGTGGAAGTAACGGCCCATGAACTTGAGGTGTCAATGACTTACGAATTGGATGCTTCTTCCTGAATGGAGCAGAAATCTGTGGGCTGTTGATCATATTTTGCAAGACATGATTGCTTGTAGCTGTGGTTGGGTCTAGGGCCGTTGGATTAGGTATAGCTGGGTTTGGTGCAAGTGATCCATTACCATTTTCACTACTATATTCATTGATGTTTTGAGCCTTTTTTTTTTGACAAAACATAATGTGAATTAGAATCTGAGCATGACATTAAAAATTCAGTTACAATGTTAGGTTTTTCACTACTATTACCTCATTTGTAGGAGTAGACTGTGACACTGAAATTTCTTCTCCTATTTGTTGAAGTGTCATTAGAGTAACATTTCTTGTTAACTTCTTATGCTTCCTTGCTTTGGCCTATAATTTTTGCACAATATTAGGTATCCTATTTTAAGTCACACCATAATTTAATAACATAAATGAGTCATAAACTAACCACAGGATCTAGTACTGCAGATGGAGCAGCACCAGATTTAGGTGCAATATTAGCTGGGTTATCACCCTGTAAACGATAATAAGACATTTAGGAGACACACAAATCCCTCATTAAACCATTTCTAAGACACATGAAGCCATCATTAAACCATTTGCAAGACACATA